>NC_073394.1:15074642-15383466 GCF_028641065.1 Leucoraja erinaceus
GCAGACAATAAGAATAGACAACAGGTGCAGTAGTAGGCCATTCGTCAGCAACACCATTCAATATGATCATGGTTGATCATCCACATGGCTGATCATGGCTGATCATTAATCTATTATCATTGATTAAAAGTGATCTATTTTCCTTTTGTATGTTCTGCCTTTGTGTGGCAAGTGGAACATAGAGGAAGATGTTAATTTATCCAGAGAAGCGCTTCTTTTTTAGCTTAGCACATATGTAGATTGTCTTTGTTGATTTTCTAAAACAGTATTTATCTTTTGAACTTTGTGGAAGGTGAATTTCCTCAAAATTTTATAGCTATTTAGTGTTTTCAGAATAGCATAAGAAATAAGGCCAATGAAGAAATTGCAGATAAGCGACATATTTTAAATTTCGCAATGAGCCTGCAACAGAGCCCAAGCTTTCAATGATATCTGACTACATTTTTTACAACGACAATCCAGATAGAGTTTCCTTGGACTCAGCCTAGTATTTCAATCAATGGGAATTACAGCAATCTTAAAATAAACACAAAAACCTGCTGACACCTGAGATATGTACTACAGGTGCACAACCTTTTATCCGAAAGCCTTGGGACCAGACACTTTTCGTAATTCAGAATTTTTCGGCTTTCGGAATGGAAGATTTTTAGCGTAGATTTTAACGGCCGGCTCAGTGGTAGAGTGCTCGGCTCATATCCGCAAGGTCGCGAGTTTGCGCCTCGATCCCGGCAGTTACTCGATCGCGAGTTTGAGTCTTCAATGTAGTTTTTCTTGCAGAATAGGAGAGAATAGGGAGGGTTAGGCTGGGATCATTCTCTGCGAGATGATCTTAGTGCGGGAGACAAGTGTAGGAGAGGTGTACTGACTGTGTGGGCAGAACTTTGGAAGTGATTGCCCACCATTCTCAAAAGCCGCTGTGTCTCCCTGTCCCTCCAACTCCAGAGGAATCCGCTCCCCGATGGGCCGCTACGGCGACAAGTGGCAGTTCGCCCACAGCCCGAGCTGCGGCCCCTCATCCGCAACCCGGGTTCCTCTGGAGTTGGAGCGGGGCTGGGCTAGAGTTGTTGCTGGCTGTGAGTCTATGGGATCTCTGTGCTTGCAGTGGGCCTGGGGGTGGGTGTCCCGATGAGGGAGCGCAGCTCGGGCTGTGGGCGAACTGCCACTTGTCGCTGTAGCGGCCCATCGGGGAGCGGCTTCTGGTGGTCCTGACGTTTCTCAGCTACTGTCCAGGGGGATGGCCGGAGACGTCAGGACCAACAAGAACCCGCTCCCCGATGCGCCGCTACAGCGACAAGTGGCACTTCGCCCACAGCCCGAGCTGCGCCCCCTCATCTGCAACCCGGGTTCCTCTGGAGTTGGAGCGGGGCTGGGCTAGAGTTGCTGCTGGCTGTGAGTCTCTGGGATCTCCGTGCTTGCAGTCGGTGTCCCGTTGGTCCTGACGTCTCCGGTCACCCCCCTGGAATGGAGCTGAGACTGGGAACGTTACCGCCCTTGCCCCCTCCCTCTGCAACTGCAAACAACCCCACAGTTCCCAGTCTCAGCTCCTGTACAAGGGGGTGGCCGGAGACGTCACAGCCCGAGCTGCGCCCCCTCATCCGCAACCTCAAGACCAAGACGCACCTTGCACACCATCAGCTTCGGTCCCTACGGGGAGCGTGTTCCTCTGGAATTGGAACGGGGCTGGGCTGCTGCTGGCTGTGGGTCTCTGGGATCTCCGTGCTTGCAGTGGGCCTGGGGGCCGGTGTCCCGTTGGTCCTGACGTCTCCGGTGACTGGCACTAGCTCCGACGTGAAGACAGTGCAAAGCCCCCGCGCCGGTGCAATGGGCGGGGAGCTGGAGAGGGGAGGGAAGGGGTCACACACATGGCCGGGAAGCAGAGGGGTGTAGGTGGGGTGAAACTTAAGGGAGCGACAATTTGCTGCTGCCTGCCCGCTGAGTTAAAAAGTTCTCATGCAAGACTCACGATACACTGTGTATCGTGAGTCTACCGTGGGAATTTTTTAACTCAGCGGGCAGGCAGCAGCAGATTGTCAATTATTAACCCTCCCGCGCAATATACCCTCACCTTCTCTTTTATGAATGGGGATTTAGTTCCCCTTTCTTCGAGGACCGACCGGAGGTTCCGCTGTCACCTCTGCGGGCTGCCCTCGGTGAACGTTTTCAAGGACCTTTCTTCAAGGACTGAAAAAATTTCGCTATTCGGAGGTTTTCGTTATTTGGAACTTCGGATAAAAGGTTGTGCACCTGTAATAACATAAAATGTTGGAAATACTCAACAAGGCTGGCAGCATTCACAAAGAAAGAAATAGACAGGATTTCAGGTCAATACTCTTCAATTGAAAGATCGTCAACCTTAAATATTATGTTTGCTTTTTTCTTCACAGATGTTTCCTAACCTGCTGAGTATTTCCTACAATGTCTTTGTTCTTTTTAATATGACTAATACTTGGTTATATTATTTTCCATTAATCCCCCTTAACAGTAAAAAAAATAGTATGACCTGGGTAAACTATTGTCATTGATTAAAACTGATCTATTTGTCTTTTGTATTTCCTGCTTCTGTGGGAAGTGGAACATGGAGGAAGATATTAATTTATCCTGAGAAGCTCTTCTTTTTTGGTTTAGCAGATATATAGATTGTCGACTTCGATTTTCGAAAACAGTATTTTTCTTTTGAACTTTGTACTGAGCTGTTCCAATCGATAACAGAAATTGATGCAAAGGCCAGAGGAGCTGAAAGCTGAAAGTAAACTTGGAAAATATATATTTTTTACTTTCATTTTCCCTACTTTCTTGGAGGCATATTATTCCATTAATTTACAGACTGCTGCAGAAAATCTATGAATAAAGGAAAAGTTATTTCCAAGTGTAATAAACCGGTGACATAAACAAATGCAGCTCTGTATTCAACCAAGCATTTTATTTCAAAATGTTAATATATGCAGTTCTTATGCAGAGAAATAAGCCTGTGCATGACAAGAAATTCTGGAGAGCAAGCCAAATAAAAATTAGCTGAGGAATGCACTACAGTACTTGGAAAATACTAGGATCCTAATAAACAAGCAAACAGTGTTTCATGGTGGAGGCAGACGCATGGTGAATAGATGTTTATATTCTGGCACATAAATAGATATACTTTTTTTTGCATTCATAAATATTTCATTTTCCTCCACAATACAGTGCATTTAAAGAACCAAATTAATGAGCTTTGACAGGGGAGTGGACTTATCAAGTGAAACATGAATAAGTCAAAAGCTATTTCCTTTTGAAAATACTCATCAAAATATTTTTTTCACAAATGCACAGTATAAAGCTATTTTTAATCAAGAGTTATTCACATATAATTTGTTCCCAAGGTGACATTTCATTTCTCATTTGAATTGGTTTTGGTCTCTTTCATTGTGCGGGTTACCAGATGACATTTAACAAAGGATCATTTCTAGAGACTGTTGTATAGCACAACGGTATTTGCGTTATCTGTTTGTGCACCACATAATTTTTGTTTAGGTCTTGTAATATAGCAATATGACAGGAAGTAAATGTTCCAATAAAGTCTGGAAATGAAATTTAAAAATTTGGTTTGTAAATATATATTATCCTCTAAGGTATTCTTATTTATTTCCCGCAAGCTGGTAATATATTTTGTTCTACTTAAGATGGTGCATCACTTGGCTGTTGATTTACACTGAGATATACTTGCATTTCACACTTAATCTTAATTGTCTGGTTATGAAGGACAAGATGTGATGAGGAAAACACATTGCCAATTTTGCTCACATTTGAACCTTGTTTAATATAAGATATTGGAGGGGTGCAGTTGAGATATCTCCCCAAAGGCTAATATTTCAGTTCTCGTCTTATTCTCTCATCAGAACCTGCTGTATTCCACGTTTTATCCCTTTTCAATGAAGAGTCTGAATGATCTCTTGAATACTAATTTTGTGAGGATCAGAAAGTACTGAATCAGTTGCCATTTTCATCATTCAATGTAAAGCAATACCAAGGGATCAAATGGATAATGCTGAAAGTGTGCATCCATTTATGCAGGAGCAGAACCAAGAAGAATTTACTGCTGCCAGTTCATTAACATGATTTCAGTGATTGCCTAGTATAAACTATAAACTATGCTGTATATTGCTTTCACACAGTTTTGTGAATGACTGGCACTAATTCAAGTTACATTATAACTGACCTGCACTTATTAAAGACATAGTGTATTGTGACTGCAATTGGTGCTGGCAGCAGTTTGCTAGAAGATTCGGTAGAACACAAAGGAAAGGAAAATGTTCTCCCTGAATTTTCAAAGTAGGATTGCATTGTCGATGAAATGCACTGAAGGAAAAATGAGATGTTTTGTACTTTCAGAGGGTACTGCAGGCATGGACTGAAGTGGCAGTGCAACAAACTGGTGAATACAAGAACAAGCACATCGATGAAATTGAATAGGCTCTAGTGATGGAAAATGTTCATTAAACACTCACATGAGCCAATGTTAACAGATTTGTCTCAAAAGATATACGTCACCAATGCAGACAAACTGCAATGCACTCATAATACACTTTCTTCTCTTTTGCAGGAGTTGGTTATACATAGTCATTGTCAGCGCTAACAAACTAATGAGGAACATAGGTGGCTGCAAGGTATTTTTCATCGAAAGAATCGAGTACTGGCTATAAATGGAGATGCCAATAATGCTGAGACAAATGAGGATGTTGGTATGCTCACAACTTCTACCTCTCTCAAATCCTGCAACCTACATGTTGTGGATGACAAATGTATGCACTTCTTATGTCTATCTTTTCCATTGATTTGTTATTCATTTATGCACCATTTAAAGGAACTCTCATTTGACAGCTCATTCTACCTTCTCCAGCCTCCCAGTTTATATGTGCTATTCCCCTGTCAGGTTAGGAGGAAATCCCAAAGCTCAAGTGGTAATTGAACAACTAAACTACAAGAAGAAGGCATAGTATCAATCCATCTGCGGTATCAGCTCAGATAATGGCAGATGGTTCAGATGTATCTGTTGATCGAATAGCTTATTTGCTGTTTTTTTGTGGTACACTGTAATCCAGAAACAGAAAAGCAATTTACCTTGGAGTAAAGAACCTCACCTGGTGGAAAAAAAAAATGACGACTGCAAAATTGGACCAGATATTTCCAGCTGCATGGCCCCGAGATGCTCATGAACCCTGTGCCCATTCAGAAGTACAGTCTGCTAAAGAAGGAGATGTTGCTACCAAGTGAGGCTAGTGATCTGCTCACACGTGGCATCATTCTGTTCAAAGGGAACATGATGCTTCTACCTTCTGATATGTTACTTGTCCTGAAGAGTTTCAAACTGCACCAAACAGCATTTTGGGTCTATTTCTTGATTAAAAATGCAATAATGCTCTCTCCGCATTATCATGTTCATACTCTTCCTCCTCCTCTTCCTAAACTGTACTTTACCTTGTTCTGCTCTTCATGGTTGGTATCTTGAGCTGGTGGTGAGGGGATACTGGAAGCCTTTCCATGTACCTTCCCAGATCCAGAATAATGTAAATTGAAGGAATTTGCCTGAAGGAAACTTTATTTGACGGTCACCTGTGCAATCAGGTACATACCTGTTTTGCAAATGCACAGCATTATTAGCATTACATTTTCAGAAGCATGAATCCTGCATCCTTACTGAGAAGCCTTTATCGATATAATGGGCAGCACACATCCTTGCCAGAATGAGTTGGCATGCACAGCTCACCCTAATGGACCCTCAGTGTATAAAATAGGAAATAGAACCATTGACTGAACCAATTACAGCACATTAGCATCTTACGTG
This sequence comes from Leucoraja erinaceus, assembly GCF_028641065.1. Lineage (NCBI taxonomy): Eukaryota > Metazoa > Chordata > Chondrichthyes > Rajiformes > Rajidae > Leucoraja > Leucoraja erinaceus. The sequence continues at coordinate 15,080,461 of NC_073394.1, forward strand.
ATTGATCACAACCTCTTGCTCGATTTGAAGTTATAGCAAAGTGCTGGAACCAGCATGTAAATTAGGACACAACTTTCAGGATAGCCGGGTCTAACCACAGATTTTAACAGCTATGTCAAGAAACGCTTCATCTTGCTTGGGAATACCCTTTGTGTACAGGTATAGGTCCATGCGAGTAAATGCATGTGTAATGTTTAACTTTAATTTTCCAATTATTTTCCATTCATATGATAATTTCCTACTCATGCAACTTATATGTTTAGTTTAGTTTCGTTTAGACATACAGCGCGGAAACAGGCCCTTCGGCCCACTGGGTCCGCGTCGACCAGCGATCCCCGCACATTAACACTATCCTACACCCACTAAGGACAATTTTTACATTTACCAAGCCAATTAACATACAAACCTGTACGTCTTTGCAGTGTGGGAGGAAACCGGAGATCTCGGAGAAAACCCACGCAGATCACAGGAAGAACATACAAACTCGGTACAAACAGCACCCGTAGTCAGAATCGAAACCGGGTCTCCGCCGCTGTATTCGCTGTAAGGCAGTAACTCTGCTGCTGCGCCACCGTGACCGCCTTACTCTAATTGCACAAGACCATGGAAACTGATGTTGGAAAATCCTATTATTAAATATAGAATAACTGAGCTACAGGGATCCATTGTGGGTATAGATCCCCTGTGTATCTGACTGAATTCTTTACGTTTCACATGAGAAAACATTTTTGTTATACCCTCCTCGTTTCCATAAGAAGGCTGGCTGTATCCTTTATGCAAAAGATAGACACAATGCTGGAATAACTCAGTGGGGCAGGCAGCATCTCTGAAGAAAATGGATAGGTGATGTTTCGGTTCGGGAACTTTCTACAGACTCCTTCAGTATCCTTTATACAACTTGAATGTGGGATTTTTGTTTTGTCACTTTTAAAAAATGTTGTCAATTATTTTTACAAATATAACTGAGATGTGACTTTTGAGATGCCATGATAAGACAATAATGACTTGCTAGTTAGTGCAAGGTCTATGGTCAATGACTTTTGAGGTATTTAGAGTTATTTAAACCATTTCCATTTGTTGAAGAATCAAAGGGCTGCTATCTAAAAATAAGAGCAATGCCCAAAAAGAAAGTTAGGAGAAAGTTTTATCTTGAAAGGGTGATAAAAAGGTACAAGTTATTTTACAAACAGAAGAAGGGGCGGCACAGTGGTGCAATGGTAGAGTTGCTGCCTTACAGCATCAGAGACCCGGGTTTGATCCTGATTATGGGTGCTGCTGTACAGAGTTTGTAGTCCAATCTGTAACCGCATGGGTTTTCCCTGGATGCTCTGGTTTAGTCCCAAACTCCAAAGACGTACAGGATTGTAAGTTAATTTGACCTCAGTAAAAATTGTAAATTGTCCCTAGTCTTTAGGATAGTGTTTGTGTGTAGGGATCGCTGGTCAGTACAGACTCTGTGGGCTGAAGGGCCTTTTCCATGTTGCATCTAAACTAAACAGTAATTGAAGCAATTTAAACTTAAAATTTATAGATGAATGCCAACTAAAGGTATAAAATAATATGGGAAAAATATTATGAATGAAAGTGTACTGCCGATGAATTACGATTGCATTGTGTGCTGGAATAGGCACAAGGGGATTAAATAGGTTGTTCCAATTCCTGTGTTTACTGGTGTGGGCAATTACAATATAGTTCACATGGTTGATCATTCTGACTAGGACTATGTAATTGTGGGTCACTGAAATTGTAGATTTTAAAGTATGGGTGCCAAATATTCAAAGCAAGTTAACAAATTAACATGCTGGCCTTAACAAGCACAGTCAATTAGATCTGGCATGTAAAATGGTCTTAATTGAACTAATTCAATATCAGGAATTCACGATTTCAGTGTTGCTAATTAATTTGAAATTGGAGTACATTGGTAAATTGCCACTTAAGCTATGTCTTCATTGCCACTTATAAAATAGTATCCATCAAATTTGATTGTGAAATCTGCAGCTATCGTGTCACTGCTTTGAGAAAAATCTTAATTAAAGGTCAAGTTTGATGTCCATTCTAAAAATGTTTAGCATATATTAAAAAAAAGAATGTATTTCAGGTAAGTAGCAAGTTTTTTAACCTTCATGTCCCAAAGCACTTAACCCAATATTCCAAACTACACTGTGTTCAAGAAGGAACTGCAGATGCTGGAAAATTGAAGGTACACAAAAATGCTGGAGAAACTCAGCGGGTGCAGCAGCATCTATGGAGCGAAGGAAATAGGTAATGTTTCGGGCCGAAACCCTTCTTCAGATTTCCAAACTACACTTGCAGTACAGCAACAGAAAAAGAGAACACATGAATTCCTCAGATTATGATGTTTGCTATGCTATGACTCTTTAGGGTACCTTGTTTATTTATAAATGTGTTACTGTCCAGTGACAAAAATAAACTGGTTGAAATAGTATAATAAATAATGCTGGACATTTCTGAATTATAACATTCCTCCTAAAATGTTTTTAGGGAATCCAATTCTTTCTTAAATGGAAGAGTACCTCTGTCTGAAACACAACAATCACACTGCACTCTTGCAAACAACAATAGGATAATCTGTTAACAGAGATAAATTTTGGTCACGATTCTGGGAGCAATCAGAATAACAGGACATAGTTTAAAAAAGGAGATGAGGGGGAATCTCTTTAGCCAGAGGGTGATTAATTGCTGCAGAGGGAATTCATTGCTGCAGACGGCTGAGGAGGCCAAGTCTTCAGGTATTTTTAAAGCGGAGATTAACAAGTATTTGATTAGTAAGGCTGTCAAAGGTTACAAGGAGAAGGAAGGAGAATAAGGTTGAGAGAGACAGATAGAGCAGCCACGATTGACTGGCAGAACAGACCCGATGGGCCGAATGGCCTAATTTTGCTCCGATGACATGAATTTATAAGCTTTCTGCTCTTCTTTGAAATGGTGGGATGAGATATTTTATGTACACCACAGATGATATGGTGCCATTGGAAAGACAACACCAGTTCTCCCTCAGCAGTGCAGTGGAGTACAAGTTTATATTTACAAGCTCAATTTTCAGGAGTGAATCTTAAACAACTCGTGTCATCAAATTCAAAGATTCAACCATCTGAACTGTGATTGGCATTAGCAATTTACAGCTAATGGCAATGTAAAAACATTTGACTCCTGTAAGTTTTATCCAATGTTTATCCTTAATGTTGAAAGAAAATCGCACACACAGCACCTAATGGTTTATCTGAAAGACATTTGAACCTGGTGGGCAGCTTCATAAAATAAGACTGATTTGAAAAAAGATGGAGCATTTTCCATGAGGTTTCATCCACCTACATTAAATCTCTTCATTTCTTTGGATGGAACATTTATTATGTGTGGAAAGAAAAGTAATTACATTATTACTCCAGTCATCGTGTCAGAGCAATCTAATTTCCAAAGGTAAGTTGATTCCAATCCTTTATATGACTTGAATACATTTTTTTTGCCAATTTAAAATGTGTTTCTGTGGTGTCACTTTTGTTTTTCATACATGGTATTGATGTGAGACTCTTTGTGGTCCCCTGATCTGAAATGCATGTACAGTACAATGTTCCGCTGACTGCCAAGATGTACAGATTTATTTAAGATGTATTCAATGTTTCATTTTTAGACTGCTGTTGGAACCAAATAACACCATCAGTAGGTTTATAGTAGACATCATTCACTGGAGAAACTCATCCGATTAGGCAGCATCAGGAGGGAATGGACAGACAACATTTTGCGTCAGGAATATTCTTTAGACTAATAGAGTAGGATGTAGAAAGCTAGAAACTCTGGAGTCTGGTGACGGCACTACAAATGTGTAATAAGAACATTTTCCACTCTGCTCTCAAATTCAATCATACTATCTCTTGACAACTCTCTCCCCTTTCTTGATCTCAATGTCTCCATTGAAGAGGAGAGACTATTGATTGACATAATCCACAAACACACTGACTCCCACACTTATTGGGACTGCATCTCCTCCCATCCTGTCTCTTGCAAAGATTCCAACCCCTACTCCCAATTTCTCTGTCTCTGTCACATCTGCTCCCTAAATGAGGCTTACCGCTTTGGAGTATCGAACATGCCCTCTTTCTTTAGTATGCACGTTTTCGACCAGCTCGACCTGCTGCCCTCAGGGAGGCGCTTATAGGTGCATCAGAACAAGGACAAACACTCAAGAACAGTTGCTTTCCAAAAGCCATAACCTCCCTGAACTCACACATGTATTGACTTCACAGCCAAACCCCCGGACTTCCATCTATCCACCTACTGTAATTTGTACTGTAACTGTAATTGTTTTTTAAATTATGTGCAATAACCCATACTGCACACAGGAATCCTATTATTCACTCTATTCATCCATTGTCTTTTTATAGATATGTATATAGCGCCGCAGAACTGTGCACCTTATTCCCCCCCCCCCTTTGTTTTGTTTTTGTTTTTGATTACTTACATGTCTGCACTGAGTAGGAGCTGCTTTTAACCTCATTGTACATGTGTATAGTGACAATAAAATGGCATTCATTCATTCATTCCCCACTGCTCGCCTCACTCATGGATCCCTTGCGCACATCGCCTCTGTAGCCCATTACTATCTCTTGCTCTCACTCTCACCAAATGGAACAAGAATAGAGTTCCCTGGTCCTTACTTTTCACCACACCAGCCTCCGCATCCAACACGCCATTCTCGGACATTTCCACCATCTTCAACGGTCACACCATCAGTCACATCTTCCCGTTCCCACCTCTTTCCGCTTTCTGCAGAGACTGCTCCCTCCGCAAATCCTTGGTACAATCATCTCCTGCCAACTAAACCATCCCCTCCTAAGGTACTTTGCCCGGAAACCTCAGGAGATGTAACACCCACCCCTCACTCACTCCATCCAGGAATGCCAGCAGCCCTTCAGATTCAGATTCAACTTTAATTGTCATTGTCAGTGTACAGTACAGAGACAACTAAATGCATTTAGCAACTCCCTGGAAGAGCGACATAGCATACGATTTGAATAAATATTTACATTAACATATATACAGACATAGTGTTTTTATAGCTATGTATATAGCGCCGCAGAACTGTGCACCTTATCCCCCCTTCCAGGTGAGACAGAGGTTCATGTGCACGTCCTCTAATTTCAAAGGTTTCAAAGGTCTTTTATTGTCATGTGCACCAATTAAGGTACAGTGATATTCAGATTGCTGTACAGCCATACTAGAAAACAACATCAAGACACCCAAGTACATAAAAGTTAACATAAACATCCACCACAGCAGATTCACCACATTCCTCACTGTGATGGAAGGCAATAAAGTCTAATTTTCTTACCTCTTTATTCTCCCGCGGTCGGGGCAGTCGAACCGCCCATCCGGGCAATCGAAGCTCTCGCAGCCGGAGATCAAATCTCCTGCGTCGGGGCGGTTGAAGCTCCTGCGGATTGGAGATCTCAAAGTCGTTTTCTAACCAGGGGCCACAAGCCCCGCGATGTTAATTCCACAGGCTCCTGCAGTTGGAGCTCAGAGGTTGATGCCTAGCATAGGGATCACGAGCTCCACGATGTAAAGTCCTGCAGGTTCCCGTGGTTGGAGCTCTCGAAGTTGGTCTCCAGCAAAGGTTTCCAACTCTACGATGTTAGGCCGCAGTGCGGACAGAGATACGATACGGAAAAAATTTGCATCTCCATCGAGGTAAGAGATTTTTTAAAAATTCCCCAGCCCCCTCCCAGATAGGTAACCTACAAACAGCTATCCGTTTCTCAACCTTCTTTTTTGCCCATCTCTTCCTTGTGCCCCACCTGGATATGCACCATTTCTCCATTTTCCCTCTTCTCGCCAGCTCCCTCCACTTATATTCCTTCTTCTGGCTTCACAGCTCAGGCCTCTTCTATCCTTTTTCATTATAGACACATAGAAAGTAGATGCAGGAGTAAACCATTCGGCCCATCAAGCCAATATGATCATGGCTGATCATCCAGAATCAGCATCCTGTTCCTGGTTTTTCCCCACATCCCTTGATTCCATTAGCCCTAAGAGCAAAATCTAACTCTCTTGAAAACATCCAGTGAATTGGCCTCCACTGCCTTCTGTGGCAGAGAATTCCACAGATTCATAACTCTTTGGATGAAAAGGTTTTTCCTCATCCTAGTCCTAAATGGCCTACCCCTTATTCTTAAATTGTGACCACTGGTTCTGGACTCCCCCAACATTGGGAACATTTTTCCTGCATCTAGCCTGTCCAATCCCTTAAGAATTGTATATGTTTCAATAAGGGTCCCTCTCATCCTTCTAAATACCAGTGAATACAAGCCCAGTCGATCCATTCTTGTCTCACACATTTGTCTTTTCATCTCTTACCTTTGTCCAACTTTCTGCCAATCAAAAGCACCCCTCACCTGTATCCATCTATCACTTGGCAGACTTTGTCCCATCTCCACCTCCCTTCCAGTTTTCTCCTACCTCTTGCAATCAGTCTTAAGAAGACTTCCGACTCGAACCAGAGACACTGATTGACCTGTTTAGTTACTCCAGCACTTTGTGTCTTTATTTTGTAAACCAGCAGTTCCTCGTGTCTGTAATAACAACTCATCCGTTTAGAAGTTGTTTGCTTTATCTGTGACATGCACAATCTGTGACATGACGTATGTGTTCCACATGGGTTTCCTGAGTCTGATCCTTTGCCACTGGCTTTGATTCAGTTGCTAGTGTAAAATCAATTTAAACGGATGCAGGTGGGTAATTTACTTGGAAACTCCAGCACAGGTTTTGGAGATGTACTTCATTAGGCACTTTTCACCAGATGATGGATTATAAACAAGTCAGGAAGACCCAATTATACCCCTTTCAACTTCACATTCAAGTGCCTTCACACCAGCGTCTCAGCAATATAGATTTGCAGAAATAAAATGAAAGATAGAGCTAATATATTGCAAGGTGCAGCATCATCGACAGTGCATAAAGGTTTAAGCATATTTGCTGAAAACATGTCGTGCAACTTGGAAAATGCAGCACTGGGCTGATTTACAAATTCACTCACCTTCCAATGCAGAACAATACTGCAGAACACCGAGGATGGCAAAGGTAATTGACTTTGTTTTTCCTTTCTTCTATCTTTGAGAACTAGTGCACCGTTCACTCCATTATGATAATACACTAATCCTTTAATGGGCATACTGACTTATCCTGCTCATTAATACAACCTCCGTGGTATTAATTACTTACTAGTACGACACATAAAACTCTTCTAGCAATTTAGCAGACTTCTACTCCTGTACTTTTTTTCTTTATTTCATCTGTACTGTTTGGCTACAGTATTCAAATGCTCATCTTTATGTCTATTTGTTTTAGCTTCTGATACGAAGAGACTAACAGAGTTCCAATCAAAAACCAGTCACTAAAGCTACACCTTTAAAATTCTTTGACAATAAGTACATTAAGTTAATTCCATTCCATTTCTCTGTTTCCTTTGTCTTCTGAAAATAATTCTGCACAATACTTAAATCCTTTGCTTGCTTTCTTTGAATCCACTAAAGTAATTGAAGTCACCAGAGCAGTGGCATGAAACAGGTGGAGAGGATAGAACAATTGTTTCTCCCTCCTTGCTGAACAGAATGATCAACTCCCCCCTTTCAATCTAACTATCCTTGGGTTTCCCAATACACCATTGCACCATCAGCTGCCACCCTCCCAGTACCAATGCAGCCTAGACTATCACACAAACCAACCTCCCTTCCATTGACTCAATTTACGCCTCATGCTGCCTCCGCAAAGCCACCAGCATAATTAAGGACGTCTCAGCATTGCCATTCCCTCTTCTTCCCTCTCCCATCGGGCGAAAGGTATAGAAATGTGAAAAGACACACTTCCAGATTCAGGGGCAGATTCTTCCAAGCTGTTATCAGGTAACTGAACCATCCTACCAACAACTAGGAAGCAATCCTGAGCTACTATTTACCTCATTGGAAACTCTCAGATTATCTTTGATCGGACTTTACTGGCTTTATCTTGCACTAGTTATTCACTTCATCATGTGTCTGTACACTGTGCATGGCTCGATTGTAATCATGTATTGTATTTCCGCTGACTGGTAGCACACACAACAAAAGCTTTTCACTGTACCTCAATAAACTTAACTCAAACTCATACTGAAAACTAAACCATTGATCATTTTGCCACACTGGAATTGGACAGCAGTAATCAGGAAGAGATGGTGGGTGATTCATGGAGCATATGAGAATGGGAAGAGTGAGTAGAGGGTGAGAACGTACCTTACACTTTGCACATGACGTAAAGGTCCACCAAAGACCGTAAAGAAATATGAATTCAGAACTCAAAAGGAGTGAGGAAAATTATACTTGCAAAAGAAGCACAGGTACTAAATCTTGAGAATGTGCAGCTGTCACTTTAGATTCCGGAGCTGACTTGGAAATGAAGGCTTTTATAAGAGCAGTAATCATGAAAACTATTGGATTGCTTTCAAAATTCATCCCATTCATCAATACCATTCAGGGAAGGAAACCTGCCATCTTTACTCGGTTGCACATATGCGACTTCAGATTTGTCAACACCGTAAACTCTCACATGAAAGGACCTAAAAAACTGTTTCAGAACAATGAAGGGTGAGGATACATGCTGGACTGGTCAGCAATGCTCACTTCCTGTAAATGAATAAATTAAAACAAGATGACCATTGAAAGCTGCGGCTTTCAATAAAACATCACATTTTAACATGATACCTTGTTTAAAAGCGGGTTGGAGGTAAGAGCTGTTTCTACCTCTTTGGAAGTATAGTCTGATGCTTTGGACATCAAAGGAAACAGATTAGAGCACAATATGAATAGTGGGTTTGACACTGCAGCCATCTCACTGCCTCAGGGCTTTGAGGATCAGCAGCTGACATTAGATTTACAATGCCACTAATCCATAGATCATACTTCCAGCATCGTTCCCTTTTAGTTCTCATCACATTCTTAAGATGTTCCAAAATCTTAAGAATGTTGCACTAATTCAGAAGTGAACTGTTGTTATCCATGCACAATGTTACATCAATGTTCTCTAAATAAAAACATAATTAATCTTGTTGATTTTATATTTGAATTGGTTGAAGACAGGCTTCTCTTTCCTTCCTTCTGATTGCTGTCTGTGTGATTGATACTTTGAATGGAGGTTTACTTTCTTGTTCCTGGGACAAATGGGTCATTAAAAGAAAATATATACTTTTTAAAGATAAATATATTAATGAAATACAATTGATATACTGTATGTCTTTCCTCACATTAATTGTGCAATCAAACTAATACATTTTTTTATAAAGCACCAATATCACTCATGTTTCCTCTTGGCAATACATCCTTGAAGTGGTGCACTGAACCAGCCCATCGGTGTCTGGAGTAGCTGTGAAGGGCTGAATGGCCTCTTCCTGCTCCTATTTCCTAGTTCCATGAGTCAGAACTTTGGTAGTTCAATCTCCACTTCACTATCTTTAGTGTATCATCCAAGCTGACATCTCAATACTGAGAAAGCAGAAGACTCTTGCAGAAGCTATCTTTCAAATGAAATGTTAAAACAGGTCTGTCCCATCTATCGTCTCAGATGAGCATAAACTACAGCTTTGCACAATTCAAGGAAGAACAATGGAATAATCCCCAATGTCTCGTCCGAATATTTAACCTCGGTCACCTTGCAGAACAGATTATCTAGTCATTTTCACAGTGTTGTCTAAGGCATACTGCAGTGTGTAAATTGGCTGCTATGTTTCCTACATTACACCAGTGAGTGCACTTCAAAAATATTTAATTGGCTACAAAATGATTTAGAATGCCTTAGGTCATGGATGATGCTACAGTATATAAAATATAAAGATAGCTTCATTTCATTTTGTTCCCTTACCTTTCTATGTATCTAATGACTATAGTAATAATACTTTATCAAGCATTCTATATTTAAATGCATGACATTGAACAGAAATATTCAGGAGGGCGGTTCAGCTACGTATCATTGCAAAATCAGAATCCGTTTATTGATAATTAATTGCTGAGGACTCGTATAAGGTGGTTAAATTCAATAACTTGAGAGCTAAATATAATTTTATTCTGGTCTTGATCCCCATTTTCTTCTTGGCTAGAAAGCTGGATATTGCGTCTCATATTAAAGATGATAGATATGACATACATAAAGGCATCAAATTAACTTCACATAATATCAAATCCAAATGAAAAGATTAAATCAATTGTTTTTCATGGGAAATAAAGACTAGAGAACATAGACTGGCTAATCTGGTAACTACTGGAGGTGTAATTAGTGAGTCGGGGTCCTGTTGCACTTATTCTGGATGTGCCCAATAACTTTTTTGATCAATAATACTCGACTGCATCTGGAAGCTATGTAATGTGATTATTTAATAATGCAGTTCTGCTGATTTGTAGTGATTGAACTATGATTTGTTATTATGAGAGCATGTGTTAAGAGCACTTCTACTTCAGGGAGAATAGCTGAAGCATTTGCTTTAGTCCCAATGGTATAAGTGGACCACCAAAGCTCGGTTCATTCCTGAAATGATCCAAACAAAATAATCACATCAAACAAAAATCTCCAATATAGTTCTCTTTCCTGCCCTTTCAGCAGATGATGGCTAATTTTGCCTTGGGATGCACTCACAAAATTTCTTTTTAACAGAGGATTTGTTTCCAAGCACTGAATGGAGATGTCCAATGCTGGAATAAACATTATGAATATTAGTTCCTAATAATCCATGAACACACACCACTCTTTTTCTTTCATTCTTCAAAAAGCCATCTGCAATTTAGTAATTCTCATGACACTTTTATTTTAGAAACTGTACGTCTTTTAGTTGTCAATCTCTTTATCTAGCTGTGTTTGTAAGTGCAATGACCTTGGGTTAAGAATGCACCATTATCTAGATAGAGTCACACAGTCATACAGCAGGGAAACAGGCACTTCAACCCAACTTGCCCATGCCAACCAACATGCCCCAACGTACCATGGGCGGATATCATGGGCGGAAGTTTCAGTGGTCCCACCTGCCTGCGTTTGGCCCACATCTCTCTAAACCTATCCTATCCATGTACCAGTCTAAATATTTCTTAAATATTGTGATAGTACCTGCCTCAACTATGTCCTCCGCAGCATGTTCCATACACCCACCACCCTTTGTGTAATAAAGCTACCCCTCAGGTTCCTATTAAATCTTTCTCCCCTCACCTTAAACCTATGTCCACTGGTTCTTGATTCCTCTGCACTGGGCAAAAGACTGTGCATTTACCCAATTTATTCCTCTCGTGAGTTTGTGCACCTCTAGAAGATCACTCCCACATCCTCTAGAAGATCACTCCCACATCCAAGGACTAAAGTTCCAGCCTACTCAACTTCTCCCAATAGCACAGGCCCTCAAGCAATTGACAACATCCTTGTAAATCTTCTCTGCACCTTTTCAGCTTGACAACATCTTTCCTAAAATATGATTACCAAAACTCAGCACAATACTCTAAATGTGGACCCACCAATGTATTTTATAACTGTAACATGACCTTCCAATTTCTATACTTAATACTATGAATGATGAAGGCCAATGTGCCTAAAGTATTTTTGACCACCCTATCTACTTGTGACACCACTTTTAAGGAACTACGTACCTACACTTCTAGATCCATTTGCTCTACAACACTCTCCAATGCTATATCATTCACTTTATAGGTCCTGCCTGGTTAGACTTTCCAAAATGCAGCACCTCACATTTCTTTGTATTCCATTAATTCAATTAACCATTCCTCAGCCCACCTGCCCAATCGATAAAGATCCAGCTGTCATTTTTTACAACTATCTGCAATCCCTTTATGCTCTATAATGTTATCAGCAATGGGCCAGCACCAACCCCTGAGGTACGTCACCAGTTACAGGCCTCCAGTATGAAAAACAATTTTCCACCTTCCATGAAGCCAACTTTCTATCCATTCAGTGCTCTCCTTGGATTCCATGCAATCTAACCTTCCAGAACAGCCTATCCTTGTGGAACTTTGCCAAATGTCTTGCTGAAATCCATGTTTGGAATGTCAACAGCTCTGCCCTCATCAATCTTTTTTGTCACATCTCAATCAGATTCGTGAGATGCAGATTCAAATTACTGGTCTTTCAATTTGAGCATTGAAGTGCAATCTCTTTCCTTCTCAAGAGGAATGTTGCCTATTACATTTTCACATCACTCATCACTCATTAGCAACATTTCAATTTAGCAGTGAACACAGTTTTGGGTGTTCCAGGTTATCTTTTCCATCCTGTTCTTTAACTAGAATTACTGTTCAAGTTTGGTTTTATGCTTGTATATGTTCAGTGGTGTCAACTTTTACCGCAAACACATTCCACTTTATCTGCGTGAGAAGACTTATGGTGTTCGCTATCTTTTAAACCTGAAGCATAACCTAGAAGAATAAAATGATGTGTTGTTGACACATGGACGAGATGTATATTTTGGAAGAGCACCTCCTGTCAGCTGTGGAGCATCTGGCTGCACTCTTGCCTCTGAGTCTGGAGGTTGTGTTTTCATGTCTCATTTGAGATTTGAACAACAGCAGCACCAAATAATTCACTTGAAACAGCAAAATGTTCCAAGCTGCTTCACACGGGAGCCGTCAAATAAAACTTCACAACAAGCTACGCAAGAAGAGAGTAGAGTAGGGCAGATGGCCAAATGCTTGCAGTGGGAAGGTTTAAATAATTCCAAAATTCAGAATTGTCTTGTACATAAAGGCACTTTTGCAAATGATGGAATGATTAAAGGGCCTGTCCCACTTACGTGATTTTTTCAGTGACATACCGGCACCCGTCATCGCTGCAGCAGGTTGCCGAAAATTTTCAAAATGTTGAAAATCCAGAAAAGAGTACGACTCTTTGGGTGACAACTCACGACCATACAGGCGACATGTCACGGGGTGACACCTGTTTGTTTGTGAGTAGTCGCCCAAAAGTCGTACCCTTTTCTGGTCACCGCTGGATTTTCAGCGACCTGCTGCGATGATCATGGGTGCCGGCAAGTCGACGAAAAAATCGCTTAAGTGGGACAGAGACATAACTTGCGGGTTAATGAAGAGACAAGATTTGAATAATAATAATAATAATTTTATTTATAGAGCACTTTAAAAACAATCATAGCTGCAACAAAGTGCTGTACATCACTAATCATTGACAAAAAAGTTAATACACACCAATAATAACAATCAAAAGAAATGGGTGTGAATGTGTTGGAGAGCCAGTAGTGAGTTGCACTAATCAAGCCAAGTGTAATTGAGGATATGAGCAGCAGATTATCTGATGTAGGGATATTGTTTAATGATTTACTGCTGGAAATAGGCAGTTCTATGTGCAGCATAGGAAATGAGCAGCCTAAGAACTAGACAGTGGTGATATGCATTTGAGATACGAAGCTCAACTTAGTCAAACATGACACCGCAGCTGAGAACAACTTGGTTCAGGTCATAAGATCATAAGATCAGAAGTGATAGGAGCAGTATTAGGCCATTCGGCCTCTCAAGTCTACTCCACCATTCAATCATGGCTGATCTATCTCTCCCTCCTAACCCCATTCTCCTGCCTTCTCCCCATAACCTCTGACACCCATACTAATCAAGAATCTATCTATATATCGCTGCCTTAAAAATATCCACTGACTTGGCCTCTACAACCTTATGGGGCAAAGAATTCCACAGATTCATCACTCTCTGACTAAAGAAATACTTCTTCATCTCCTTCTAAAAAGAACGTCCTTTAATTCTGAGGCTATGACCTCAAATCCTAGACTCTCCCAATAGTGGAAACATCCAGAGGTCCAGAGTGTTGATGGATAAAGTGATTGAGCTGCTTGTTGAAAAATTGGTACAAGCTGAAGGTTAATCTATGGATTTCACATATTCAGTTGGAGAACATTTCTATCAATCTCCTACTGCACTTTGGACAAGCTGATTTTTAATTTAGAGGAAATGATTAATTAAGGAGAAGAAGCCACAAAGAGAGCTGTGTGTTGTCAGCTTACATGAGGACATTGCAAATAGAGTTTACAATGATTTTGGTGTGGTGCAGCATTTAGTTAAAAATGGGACAGGGCCAACCATAGATTCTTGGAGCAATTCCTTGTATCTATCGATCCTTGGAGGATATCAGCAGTATTGATTTAAAGAAACATAGAAACATAGAAATTAGGTGCAGGAGTAGGCCATTCAGCCCTTCGAGCCTGCACTGCCATTCAATATGATCATGGCTGATCATCCAACTCAGTATCCCGTACCTGCCTTCTTTCCATACCCCCTGATCCCCTTAGCCACAAAGACCACATCTAACTCCCTCTTAAATATAGCCAATGAACTGGCCTCAACTACCCTCTGTGGCAGAGAGTTCCAGAGATTCACCACTCTCTGTGTGAAAAAAGTTCTTCTCATCTCGGTTTTAAAGGATTTCCCCTTTATCCTTAAGCTGTGACCCCTTGTCCTGGACTTCCCTAACATCGGGAACAATCTTCCTGCATCTAGCCTGTCCAACCCCTTAAGAATTTTGTAAGTTTCTATAAGATCCCCTCTCAATCTTCTAAATTCTAGAGAGTATAAACCAAGTCTATCCCGTCTTTCTTCATAAGACAGTCCTGACATCCCAGGAATCAGTCTGGTGAACCGTCTCTGCACTCCCTCTATGGCAATAATGTCCTTCCTCAGATTTGGAGACCAAAACTGTACGCAATACTCCAGGTGTGGTCTCACCAAGACCCTGTACAACTGCAGTAGAACCTCTCTGCTCCTATACTCAAATCCTTTTGCAATGAAAGCTAACATACCATTCGCTTTCTTTACTGCCTGCTGCACCTGCATGCCTACCTTCAATGACTGGTGTACCATGACACCCAGGTCTCGCTGCATCTCCCCCTTTCCCAATCGGCCACCATTTAGATAATAGTCTGCTTTCCCGTTTTTGCCACCAAAATGGATAACCTCACATTTATCCACATTATACTACATCTGCCAAACATTTGCCCACTCACCCAGCCTATCCAAGTCACCCTGCAGTCTCCTAGCATCCTCCTCACAGCTAACACTGCCCCCCAGCTTAGTGTCATCCGCAAACTTGGAGATATTGCCTCCAATTCCCTCATCCAGATCATTAATATATATTGTAAATAGCTGGGGTCCCAGTACTGAGCCTTGGGGTACCCCACTAGTCACTGCCTGCCATTGTGAAAAGAACCCGTTTACTCCTACTCTTTGCTTCCTGTTTGCCAGCCAGTTCTCTATCCACATCAATACTGAACCCCCAATGCCTTGTGCTTTAAGTTTGTATACTAATCTCTTATGTGGGACCTTGTCGAAAGCCTTCTGGAAGTCCAGATACACCACATCCACTGGTTCTCTCCTATCCACGCTACTAGTTACATCCTCGAAAAATTCTATATGATTCGTTAGACATGATTTACCTTTCGTAAATCCATGCTGACTTTGTCCAATGATTTCACCACTTTCCAAATGTGCTGCTATCCCATCTTTAATAACTGACTCTAGCAGTTTCCCCACTACCGATGTTAGACTAACTGGTCTGTAATTCCCCATTTTCTCTCTCCCTCCCTTCTTAAAAAGTGGGGTTACGTTTGCTACCTGCATTATGAATAAAGTTATTGTCATAGAGTTATACAGAATGGAAGCAGGTCCTTCAGCCCAACTCATCCATGAATCAGTCTCATTTAATTCATGTTGGTGAGCTGTCAGATTTGGAAATATTGGGACTTGCCCATTTGCAAGAAAAAGAAAAACAAATTTAGGCCTCTTTTTGCCACATTATTTAGGCAACAATCTGTGACTTAATATTTGAACATAGCCAGCTCCCATTTAATTGCAGTGTCATTCCCCACTAAGTTTTAATTGAAATTATGTTCATATTTCTCTTGAAACAAAATTTGTCCATTTCTCTTCCCTCTTAAAGTTGTGCAGGAAGCAGCAATGCTTCCCAAACTTTCTGAAATAATTTCGATCACTACACAAACTAACAGTAATGTGTCATGTTTCTCATCACAAACAATTTTATCAGTTAAACGAGGAATTAAGTTCAACCATTTTTATGCTCAATTTCCAGGCCTTACACTATTTGGGGTTGAGAGGGAGAGATTGATCTGCCATGATTGAATGGCGGAGTAGACTTGACGGGCCGAATGGCCTTATTCTGTTCCTATAGTTTATGAACTTATGAACTATTGCAATAACTCAATTCCAATCTATCACACGTTCCTTTAGGCCAGATGAGATGACACCAACCTCCTTTGCCAGATCCAATTCTAAATAAAGGGATATTTTTCTTTCAACCCTCAGTAATTTGGTGCCCAAAGTACCTCGGACATACTTCCATATCCCCACAAAGATAGGCCCACAGCACCAGAGGCGTAGGAGGAAGTTAATTTTACACTCTGACGTATTACAGAGAAGATGGGGGCCAGTAAGGGATGTACTATTTAGCATCACTGCAAAACTTATTCAAAACTTCTTCAACTTTCTCAGGGTTATTTTAACAATCTGTTCACCACCCACTGTTTACAACAAAGCAATTTAATGGCTTGGTGCATCAGTGAATCAAATGTTTACTGCACATCTGTTCTAAAAACTGGAGCACACTCTCGTTAACATTTCTCTGGTCAGCTTTATTTAAGTTATATTAACTAGGCCCCCAACATTTTCAATTGGTGGTTTCCCAATTGGGTTTAGCTTCAAGAGACCAATTAAATAACTTGTGTTTTCTTCCGATTGTTTTCCCCTCTGTTTTCCCCTCTGACAAAGTGATAATGCTTTATATGTTCTTCATACTTTACCAAGGTGATGTACCTGTAATTGAGAATTTTCCACTTGAGAAATCATGCGAATAGAAACATAGAAACAAAGAAAAATAGGTGCAGGAGCAGCCCATACAGCCCTTCGAGCCAGCACCGCCATTCAATATGATCATAGCTGATCGTCTAAAATCAGTACCCCTTTCCTGCTTTTACCCCCATATCCCTTGATTCCTTTAGCCCTGAGCTAAATCTAAATCTCTCTTGAAAACATCCAGTGAATTAGCCTCCACTGCCTTCTGTGGCAGTGAATTCCACAGATTCACAACTCTCTGGGTGAAGAAGATTTTCCTCATCTCAGTCCTAAATGGCCTACCCCTTATTCTTAAACTGTGACCACTGGTCTGGACTTCCCCAAAATCGGGATTTTTTTTCTTGCATCTCGCCTGTCCAATCCTTTAAGAATTTTATATGTTTCTATAAGATTTCCCTCTCATCCTTCTAAATTCCAGTGAAAACAAACCCAGTCGACCCATTCTTTCAAAGGGAGCTCTTCCATCACAATATGTACATCAAACACTTGAGTCAGTGCTACACAACATGTTTTAATTACTGTGCTGTAAACAACAGGTAATGGATAGTAATAAATAATAATTCAATGAAAATAAGTTATTATGGTTTTCATAAATTGACCTTGATTTGCAATGCTTTCTAGGTCAATATATTCCAACATTTTTGTTCTCCGAATATTTCCTATCCAGTTGCCATTAGTTTGATTTGTGCTATCTTTAATTCTGAGTTAAGGCATCAATTTTTTGACTGAATTGATGTTCAAAATTACCTGGCTCCATAATTGTCTCTAATGGTGCAATGAGCAATGAGTAGAAGAGAATAATAACATCCATTGTCATATTTACAATTAGTTGTTATTTACCTCTTAAGAGCTTGATTGCATGTTTATGTTGGCAATTATATTGATCTATTCATTAAGTGCCTGCTTATAAGAGCAGTTGAGGGAGATTTTTTAATTGACTACACGTTGTAGGGTAATTAGATTTTCTGAAGCAAGAAAACTTTCGAGCAAGAAGCAAAGAAGGAATTCTTTAATTTTACTTCGGAGTCACGTGAGTGACTACGTGAAGAAGCCCGCCCCAGGACGCATTGCGGCATTACGTTTCAGCAGGCAACAGCGGCAGGCGGGAGACAGGGCTCCCGCAGAAACGAGAAAAACTAAGTTTTAGGTAAGTACTTACCTTTATTTTTACAGCCCCTTTGCGTCTGCTTGTTTCCCGCAGGGCATGCAAGCGGCCCCTTGGACTCCGGGAGCAGTTTTTTCCGTTCGCGGGAGGGGAGGAAAGACGCTACCAGGACCGCACACACGGCGGACCATAGTGCCGGTAACTCTCCACAGGGGCGACATATGGAAAGCATAGGAAGACGGCGCTTGCACTGCGTTGGAGGTTTCCCTCAGTCCTCGCTCGCCCTCGAGTACTGCCCAGGTGAGGCAGGCAGGTGGGCGGGCGGAGGCTTCCAACATTTCGGAGCCGGTAAGGGGACCCACTATGCAGTGCTGGCGTAGAGTGCACTGCAGCCCGAGTGCAGGTGAGCAGCAGCCCGAGTGCAGAGAGAGAGAGAGAGCGAGGACCGCTAATCAGCGCCCCGCTCCCGACACTGCACCAAGCCATCAGCATTAGCTGCGGGCTGGGGGGAAATGCTGCACCTGCCCGCCTGACGAAGGAAACGTCATTGGGCAGCAACAGGCGGTAGGACCGCTTAGCGGGCGGTCCGCTAAACCCGACACCGCGACCGAGCCAGCCCGCTAGCGCCTGAGCAGCGGGCTGGATGTGTGTAAAACCAGGCGGTGGAGCCGACATCGGACTGGGACGTCTCTCCACCCAGGAGGGGGAGAGACAGCCGCCAGAGATGCAGGAGCGGCTCTTGGGCATGGGAAAGGTGAGTTTGCAGTTGTGTTTTATTGCAGGTTCCAGGAACACAACGCAGAAAACTCGCAAAGAGAAACTGCCCCGCTCCAACTCTACCAGCGGGGCAGCAACCGGCGGCAGCGTCGCTCGCAGAGCGTTTTCGCTATCCCTGAGACCGAGCCAAGCCAGTCTCGCCAGAGCCTGCACGGCGGACTGGGAAAGCGGCCAGGAAGCCAAACGGCCGGTCGTCTCCGACTCGTCGGAGGGGGACATGTCTCTACCAAAGAGAGAGACAGCCGCCTGAGCTGCATTTAGCAGCTCCTGGAGGAGAAGGTCCACCGGGAACAGCAGCGCTCCCGGTGAGACAGGAAAGGCACCTCCTCCATAGTGTCGTGTCAGGCACTGCCCTTTGCTACCCTCATACCACGGGTTGGAGCAGGAGGCTAGCATTGGTGACCAGGGCAGGGCTGGTCTGGAAATGGGGCAGGCGGACAAAATCGGGAGTATGCATGGGGTGCAGGATCAGGAACAGCTGTTGGGTGTGTTGGACCGCTTTGTAGCAACCCCACGGGCTGGAGCACCGCCGGAGCCAAAAAATGGCAGCCAGCACAAACCTCTACTGAAGAAGGTGCTCGCCGAGGTGCTGCAAGAATATACAGCACCAGAGAACTATGAGGCCCTTAAGGAGAAAAGCCTCAACAGCAAAATCTGCAAATGTGGGGGCCCTTATGCGGGCATAAAAACTCAAGCTACAGCGGATCCGAAGGCTCCTGACGTCAGCTATCACAGCCTATGCTCGTTCTATGGAGACAACGAAGATGAACACATACCAGCAGAAAGTGCTGGTATTAAGGTGTACCACACAATTCGAACTAAACAATCTCCGGAGGGAAATATAAGACCTGCCCTCAATCTCAAAATTTGCAGGCTTGAGCAAAGCCCCAGCTGCGGAGGCAGACTCACTGCTATTTGGGAGAGATCTGAACAAAAAGCTGAAGGAGATGGAAGAGGCATCAAAAACCTTCGGCATCATGAGGGCAGGCCCCGGGACGAGCAAACCACAACTTCCGATACCCAAGCAGCAGCACCCCACGGCATCCACCAGTCGACGTCTAGAATATGGGACTGGTGAACGCTTGGGGCCGCATTATCCCCAAAGATCTTTTAGATCAGGGCCCGCCGCGGACCCCCTGGAAAATGCGCCTCCCCCCAACGTCGCCAGCACGTCGTCAGAACAAAAGCACTCAGAAAACAGAAAAGACAAAACCGCCAATAACCATGGAGGTAGGTGGGTCTGGTTCCTACCAGCATATAGAGCGCTTTCCTGGACTATCTTGGGTTTCATATTAATTCAGTCCACGTAACTATAATGTTGCCAAGAGACAACATAATTGAATTGGCACAAACAAGCAACAAATTAATGGTCAACAAACTACCAACTACTCGACAAGTAACAGAGTAATTGGGGAAAAATGGTACAATTTCTGTCTACATGATTCAGATCTTAGTATCAAAAACAACATATAGGTTGTCATTGAGCATCTCATGAAGTTACCCACTGAAGTAATATCAGAAAGACAGTGGTGGGGTTACCACTTATACTGGGCATTAATTATCTAAAAAAAAAATGTTCGGGTGAATTTTATGTGTTTTAAAGCACTTGCATGTACGGGTATAAATAGACTACTCTACGGAGGTGGCCTATATTAACCATATGGGCAGCATAAAGTTGGTATCATATGACAAGTTGGTCAAAACAATTTGGCAATGGTATGTCCAAAGATGTATTTGACTATCAGTACTTACCTGCCAGGTAAGCAAAATACAGTGACAGACACCAGGTCACATAAATTTATGGACAACATCAATTAGATGTTTTTCATATAAAGTTTTAACAAAACTATCAAGCTATATGACGCAACAGATATTAATGCATTTCATTGTCTCTGTACTGCACACTGACAATGACAATTAAAATTGAATGTGAATCTGATATCGATTATCTGCATCAACGCTATATCACCAGGTGTTTGGGGATGTCCTATGTATGTCGCGGGGGAAACCAGACCCTGGGGCAGTGGAATCTTCATTGAAAAATGTCTCTGGGACAGATAGTTCCAGCAGAAAGCTCGTCAGCTATATATATTAACTTTTCTGACCTATAGGTCATGTTGTCATTCAAGAATGTATTTATAATATTGATAGACAAATGCGTTTCGCGCTGCATTGGTGAAATTAATTCTATGTATTTCTTCCCTTCTGCCTCACCAATCGAGGACAACGCACAGTACAAAAGGATTCTGCTTCAGGTATTTGATAGTACCTGACGGACTTACGCAGCCATTGTTCACTATACGCCATGACATGGTTGTTGAAACTTGGATGGTATTTCCCAGTACCCAGAATTATTAACAATCGGAGCCGGGCACAAGTCAACTGTGCCATGGGAAAATCAAGCTCCTGAGTTGCAGATTCTGCACAAGCCTCATCTGGGACTGGGATTGTTATACTGAACCATCGACACCATGTCAGCATCCTTCTGAACATCCACTGGACTACAACACTTGTCTAGCATCAAGAGAAGTACTGCAAGGATACAGGGATAACCTACTCATCCGATACAGTTACTACGAACTGGAATTCCTGGAGAACCTTCATCACGATGAAGGATTCGGCTACAGAACCATCAACACAGCTAGAATTGCCCTGCCTGTTGTTTCAAAACAGCTACAGGACAACAGGCCATGGGGTCACTGGCTGGTGGTAAATCTTTGAAGGGTATTAAACTCTAAACCCCTAGACCAGGTACACCCATATATGGGATGTCACAGTGGTATAACCATACTTCAGGTGATACCCACCAGCCAGATCCCTCAACCTGAACCTTCTATGCACTAAACACATATGTTGAAGGCACACGGAGCAGCACAGAGGGTCCAGTCACTACTCCTATTTACAACTGGACACCATGCTCATAGCTTCAGACCAGATCTCTATCATTGTCCAGGGAATGGTCAAACCAGACCAGGAACACCTTATCCAGTCATAAAACCGGGGCTTACCCGCCAGAAAACACGGTATGTGCCATGACCCTATTACCTTACATAGACACAACCTAATTATTCGAGGGAGATGAAAAGCCTTGTGGGTTGGTCACAAAAAACCTTGTGGTCGGGTAACAAGCCTTTTTTGAGATGGCTCAAGCAGGTATTAAAGCTCCTGGGATAAAACTAACATGTACAAAGTTTTCATTCCACAGGACAAGCTTCCACGTCAACGGCAAAAGAATGGACGTGCCTGTAAACCACATCCTGGCTACAGCAGAATGGTGGGGGTAAAACGTTCAGAGAAATAATTTATTATAAACTGTTGACAAAACCTGTTTTTATTTGCAGGAAAGATTCCAATCTGCAAATATTTAAATTAGCCAAGGGGAGCATTTAAATTTCTTCAGTGTTATTGTAAAAATACCATTGTTTTTCTATAAACAGATTCATTGGTTGATTATGATAACACGCTTCCTCCCTCAAAGGCTTCGGCAGCGAGTGATATAAAGCTGTTGCACGGTTTGAAATCACAGAAGATTTGAAATCTTCACGTAGTCACTCACGTGACTCCGAAGTAAAATAGTAAGATTAAACGAGAACTTACCAGTTTGAAGTTTGATCTGTATTTAATGAGGCGTTACGATGAGGGATTACGTGCCCTCCGCTCCCACCCTCATTATATGGATCAAACTGATAAATTGATGTCTCTTTGTCTTTACTATGTTACTTCAAATACTTGTGTCTATCTGTGATTCCGCACCGCTGCTTTGAAGTATGCCGCAATGCGTCCTGGGGCAGGCTTCTTCACGTAATCCCTCATCGTAACTCCTCATAAAATACAGATCAAACTTCAAACTGGTAAGTTCTCATTTAATCTTACTATTTTACTACTTACCACCATTACATCTTCTATTTATCTTGCTGGGAGACCTTTGTGGGAAATATCTTCCAAACCTTGATTTGCAGCAGAAATTTACAGCACTGCCTCACAATCCACCCCCATTTTGTATAGATAAGCCTGTTATGAAGTAGCAGGAGCAGAATACTCAATGCTTCCAAGAACAATTTATTTTGCAGTGAGCTTTGATGAGACAATTGGACACACAGCAGATATAATCCACTGGTGGTCCATTTCGCACCACTGATTGGAGGAACTGTCAGGCAATATGATCTGAAAGTCCTGAACTGACTGCTCTTCACTTAATGCATTCAGTCCATGCTTCATGCTGCATGCTTATTTCATGGGTAGACGAGCTGGCAGCACTAGGGCAAGGTAATCCTTTGTACGACTGCATTGTGTTGTAACCTCATCTCTTACACTTCCAGGTTAAGATGACGGAAGACACATTGATGAAGGTAACACTTGTCATACCTTCTCTTATCTCATATCATATCTTCTCATATAATGGTCCCAACTTGAAGATTTGAAGAGTTGCCGATTGTAGTCACAGGGAGGATATTGACAGGGGTGGGGCTTTGATGGGGTAGGGGGGGAGAAATAGGTGGGAGTCCAGGTGGGAGGGAAAGAAAGGAAGGGGGGTACAGGTAATGGGGGGTTTGGAGGAGAAAGGTGGGTGGGGTGGGAGGGGGTGGTTGTGAGAGGTCACCTAAAATTTGAGAATTCATTGTTCATACTGTTGGGTTGTAAGCTACCCGTGGAATATGAGCTGTTGTTCCACCAGTTTGCATATAGCCTCACTCTGGCAATGGAAGAGATCCCAGGACAGAAGGGTCAGTGTATGTCTTAGCAAACCGAGCTCAAGTGCTCAGCGAAATGGTCGCTCAGTCTACGATGGTCTCACTGATATACAGAAGGCCACATTGGCAACACTGGATGCAGTTAGATCAGGTTTGAGAAGGTGTACATGAACTTCTGTCTCACCTGGAGGACTGCTGGGGTTCCTGGATAGAGGCAAGGGAGAAGGTACAGGTGGTACAGCTCCTGCAGTTGCAGGAAAGCTAGAATGAGTGAACCAAGGAGTCGTGGAGAAAGCAGTCTCTGCTGAAGGCAGAAAGCAATGGAGATAAGAAGATGTGACTAGTGGTGAGATCACATTGATGGAAATGTCAGAGTATGATGTGTTGGATGCGGATACTGGTGGGGTGAAAGGTGAGAACTTTGTCTTTGTTCCATTTGGGGGTAGGGAAAGTAAGAGCAGAATACAGGACACAGAGGAGATGTAGAAAAATGATCTATCTGTGTAAAGGGGGGAACTCACATGGTTAACAAACTGAATAAAGTCCTCCAATGTTTTAAACAGCAAACGAGCTTAGGGATGACCAGTGAATGTGGAATATTTAAACTTTGTGAATACTTTCGATACGTTTTCTGGCTGAGTGACCACTTGCGTACCACAATATCCCTCTCCAAAATTATTATTATGACTGCAAATTTTTAAGTTTTTATGTGCGATGCTCCGGTATTCCCTGAGAAACGTCTTCTCATTTTGCACTGTACAATTGTTGTTTTGCATGATGACAATAAAAGGATGATAATGATAATGATAAACTATGATATTGTCATCTAAATAGGACAGGTTTTGAGGGATATGGACCAGGCACAGGCGGGTGGGACTAGTATAGCTGGGACATGTTGGCCGGTGTGGGCGAGTTGGGCTGAAGGGCCTGCTTCCACACTGTATCACTCTATGACTCTATTGTAAATAGGATTGCTTTTAGTTGATTGCAAAATACTACACATTCTACTGAGATCTTTCACATGATTGCAACTAATGGAAAGAAATAGATGGCAATAACTTCTATTTACTGTTACTGGAACTACATTACTGAAAACGTTTTAAATTCTTCTTTAAAATGCCCCTATTATTCATACTTGATAACAATATACTTATTGAGGTGCTGTACGTCGAAGAAATTTGGAATCGTGGATCAAGTTTATTTAATCTGTTTTTGGATAGTGTGAGGGTTAGGCATTGTAACTGATCATTGTTAATGTGTTTAGCTGTAAAATAAACTGTGTTCATCTGCATCCATGGAGTGGAAAATCTTTAAGGCAATGAAAAATGTTGGATTTTCACAGTCTGAAGGATAAATATCATCAGTATAAAATATTCCAAAATTTGCATTGATTTGTATTTGAAAATTGATGAATCATCAGGTCATTAACAAGTAACCTTTTTTTCTTTTGGTGACCTACCAAATCCATGAACCTGTTTGCTCCAATGCAGGGGTCTTAAGCCCCTGTCCCACTTTCCCGAGTTACTCACAAATTCTCCCGAGTTTTCCCCTTGATTCAAACTCGGAGAATGTCTGTAGCAAGTCTGTAGCGAGTTCTTAGGGGGCCGTAAGAGTCCGTAGATATTTCGTAGCGGCTGGTAATGCCAGCCGTAGGTACTTGGGGCATCAGGTAAGTCGGAACATTTTTTCAGCATGTTGAAAAATGTCCACGAGTAAAAAGAAAAATAGCCCCGAGCACCTACGGCTGGCATCTCCGAGTTTGAATCCAGGGGAAAACTCGGGAGAATTTGTGAGTAACTCGGGAAAGTGGGACAGGGTCTTTATTGTAGGTGCTTATTAACCTGTGACTGAAGTGTTTAACTAGTTTTTTTTTATAGTTTTTTTTTATATGAAACTACTTTTATTCAAAAAATAAAAATAAACATAGGCAGTCTTTGATTGTGTTAATACTCTATGTTGACAGTTTACAAACAAACGATCATCAAATTAATATAACGTCAACTTTATCAACAAAACACTCGACCTCCAACGGC
The DNA here is from genome assembly GCF_028641065.1 of Leucoraja erinaceus. Taxonomy (NCBI): domain Eukaryota; kingdom Metazoa; phylum Chordata; class Chondrichthyes; order Rajiformes; family Rajidae; genus Leucoraja; species Leucoraja erinaceus. The sequence goes on from NC_073394.1 coordinate 15,105,980, forward strand.
GACCAGCACCGAAAGGCCTCCAAAGTTGGACACCGCGTGTTCCCTCTCCAGGGACAGGCGGGCACGGACGTCCAAATTAAAATATTAACATTTTTATGTATAACATATTCAACCTCCTGTGGTGACCAGCGTTCACAGAAGGCCGCCACACTCCCCATGGACACCGCGTGTTCCTTTTCTAGGGACACGCGAGCTCGGACGTAATCCCGGAAAAGGGACAGCAGGCGACCGCTGTGCGGCCATCGACTGCCCGCTGCCTGGACCCGCGAATGGCCATCTTGGCCAGGCCCAGGAGCAGACCCTCCTCCCTCCCATCCATCCCCCCTCTGTACCGGGTGCCCATAAATTAAAAGCGTTGAACTAAAATGTAGCAAAAACTTGAAGAGCAGCCCTTTCAGATACTCGAACAGTGGCTGCAACCTCTCACACTCTATGTACACATGGAACACGGTCTCTTCCTCACCGCAGAAATGACAAGCAGGGGAAGAGTCCGTGAACCGGCTCAAATACCTATTACAGGCCACGGCTTTGTGCAACACTCTCCACCCCAGGTCCCCGATGTAAAGGGGGAGGACTCCCCTGTAGAGAGACCTCCACTGGGGACCGCTCCCCTCGTCAGGTGGTAACACGGACCGCCAGGGTGTGTCTGGACGGGAGACGAGGGCGAGGAAGTGGAGAGTGTGCAAGAGCAGCCTGTACAGTACGCGCCTCTCCGCGTCACAGAATGGCACGCTGGGCATCTCGGAAAGGCGGCTCTTGTTGCATGGGGCCGGCTCTCAGGGAGGGACCCGGGCCGTGGGCCCTATGAACAATTCCGACTGAGCGGGGGTAAGCTCGTCCAGAGTCGCGCCATGCACACGCCTCTCCATCACAGCCACGCCACGACACCCCCCTCCCCCTGAGGAGCAGGGCCCTGGCTGAAGGTGACCAAATTCCTGGCCTTCAGGAGGTCACGGTAAAAGCCAGGCAACTCCCGCCTATCCCGCCTAGCGCGTCGACTCATGCCCGCTACTGGGAGCCGTGAGCCCTCCTGAAGGCAACGCGCCTGGCGGAAAAAATACGTCGCCAGCACGTGCCATTTAGGAGGGTAGTCCGAGTAGACGTACCTCCGCAGGGTCCTGAGTCGGAGAGCCGCCACCTGGGTACGAATACAGACCAGCGCCTGACCACCCTCCTCCAACGGGAGACTCAGAACCCCAGCAGAGACCCAGTGGTTCCTCTCACCCCAGAAGAAGTTGACCAATCTCCTCCGTAACATGGTTATAAAATAAGAGGACGGGACCATAGTGGCCACCCGGTACCACAGCAGAGAGGCCACCAGCTGGTTTATAACTACAGCCCTGCCCCACTAAGAGAGCACACCAAGTAGGCCGGACCAATGTCACAGCCAGGCGATCACCTTCGCCTCCAGCTCCTGCCAGTTCGCCGGCCACCCCCCCTCATCGGGACTCAGGTAGACCCCCAGATAGAGGAGGTGTGTGGTATTCCACGCAAAACCTGCCATCTCCCCCAGCAGGGAGTCCACCTGCCACCCACCCACCAAGAGACCAGAACACTTCCCCCAGTTGATCTTGGCGGAGGAAGCAGCCGAGAAAACCTGCTGGCACTCCCGCATCCTCCGCAGGTCAACAGGGTCGGTGAACATCAGAATGGCATCATCGGCGTAGGCCGAGAGGACCACCTCCATCCCCGGCCCTGGTAAAGCCAGGCCTGTCAACCGACTCCGGAGAAGGCACAGGAAAGGCTCAACACAGATGGAGTACAGCTGGCCGGACATGGGACATCCCTGATGAACCCCCCTCTCAAAGGGAATGGGGGCCAACAAAGAGCCGTTGACCTTAACAAGGCATTCTGCAGCAGTGTATAAAAGTCGAACCCAGGCCACAAAGCGTGGTCCAAATCCGAACACCTGCAGAGCCCCCAGAAGGTAGTCGTGCTCCACCCTGTCGAACGTCTTCTCCTGGTCGAGGGAGAGAAAGGCGACTGACAGACCAGCCCCCTGGGTCAGATGGATCAGGTCCCGGACCAGATGAACATTGTCCTGGATGGACCGGCCTGGGACTGTGTACAACTGGTCAGGGTGGATCACCTGGGACAGCACGGGACCCAGGCGATTCGCCAATGCCCGGGCAAAAACTTTATAGTCCGTGCTGAGGAGAGAGCCGGGCGCCAGTTCTTCAAAAGGCGGAGATCGCCCTTCTTGGGCAGCAGGACAACAACTGCCCTGCGCCACGAGAAGGGCATCTCCCCAGTCGCCAGGCTCTCCCCCAGGACCTTCATATAGTCACCCCCCAGGACATCCCAGAAGGCTCTAAGGTACTCCACAGTCAGCCCATCCAGCCCTGGAGACTTGCCCCCCTTGAGCTGGTGCAGGGCACCAGTCATCTCCTCCAGAGTTAGGGGAGCATCCAGGTGTTCAGCCCCATCATTGCACACAGCAGGTAAGCCCTCCCACAGGACCTCTTGCGCCTAGTTCTTAGGAGTATATATCAAAGTGTCTTGGACCAGCCATATCGAAGCAATGGCCAAGAAAGCACATGAACGCCTACTTCCTTAGAAGACTTCCTGTTTGGCATGTCCCCAACAACATGTAACAATAAAGTACCATTAAATAATTGAGGTCTTCCCACAACCTCTGCAGCAATTCTCAGGAAAAGGTGAATGATTCACAATGGTTTTTTTTAGTTTTAGTTTTGGAGATCTTGCGCAGAAACTGGCCCTTTTGGCCCACCGGGTTCTCACCGACCAGCGATCCCCGCACATTAACATTATCCTATACCCACTAGGGACAATTTTTACCTTTACCAAGCCAATTAACCTACAAATTTGTACGTCTTTGGAGTGTGGAGGAAACCGAAGATCTCTGAGTAAACGCATGCAGGTCACGGGGAGAACGTACAAACTCTGTACAGACAGCACTCGTAGTCGGGATCGAACCCGGGTGTAAGGCCGCAACTCAACCGCAGCGCCTCTGTGCCATCCTAACTTTCAGTGCATTGGCAAATCTGGCAGAGAATATCCCTACAATGGCAGGAAGCAAAGCCGGGATACCATTCTTTCCATTGGGGAAAGCTGTGGGCAACTCTATTAACACACTTGTGAACCCAGGTACACTTCAACAAACGACAGCTGCTGCCTCAGCTGCCATTTCAGCACAAGCATGATCCGCTCAACCATTGTTTTCCGCAGCAGAAGCCCAGATGTCACTTCCAACTCGACAGTCTGCCAAAGCTGCTAAGCTTTAGGAATGCGTGTTAGTAACCATATCATTTAGAAATCCAGAAGCAGAGTTGACCATTGACTATTAACCATTGTTAGACTTAACATGTATTAACCTGCATGGCACTGCATGTTGTCCTAATAGCTGGATGCTGAGAGCAGAATTTTTCTTGGTTGAGGATAAACTGAGAGTGAGAATGGTGAAGTTATTTGTAACCTCCAGCCTTGAGAAACTGCATTCTCACTTCATCTCACTCTCTTACAAGATTGACATGGACTTGGTCCTCTTCAAATGGTAACTCTCTTTCGTAACAGGATGGACAACATTACTATATCTCCAGCTGGGAAGCAGCCTTGGCAATAAACCTGTATGCACAAGATGAAAACAGCATAATTGTTGGTTATATCATGGTGAAAGAGATAACCCATCAGTGAATTTAAAATAACGAGCACTTTTGAAAAGTTGGTTATTGGTGTTCATACAACTCAGACAAATATTTAGAATCCTTTTTGCAGGTCTACAAATGGCCACAATAACCTTCAAAATAATTTATCTGACCAAGCTACGGGACTAGTTTTGTGAACAGAGAGCTTCCTAAAAAAATGTTTAACAATGAACATGTACAAAAGATTAAAGAAACTCATTTTGTGCTCAATGTATTTGTCCTTGAAATTCTGTGATTTATTTATGTTGTTGAATTGGACAATTTCAGGATAATTGCACTGAAATCAACCCACGCTTGAAAACTTGCACAAAACTCCCAAAATCAATTACTGTGCCACTACTAGGACTGAGTGCCTGTTCCTGGATTAATAATTCACAATTATCAACATAACAGACAAGAATTTTATTTCAATTTTAAACAGTCGAACAGGAACTCCATAGATAAATGTGACCTTGAAGCTGTTCGGTTTTTGTAAGAAACTAACTGGTATAACATCTGATTGGAAAGGAAATCTGCTACCCTTAATTGTTGGTCTATTTGTGGCTGGAGGTACAGACCAATATGATTGAGTCTTGTCCATCCATTATGTAGCAAAGGAAAACATGATCAATAGTGGTTCAAAATGAAACAACATTCACAGAGACATGCAGCAGTGAGGATAAATGTTAACCTTGATCTTTCTATTTCTTTTGACCTAAGTCACCAAAGCAAGTCTAAGAGCTGAATTTAATCAATGCAAATATACTTCATTCAGTGCCATGTGTAACCATTTCAGATTGCATCTGATCTGAGAATCGAGCTGTGTAAAATAGTGCTTGTGGAGGCATTTGTGTCTATGCAATTGCATACCAATATGATGGAAATAACTCTCAGCATTTCTTAGATCAAAGAGTATTCAGTTGAACTTTGGCAATTCAAAACTCTGAAGCTTTCAGCAAGAGACCATGTCTCCACATGGTGTCACAAGCTCACGGAGACAGTGTCACAAGCTCTATTTGTTTGTGCACGTCGGGTTAATTGCGTTAGTCAGCAACCACGCGAAGGTTGCAATCTTCCGCCCCATGACCAAATATTGATATTTCCCCAGAGTGAAATTGATTGAAACAATAATTTCAAAGCACGTTTATACTGACCCATTATCACGTTAAAGTTCTGAAAGTTCTCACATACATTGCCAAGAATTTTAACAAACGCAGAACTGAAGTTCAGTTCAGTTTAGTTTAGTTTATTGTTATGTGTACCGAGGTACAATGAAACGCTTTTGTTGCATGCTAACCAATCATTGTAGCTTTCCTAATTGCAAATGGGATGAAATAATTAAAACCGCATATTGTATTCATCTTGGTCCAGTGCTTAATGTATATGTGACACAGGTATAATAATATAAAATATGAGGTTACGCAATGTAACTTGGATAAATAATACTAGTTTGTTATAAATAATGTCAGATAAAAGATTGTTTCATTTGGTTGTATACTGGTGTATGAAGTAAACGTTTACAAGTACAAGCCCTGCTCTTTTACTACAGTAGATACAGAACAGGGTTTGTGCTCTGGAACAGTTCTGAGGATGTGATATGCAGCACGAAATTGCAATATTTCAAGTGTTATAAAGAGGATCACAACTAACATTTCCTCTCAGAAGGAGACCTGGCTAAAATCTCTGGTAGACAAAAGTGCTGGAGAAACTCAGCGGGTGCGGCAGCATCTATGGAGCGAAGGAAATAGGCAACGTTTCGGGCCGAAACCCTTCTCTCTCTCTCTCTCTCTTAAACAAGTGATGTCACTGTGTCACACTGGTAGAGCTGCTGCCTTACACCACCAGAGACCTGAGTTTAAACCTGACTATGGGTGCTGTTGGTACGGAGTTTGTACGTTCTCCCTGTAACCACGTGGATTTTCTCCACATGCTCCGGTTTCCAAACGGTGGATATGGAGGGATATGGAGGGGGGTGTTTCCTCTTGTGTGAGGTTCTGGAAATGTTTAAGAAAAAAAAAGGGGCACTCATTTGAGACAGATGATGATGGTTTTTCGTCTTAAGTCTTTGGAATGTTCAGTCAGAAGTACATGCATGGAAGTGGTGCAGTTATCTGGGTTAAAGGCCTGTCCAATTTAGGTGATTTTTCAGCGGACTGCCGCCGACTGTCAGGTTCGCGGCACTCACCTGAAAAACCGGGAACTGGAACGGCGAGTGTCAGAGTAGAACACACACACACACACACATCGCAAAGGCTGTGGCCAGGAAAAGCGGGGAGCGCTGTCTGAAATTTGCACGGTGCAAAGCCAAGGTAATACAGACACACACGATTCAGATTCAGATTCAGATTCAAACTTTATTGTCATTGTGCAGTGTACAGTACAGAGACAACGAAATGCAGTAAAAGAGTCAAGGAAATGCAGTAAGGTGATGAACAGGAAGGTTAAGACGGCTAGCGCAGTGTATGGTAAGTCCTTTTTGGGGGGGAGAGAAAGGGGGGAGGGGGGAGAGAATGGGGGGGAGAGAGAAAGGGTGGGGGGGGAGAGGTGGGGGGGGGAAGGAGAGGTGGGGGGGGAGAGAAGGTGGGGGGGAGAGAAGGTGGGGGGGAGGGGGGGGAGAGAAGGTGGGGGGGGAGAAGGAGGGGGGGGGTGAAGGTGGGGGGGGGGAGAAGGTGGGGGAGAAGGTGGGGGGGGAGAGAAGGGGGGGGGGAGGGTGGGGGGGTGGTGGGGGTGAGTGGGGGGGGGTGGGAGGAGAAGGGGGGGAAGGTGGGGGGGGGAGAGTGGGGGGGGGGGAGAAGGTGGGGGGGGTGGGGGGGGGGGGGGGGGGGGAGGGGGGGGGGGGGGGGGGGGGAAGGGGGGGGGGGGGGGGGGGGGGGGGGGGGAAGGGGGGGGGTGGGGGGGGGGGGGAGAAGACACTTTTAAGACACACAGACACAACTTTTTTAATAAGCCAGAGATACACAGCTGTGAAGTTCGGCGGGCATTTAACATTACCGGTCGGTTCTCCTTGGTTCTGAAAACTCATGCTTACGTTTTTTTCCCCCAATGAAAATGCCCAGTCAGCAAAGGAGATTAACTAAATCTACCTACGACTAGCTCGACTACCTATAACTACATGGCGACCCCACTACAACAGCACCTACGTCTACAAAAGTATCGATTTTGTATGGCGACCATACTGAGGCCACAACTAGAACACCTCGCGACCATGAAGGAGACTCACCTGAGACCACCGGCGAACATGTGGCGACCATGTGGCGATCATGTGGCGAGCGCAGTCTCCTGCATTCGCCTAAAATGTTGCCTAAGTGGGTCAGGCCCTTTAGGCAGGAACATAGGGTTGATGTTGCCAGTAGATCAGCCATTTTACAAATGACAGAGCAGATTTGTGGGGCTCAGTGACCTACTTCGCACCTCTGTGTTCACTCAGCCTTGAGTAGGCCATGTTATTCTATAAATTGTGAAGAGCATTGTGGAGAAAAGCAGTCAATTGCTTATTTACACTTCAAAGCAATTTGTCAGAGCACGGAATGAAACATGAAAGGGATGTGTTTCACTAACCAACAATTGTTATGATTTTAAATTACCGAGGACAATCATAATATAAAAATCCAATGTTGCTTTTGACGAATTCAAATCAGAATGTTAACTGTGAAAATAAAGAATAAATTAGCATAAAAGTTGATTTCAAATTCCCAGATGCCACTTGAAAAATTCTATTTATCAGTTTTCAGACGCATTGGAAAAATAAAAGCTATTAGCTATGATGAGATTCTAACTGGAAGATCATTTTGATATAAGGGAAATTCTATTATCGAAAGCACAAGAATACAAGTATTTGTTTTTGTTTTCTGATCCAGGCTCATCTATTTGTCTTATTTTGTCTTATATTGCTATTGAGGCAGTGCAGCGTACGTTTACAAGGTTAATTCCCGGGTTGGCGGGAATGTCATATGCTGAGAGAATGGAGCGGCTGGGCTTGTATACTCTGGAATTTAGAAGGATGAGAGGATATCTTATTGAAACATATAAGATTATAAAGAGTTTGGACACGCTAGAGGCAGGAAACATGTTCCCAATGTTGTGGGAGTCCAGAACCAGGGGCCACAGTTTAAGAATAAGGGGTAAGCCATTTAGAACGGAGATGAGGAAACACTTTTTCACACAGAGAGTTGTGAGTCTGTGGAATTCTCTGCTTCAGAGGGCAGTGGAGGCCATTTCTTTTGATACTTTCAAGCGATAGCTAGATAGGGCTCTTAACGATAGCAGCGTCAGGGTATATGAGAAGAAGGCAGGAACGGGGTACTGATTGGTGACGATCAGCCATGATCACATTGAATGACGGTGCTGGCTCGATGGGCCGAATGGCCTACTCCTGCATCTATTGTCAATTTTTGCTCCGTCCCCTAATTTGTGAGTTACATATTAAAGAAATCCAGACTCGGAGAGTTAATAGGATGATGGAACGTATCTTTTTTCAAGGATGTTTGGAGTCCAGTGGTCAGTTTCAAGGCTTCTTTATTCACAGCTTACAATTGTTACATATCTGGGAAAGAGGAGATGAATGAACCAAGAAAAACTTGAAAAGATGTTTTCAAGAGAGAGTTAGATTTAACTCTTTGGGCTAAAGGAATCAAGGGATTTGGGGGGAAAAGCAGGAACGGGATACTGATTTTAGATGATCAGCCATGATCATATTGAATGGCAGTGCTGGCTTGAAGGGCCAAATGGTTTACTCCTGCACCTATTTGTCTATGTTTCTAAAAATCTAAAAATCTGTGCTGTACTTCCTTTCTTTTTCTACACCAATAATTAGACTTTCTTTCTCTGCACTTTTCGCTGGCGTGAAACCAATCATTCAGGTCGCGTCCTTCCTTCCTTGTCCTGATCCCAGGTGAACCTGTTGGCTTTACCTCATTATCTATGTCCTTATAAGGGGTTGTTCTTTACAATTCTGCCTTAGTTTTTATCAATCCTAACTGGTTCAGGTTAATGGCTGGACTCGGTGTCTATCTTGAGTTTACAGATTGTTCTTTTCAAGGAGTCAGTAGTTTTGAACAGATTCACTCCAGCAATCCCCTGCAAACTCTTAGACAGGATTAAAACTTGATGCTCCAGGGGACAGCATATAAACCACTATAAATTAGGTTCAGAATCAAAGTACAAAGGAGAGTACAGAGGTGTGATTCAATGTAATCCAAATGAAAGAGGAAGTGAAGAGTGTCGAAACATACTGTCCTTGCACAGCATTTATTCACAATTCTGAGAGGGGAAAATATTCTCGTTATAGATTTTTTATTTATATTATCCAGCGCGATATGTTAATGGCCCTTAATAACACGCCGGAAGGTAGAATTCAACGCAACACAGGAGAATGTTGTGTTGTGTAGGTAGAAATGCCTATAGTTTTGTGTAATCACACAGAGGTCCCTGAATCCTCTACCCAGTATAGTACCAATATGTTGCCATTGTTACTTTGGAGTATGTGTTAGCAAAGACCTCAGAATTATACACTTCTCCATGCTTATTTATAGGGCAATTAATATTTAGTTTATTTGAATGGTTGACTGTAAACCAATGATTTTTGTTACAAATCGACAAATCTGAACGGATGTATACTCTCACACCTGTTTAAATATCAGAGAATTGAAGAATGCCATACATGTAACAGAAGTAACACATGGAACACAAAGGGTCTGGCTGGTGTGTGACATAAAAATGGACTCCCTGATCATTTGACTGCTTAGTTTAGTTTTTAGTTTTTATTGGAGATTCAGCACGAAAACAGGCCCTTCGGCTTACTAAGTTTGCACCAACCAGCAATCACTGCATTCTTACACTATCCTACGCATACTAGGGACAGTTTACAATTATGCCAAGCTAATTAACTTTCAACTCTGTGAAGGTCAGGTCAGTGGATATATTTAAGGCAGAGATAGATAGATTCTTGATTAGTACAGGTGTCAGAAGTAATGGGGAGAAGGCAGGAGAATGGGTTTAGGAGGGAGAGATAGACCAGCCATGATTGAATGGTGGAATAGACTTGATGGGCTGAATGCCCTAATTCTGCTCCTATCACTTATGGTCTTATGATCTGATGATCCTGGAAAAACCCACGCAGGTCACCGGAAGAATGTACAAACTTCATACAGACAAGTACCCGTAGTCAAGATTGAGCTCGGGTCTCTGGCGCTATAAAATCAGCAAATCTACTGCTGCGCCACCTTGCCGCCCCTTATAAACTAGACAGAATCCAACTCCCTCTTTAATTTTCCATGCACATTGTAGAACTGCAGGGGAAAAGAAAGGTGATGCTTTTAAACATAATTCTATTTTAATAATTTTAAATTATGTGTTTTAAGGGGTTATTGTTGGGAAATATGTAATTATGTTTTGACTGTTCTAATTTTTCTGAATTTGATTTGGGAACTTTAATAAAAATTGACAGCGAAGAAAGCCAGTGCAGAGCTGGGCTTCTCCATCCTGCTACTGGAGACATTATTTCTGAACCCATGAACAGTTCAGACCAGGAACGTCAGTGCAATTGGCTACAGAGTGGCCGCAGATGACAATTGTGGGACCGGAAATTAACAGAGTCACAGAACTATTCAGCATGGTCCAGGTCCTTCTTCCTAATGTGTCCATGCTGACAAGGGCACCTACATGATCTAGCTGCGTTTCCCTGTTTTTTGCCTATTTCCATGAAAGACCTTCCTCTCCATGCATCCATGTACTAATCTAAATGTATTTCAAACATTGTAATGAAACTAGCCTCTGCCACTATCTCTGGCAGCATGCTTCATGTACCCACCGCCATCTGTGTGCGATGTGGCATGGTGGCACAGCGGTAGAGTTGCTGCCTTAATGCCCCTGTCCCACTTAGGAAACCTGAATGGAAACCTCTGGAGACTTCCCGGAGGTTTTTGTCAGTCTCCCTACCAGCTTCCACTACCTGCAACCTCCGGCAGCCACCTGCAACCTCTGGGAACCGCACGGAAACCTTGGGTGGGGCGCAAAGTCTACAGAGGTTTCCGTTCAGGTTTCCTAAGTAGGACAGGGGCATTACAGTGCTTGCAGCATAGGAGTGCGATCCCGACTATGGGTGCTGTCTGTACGGAGTTTGTATGTTCTCCCTGTGACCCTGTGGGTTTTCTTTGAGATCTTCGGTTTCCTCCCACACTCCAAAGGTGTACAGGTTTGTAGGTTAATTAGCTTGGGTATGAGTGTAAATCATCCCTAGTGTGTATAGGATAGTATTAATGTGCGGGGATTGCTGGTCAGTGTGTACTTGGTGGGCGAAAGGGCCTGTTTCCGTGCTGTATCTCTAAAATTAAAACTAAAAACTAAACTAAATACCCGCCTGCCCCTCAAAACTTTTCCTTCTCACCTTATGATTATACCCTCTAACTTTAGATTTCCCTACTCTGGGGTAAAAAAGACTGTGACTATCTACCTTATCTATGCCCCTCATGATTTTATAATCCTCCATGGGGTTACCCCTCAGCTTCCATCATTCCTGGACAAAACCTATCCAGTGTCTCCTTAAACGGGTAGCACAATCTCTCCAGTTACAGCAACATCTTTGTCAGGCACTGAGGGATACATCTTGCATTGTTACGAAAAATATTCCACTTATTCACTATGCTGATTGCATTGATAATAGGTCTCAAATGTAATAATGTTTCTCAAAAATAGATTAAACATTCAGATTGAAAAGCAGTATTGTTAATGTCTGCATTTTAGCTGCCGCGTTCTGCTGTGCAAGCTTTTGCCAACAGTTTTAATGCTATGGTTCGAGCTGACTCTTGCAAGAATGGAGAAGCAAATTACTCAGATAAAGTTAAAGCTTCTGATGAGTGTACAAAATATCTCTCCAAATTGACAAAAATTATGTGACAGCATTTATCTTACCTCTGCATCTTATCAAAGTGTAGTTGGTTTATAAACAGAAAGTAATTTTGTTTCATTTGTGTAGTGGGAACATTATTTTTGAATACTCATGAGGGATGCATTGGCCTCAGAAAGAGGACAAGAGATGAACTTTTGCACAGATTTAAAGGTTTCCAGATTTGATTCATTTTTCTATGCAATAGGATGAAGAGCTCTGATTCAGCTATTGCAAATGGTTAAAGGTTTTGATAATGCAAACACAGAGAAAATATTGGCATAATTAGACTTGTTCATGTATGCGGAACTTAGAACAGAGAACAGTACAGCTCAAGAACAGGCCGTTCGGTCCACAATGTCTGTGCTGAACATATGATGTCATGACCCAACTCTTACTGTATCTGCCTACACATAATCTATATCCCTCCATTCCCTGCGTATCCATGTGCCTATCCCAAAGCATCTTAAAGACTCTACAGGATTTTATCTTGCACTAAGCGTTATTCCCTTTATCCCACATCTGTACACTGTGGACGACTTGCTTATAATAATGTATATTCTTTTCGCTGACTGCATAGCACGTAGCATAAAAATGTTCACTGTACCTCAGTACACAGGACAATAACAATAATCAACTAAATTAATTATTATTGTACTGACCTCCACCACCACACCTGGCAGCATGTTCCAGGCACTAATCACCCTTGGTGTAAGAAACGTGCCGTGCACATCTCCATTAAACTTTCCCCCTCTCACCTTAAAGCTATGCCCTATAGTATTTGTTATTTCAATCCTGAAAAAATGTTCTACCCTATTTCAATAGACAATAGACTGTAGACAATAGACAACAGGTGCAGGAGTAGGTCATTTGGCCCTTTGAGCCAGCACCGCCATTCAATGTGATCATGGCTGATCATCCCCAATCAGTACCCCGTTCCTGCCTTCTCCCCATATCCCCTGACTCCGTTATTATTAAGTGCCCTATCTAGCTCTCTCTGGAAAGCATCCAGAGAACCCGCCTCCACTGCCCTCTGAGGCAGAGAATTCCACAGACTCACCATTCTCTGTGAGAAAAAGTGTTTCCTCATCTCCGTTCTAAATGGCTTACTCCTTATTCTTAAACTGTGGCCCCTGGTTCTGGACTCCCCCAACATCGGGATCATGTTTCCCTGAGAAAACAATCCAAGTCAAGTCTGTCTAATCTCTCCATGGAAGGAATACCCCCTGGTCCAGGCATTATTCTGCTATCCCTCCTCTGCCCCCTTTACAAAGCCTCCACTTGCATCCTGGAATGGGGCAACCAGAACTGAACACATTACTCCAAATGTGTCCTAACCAAGGGCATATGAAGTTGCATTATAACTACCTGACCATTATACTCAATGCCCTGAACAATGAAGGCACTTGCACCACATTATCGCTCTAAACATCAATGCTGTTAATTGTATACTCTTCCCCTTACATTTGATCTTCCAAAGTGCACACCTCACACTTGCATGGAGTAAACTCCATTTTGCCATTTCTCTGCCCATTTCTGCAGCTGACCTATATCCCACCATATAACATGACAGCCTACCTTACAGTCCAGAAATCTTGGTGTCATCCACAAATTTACTAACCAACTTAGCCACATTTACATCCTTGTTATTTTTATATATCACAAACAACAAAGGTCCCAGCATAGATCCCCACAGAACTCTGCTGATCTCCGACTTCCAGCCTGAATATTCTCCTTCCACTCTGTCTCCTATCAGTAAGCCAGTTTTGAATCAATATGATCAAGTCACTGTTAATCCCTTTTATCTTAATCTTCTGTATCGGCTTAGCATGGGGATCTTCATCAAGTGCCTTACCAAAATCCATGTAACCAACACTCTACCCTCATCGATCACGTCCGATCACTTTTACAACCTTCTCATAATAGTGACTACTCAAATTTCAGTTTCTGGATTATTTCTTTGTGTTGTTTGTTCCTATCCTGTCATAGTGTCATACAGCCCTGAAATATACACTTTGGCCCACCATGCTGACGCTGAACAGCAAGAATCCATCCACACTAATACATTTTACCAGCACTTAATCTATAGCCTTTTGCACCTTGGAAATTCAAGCACATATAGATATTCCTTAAATTATGTTCTTGTCTCCATTAGCTACTCAGTCAGTGCATTCCAGATTCCAACCACTCTATCGATTATAAAGTTCTTTCATAGAGCATGTCCACACCTTTTACTCCATAACCTAAACCTATGGATTCTGGTTTTAAGTGTCTCTGATGTCGGGAAAGATTTCCTATTATTCCTTCAACTTCCTCTGCTTCAGGGAAAACAAACCAAGCTATCCATTGTCTTCTTTCTCCCCTGAAATGCTTTATCCCAGGAAACATTCTGGTGAATCTCCACTGCACCCTCTCCAGTGCACTTACATTTTTTTAATAATGTCGGGTTACCAGAATGTACACAACACTCCAGCTGGGGCATAATTATTGCTTTGTATGGTTGTTCCTTAATCTCCTTGCTCTATATTCTGTAATGTGTTTAATGAAGGTAACTATTTCATTATACGTTTTACCACCGTTTCTGCCTATGCCATCACCTAAAGTGGATCTTCATCTGCGCTATTTCCTCAATGCTCTTTCACTCAACCAGCTACAGTTCTGGGGCATCTTGACAAAGATGACATTGTATGGGTGGGTTAATTCTTTAGTGTTAACTGAGTGGAAATCATGAATGGGGGGAACTTTGTGGTGTAGGATCTGAGAAGGAAGATTAAGTATGAGGATACTGTCATCTTCCGTGTTTCTCAGCCTATGCTGGCCAAAGGCTCTTCTTTTAATTATCTGCACTACATTGTAGTTTTCATGAATTATTTCTGCCCCATTTGCTTGACAGTGTTGTATGCCACATTGCCAGTGGTTCAATGGTACATAATTGTCACATGTATCTAGGTACAGTGAAATTCTTTGTTTTGTTTCAATAAAATCTTACTATACATTGTCTTGCATGAGAGAGAAAAATGTGTCCTTCAATATGTTTGTAGCAGCCATACTAGCTAGCTCTCTAAGTTATAGCGGTCACAGCAGTATTATATGGGAGTGATGCATTAGGGAATATAAACATTAGATATGGATGCTGATCAGGATGAGAATGAAATGAATTGAACAGTATTTGATGCAGGTGAGGCAATAGACATTTGTACAAAGGGAGTCTGAGTGCAATGTGACATTTGTAGATGCATTAAGTATGATCTTGACTGTTTACAAAAGATCATTGAACCTCTTACAGTATTGCTCCTTGGTCCAAAAGGATGATCCAGGTATTAGTCTCCACGTCTGTCTGCTCCATTTGCTACCAGAGCATTTGTCTACCATGTGCCCTTGCACCCTGCTGATCTAATCATCTTTCCAACTTCTCCACTGCAATTTACAAACTGTTAGCTTCTGAATATCTCCTCTCTCTTTTGTTGTACAAGTCCATTTAAATTGCTGAATTCACGGTCCAGCCAAACTGCACCTTCCTTTTGGGGTCAAGATGTTGCGGCCCTGTTTCCACCAATCTTTACACTATGCACAAGAAGCACAATAAGCTACAAGACAGTCACCATTGTTTGCAGACGCCGAGAAGTGTGTTCAGCTCTGGCTGAACAACTTCTAATCGTGTGTGTGGACTCGGTATAAGAAGAAGAAGCTTCCTTTTAATTGATGGGAACTAGCATTAAAGCAGGACAGTACTGGCTTTAACTAACACAAACTGCTCATGTTTTTGACTCCTTGTTGAAGCATTAGTCAATGATGGGTGCAGGCCTGAAAGGGTAAATAACCTATTGCCATCTGTATAACTCTAAGACTCTTTAAAAACAAAGACGCTGCAATCATTCAAAGGGTGGCACAGTGGCACAGAGATCCAGGTTCCACCACGGAGACCCAGGTTCGTTCTTGACTAAAGGTGCTATCAGTACAGAGTTTGTACTTTCTCCCTGTGACTATGTGTTTTTTCTCTTAGGGGGTGCTTTGGTTTCCTTCCACATTCCAAAGGCATGCAGGTTTGTAGGTTAATTGGCTTTGGTAAAATTGTAAATTGCCTATAGTGTGTAGGATGGTGATAATATACAGGGTGATCGCTGCTTGGTGCGGACTCAGTGGGCCACAGGGCCTGTTTCCACGCTGTATCTCTAAAGTCTAAAGTCTAAAGCACAGAGACAGCACGATGCATACCTTGCATTCAACATTCATGGGTTAATCCCTCGTGTCAATCGCCATTCCCATTTTTGGACATTATCGTCTTAATAAATTTTTTTCTGATAGTAAATTAAAACAAGATAACAAAATCCTATGATTAAAGATGGATGTGTGTGAAGACAATTTCACACTGAAGTAGATTTCAATTCGAAATTCACTTTCCCAGTAGGTTATGGATGGTAAAATAACTGTAGGTCTTCAAACTGAGATTGATGGATTTTTGTGAATTGAGTGCATAAAGTAAAATGCAGCTCAATCACAGTTTAGCCAAGATGTAACTGCAAGAGGAAAACATTCAAGAGACTGAATGGCCTGCTCACGTCTCTTTATTGCAGAAGAATATAAGCATGCAGGGCCACCATACTGTGTCACTTGCTATCAGATGTAATATATTTCAGGTATATTCAAGACTTTTTGGCAGACTTTGAGATATTCAGAAGCTAATTTATCACAATTCTTCGCTTCTGCTTGTTAATATATTTTGAAAGAGAATGTGAGTTCAATCAATGAATCCAGGTTTTGTCAGTCATCTTAATTAATTAAATATCCTTCATTTGAGCGGAAAATTCTTTCAAGAGCTTCCAGTGCACTTATTAAGTGCAGATTTATTCAGGGTGTCTAATGTAATGAGTGGATTTGATCAGTCTGAGGATAGCATGACATATTTTAGATTACTAAATTGTGGCTCAAAAAAAAATGTCATTGTCTCACTGATTCATATGTAATCACTGAACCTATCACTCACTTTCAAGCATGTTGTTTCATAGGGAAAGCTAAATTCCAATTAAATAAAATAAAGGTTAGTATGTCGCTGCAAATGAGTGAAAAGTGTGTGTTTGTAAAATCCTAGTCATAGAAAGAAATTTTATTTCAAAATATCATCAATGGAGTTCAGAGAATTGAAAATGTTTTTTTTTAATCAATGACCCACATTCCAATATAATTTATTTCAAATTTGGAAGAATGTTCCAAAATAACCTGTGATTTTGTCTTTCATTACTTGCATTAGCACCATCCATTCTCCGGGAAATATTACTGTAAAAAGCATTCAGCTTAATTGTCTGACATCCCTTTTCTTTGTGGTCAACTGGAAGCTATTAACATAAAAAGCAAGGGAATAAGATTACCATGCTGAAATAGTTTAGAGTAACTACTTTTCTCAATAGGTAACCAATAACAGACTGTAATTTTTATTTTTCAGCGGGAGTTCTGCATCTTGAAATAGTGCCTTTCATTTTGTTGATATTCCAAAACGAACTCAGAGTTGACTTATGTCACAGTCCTAAAATATCATTTCAATTGTGAGGGGACAACTCCCATAGAGATCAGCTACAAAATTCGACATCATATCACATAAATAGAATAAACATACATACAAGATGGTGGAGTAACTCAGAGGGTCCGGCAGCATCTCTGGAGAAAGGGAATTGGTGATGTTTTGGGTCAGGACCTTTCTTCAGATGGGTTTTGACTTGAAACATCCCATGTTCCTTTTGTTGATGTTGCCTGACTAGCTGAGTTACTCCATAATTGTCTGTCTATCTTCAGTGTAAACCAGCATCTGCAGTTCCTTCCTAGACATAAAAATACATACATTATTTTGAAAGTTGGTTTTGCCTAATTATTTACAAAAACAGAATCCATGACGTGCAAAGAGCATTGTGGCGTAAGTGAGACCAAATTCCATACTCATGAGGCTTGTTTTAACACAATGGGTTTATTGTGACAACAGTCAGTATGTTTTATGTATTTAATATTGCTGCTGTGATTTTGGAGTTCACCTTCATAACCTTGCTTAGCTGCAAAACCATTCAGCATCATTATCTCCATGATTCCATCCTGATTATTTTTGTGGTCACCAAGCCCCTGTCTCTGACCAGCCTGCAACTGTTGGCTTCTCTCACTCATTCCCCATGAATCGTTCAACCATTCTCTACTATCCCACATGTTCCATGACTGCACCCATTTCTAAATCCAAACCTCTCATTCAGGGAAGGATCCAGACCCAAAACGTTACCCATTCCTTCTCTCCAGAGATGCTGCCTGCCATGTCCTGCTGAGTTGCTCCAGTATTTTGTGCCTATATTCAGGGTATACTAATAGGAAAACCTGAAGGTCGAAGCATGCTAACTTTTTGAGTCCACTCACCCTGGGTTGGGGGAAAAGAACTGTGGTCTGTAAACAGTGGCAACTGAACCTCTTGTGTGTAGGATCATTCCCTGCTGACCATAATGCAAAACCACTTACTTTCTTGTCACACCCAGGAATCGGGCCTGCTCAGAAACAAACAGTTTTAAAGCAGAGCATTTAATTTGTTTGTTTATGTTGTCATATTATCCTATCAAAAGGTAAAAGCTGGGCAGAAAATAGAAAGAGAATCAAAAGCAAAGGCAAAGGCAACAAGAATAATGGTTCATGAGTCAACAGACTCGGAGAAAGTCAGTGATACATTTTGTTATTTCAGTCCATTTGTAATGCCTTTTGTGGGATCGCTGAATATATAATTACATTTAAAAAAAACGTACAATAGTCAATTTTCCCAGATTGTTACAGAGAACGACCAAATATATTTTATGTAGGTTGTACAATAGAGCACAACCCTAAGCATTATTTAATAGCCCTCTGACTCACCACAAGTAAAACTATTAAGCTTTGTTGTATGCTTATTTAAATTTCCCAGGAGTTCTTGAAGAATTATTTTACACTCTAGGTTTAACTTCAGACTATATGAATAGTACTCCAAGCGCTACGTCCAAAATTGGGTACACATTAATGTATTCATAGAAATGTCCCTTGCGTTTACGGAGTAAAATTAAATCGTTTTGGTTGGGTGCGCCGTAATAATTGCCACCACTGGCTGTGATGTGAAGTACCATTTTTGATACAAAAAGCTTCCAGCTGCGACATGTCTGAAAAAACACATAAGTAATCAGATAATGCTTAACTCGTCAAACGTTTTGTGCGGCAACCTAGTTGCACATAAATAGCATCAAAGAGCATAGCAACCACAACAGAACAAGCACGAATTAGAAGATAAAGGTTGATGGGGTTTATTGAATCCCATGCAGATACCTAGTTGGGTGGGCATCAATCATCAATCATTGGGTACTGAGAAGGACACTGAAGAGTAAACTGCAAGTTAAAAGGCTTTCCATGCCTACTCTCTTACACATTAACATCAGCTGGGCAAAATAAAAGCAAGCTGACCTGTGTAATTCCTAGCAATGATAAAAAAAATAGAGGTAGACAAAAAATGCTGGAGTAAACTTAATGGAGTAACTTCATATCTCAAGGTCTGAAGAAGAGTCCTGACCCGAAATGTCTCCTACCCATTTTCTCCAGAGATGCAGCCTGATCTGCTGAGTTACTCCAGCATTTTGTGTCTATCTTTGATATAAAGCAGCATTTGCAGTTCCTTGTTATAATGAGGGGCAGGCTCGATGCAGTTAGTGATCAAGTGTTCTGTCATTAGTCACCAAAAGCTGGAGTAACTCAACGGGTCAGGCAGCATCTCTGGAGAAAAGGAATAGGTGATGTTTTGTCTTTGGGGACTGTCTTTCCTTGATCATCGTTGTTGGCTTTGATCTGTCTTTTTGCATATCTTTCAATAAATTGTTCTATGTACCTTTACATATATCTCTCAGTTCTCTCTCCCCTGACTCTCAGTCTGATGAAGGGTCTTAACCTGAAACGTCACCTATTAATTTACTGCAGAGATGCTGTCTGACCCTCTGAGTTACTCCAGCTTTTTGTGTTTATCTTTGGTGTGGACCAGCAACTGCAGTTACTTCCTGCACAAGAGCTCCATCAAATTAATTTCAATAGGTAGGAAAATAATTAAATACAGAGTTCCTTGGTATTGATTTGTGCAGTGAAATTCTAAATGATGTGTGCCTCTTCAGTGCATTACATGGGCTATAGTACTTTCATTTTCCATCATGAAATTGGATTTTTACTTCCATTCAGGAGCTCTGGAGTTATTCCTTTTGGGGTGTTTTCAAATCTTGCAGAGTGAATGGCCAAATTGATTTAAATATGAACAAATGTCATAAGGTGGCATGAAAGTCATATTGGATGCAATGTCTTATAGCCAAAACTAGTTTATCATTTCATTGATCTTGCTGTATTTTCAGAGCAGAAAATAAGATGCTTTTATGTTATTGTACAGGTCTCAAGAGAATGACACTAAAGTAAAGACCCGTCACCTTTGTGTGCTGCTCCTCTCAGTTTACTTTGAGCTTTGTCATTTCTTGCATTTATAGTTTGTTTTCTCAGCATTGTATATATGTCCATCATTTTAATGTTTACCAATGTCTGAGTTTGGAAGCATCATGACTCGTGTAAATGCATGATGTACACCCAAGCTGGACTTGGAATCAAAACATGATTTATACAGATCCATATCATCATATCTGCTCAAAGGATGTACACAGCTTATCTGAGGAAAGGTCAGGTTGCCCGAAACGTCACCATTCCTTCTCTCCAGAGATGCTGTCTGTCCCACTGAGTTACTCCAGCTTTCCTTGTTTATGCACAGTTTACCTCACTGGATTTACCCCCATGGCTCAACTGGTAACATTTTAACTTTTGGAAGGTTGAATGAAGGGGAACTTGAGAATAATCTAAGATCTCATTTTCATGGATGACACTGAAAAATTTAAAATGTGAATCAGTTAATACTGCCCATAACAACGTTACAATTCTTGTTTTCCCCTTAACCTTTCAGTTCAAAAAATGCTTACAATCACCAAGCAAAAAGTAGATAGCACTGCATAACCGGAATTGACATTTACTGTAATCTTACGCATGGAAACATTGGCTCATGTCTTGAATTGTGCCTCGCTAAGAGGAAGAATTAAAGTAGTTTGCATGTAAAAAGGCACACATCATAATTGGGTATGTGCAAGGGAAAGATTTTACATAGAATATTTGAGAGTGCAGCATACTGGATATGGCATTTGTATCCTAGGCTGCTGTATAGGGTAGCATTATGGCCTTAGACATTTGTAAGTTCTCTTTGTTCTTATAACATCACTGGGCCATCCGTTAAAAAACTTGGTCTTAATTTGCATTCTTATTTTAAATTTTTAAATTATGTCATGCCATGCAAGAAAATTATGTGCCTGCAGAGGTCTTGCAATTTCATTCTTTCATTTCACTGCACATCTCGTATGTGTATGTGACAAATAAACTTGACTTGACTTGACTTGACAAAGGGAGAATATTCATGTTTCTTTTCCTCTTTAAAAATGCTTTCCGTACATCATAAACCTGCACCCATGACCTTCCTTATTTACATGAGCACACAAAGCTGTCAGATCATCCTAAGAGTCTGAAAGGAGCAGGAGCCAAAAACTCTTTGATCTTCACAGTGTTTACTATGTGTCCGAGTGTGCAGTTCCAATCCTTACTGTTGGACAAGTACATTATTCCAAGAACAACAAGGATGTTGCCAGGAATTGGGGGCCTGAGCTATAGAGAGAGGTTGAGCAGGCTAGGCCTATATTAGTTTAGTTTAGTTTAGAGATACAGTTGGGGGCAGGCCATTCGGCCCACTGGTCCGTATCGACCAGTGATTCCCGCACATTTACACCACCCTACAGACACTGGGGACAATGTTTACATTTCTACATTTATACCAAGCCAATTAAACTACAAACCTGTAAGTCTTTGGAGTGCGGGAGGAATCTGAAGATCTTGAGAAAACCTACACAGGTCACGGGGAGAATGTACTATACAAACACCATACAGGCAATCATCCATAGTCAGAATGGAGCCTGAGGGGTGACTTTTTTATACAAAGAATGGTGGGTGTATAGAACGAGCTACCAGACGAGGTAGTTGAAGCAAGTTCTATCGCAATGTTTAAGAGACATTTAGACAGGTACATGGATAGGATAGGGTTAGCGGGATATGGGCCAAATAAACACAGGCAGGTGGGCCTATTGTAGATGGGACATGTTGGTCGGTCTCGGCAAGTTGGGCCAAAGGGCCTGTTTCCCCTCTGTATGACTATGGCTCTAACACAGATTCTCTATAGCTAACTTTATTCCCTTCTAGCTGCTTAGACACATTTTTATATATATGATCACCCTCCTAGCTTTCTGCACCTTCACTGACACTTTCATCCCTCTGGCTCCATCTGTCTTTGTCTGCTTTCATCTACCATCCACCTACCTCTGCCTCCCAATTCACCTCTCCCACTCTACCTGGCTCAATCTGCAAGCCTATTTAAGTTAATAATAGGGAAAACAGGAGCACAAAGGGAAATTGCCATTTTTATTTACGGGAGGGAAATAAATTTGTGGAACTGGATACACCATTAAATTTTATGTTCTAAGTGCATTCAAGCAGCTAGGGCTGTGAGCACCTGCTCCTTTATGCAGCATTGTGAATGTATATAATCTTTTACGTTGCGCATGTACTGAAGAGATTGGGGTTGCTGCAGTCATCTGTTTCCAGCTATTATGATGACAATGTGCTAATTCATTTTACGTTCATGGAACAGGCCCAAAATTTGCAGTGACCATTGCAATATCAAAATAATTGTTTGGTGTTCGCTCCTGAAGACAGTTGAATAAATCAAAAGAATGGAAACGTGCTTCGACGTATTTTACGGAAACCTAGTGGTTATACTACACTTCGGAGTTTTAATTGATCAAATGGCAAAATGCAACTTTCTAAATATCAAGACGGAGTGCTTGAGATGTGCTCAGAAGTTGGATTTGCTTCAATGAGCATGAACAAATGTCTGTGTCTTATGGCTTCACAGAGGCCTCATGATGAATGCTAAAATGTTGGCAGTATTTCCTGCCACGTATTTTAAAGGGACAGTGCTCCCTTTGTCACGGTTTGTGCCGCATCACGTGAAGGTGCCAAGCCCACTTTTTGTTGGAATGTCCCTCACGATTCCCTGCTTTGATCATCCTTCCTGATATTCGCCAACAATTGATAGCTGAAATGCTTAGTCACTATTTTGGAAACTCTTGAATATCAACTCACGCCAATGATCATGAGTGTGTTCTGACTGATAAAGAAAGCACGTTGAAGCAGCAAAGCCTTCGTTGTTTTGCTTTCCTGTTAGGAAAAGTGTGTTGTAATGAGTTCAAGCAGTTACAGCTGTAAGCACCTGCTCCATTGAGGCTTTGTCAAATTTCTTTGATTAGAACACAGCATTGAAAATACTATTAATTGTCATGAGCAGTTTATTACTAATTGAAGACCTGAAACATTCTCTCTGTAATCTTGAGCACGTATACTTAATGGTCATTGTCACATGTGGAAATGCACAGTAAAATTATTATTATTTTTTTGCATACAGTTCAGTGAAGTATTCCCATACAGAAGCACAATTCCCGATTAGCAAAATGTACAGAAATAGTCCATTGAGACCGCATGTGAGGCGCCAAGTTTTGGAACTCTTTTCAAAGTCTGGTCCATGCTCCTTGTCTTATGGAGCAGTGCCTGATCCAGGCGAGCCCCAGGCTGCTGCAGGGCCTAAATTGATGACTTCATGTATTGATATTGATATCATATGAGCCCAGAGATTTTAGACGACAAAACACCTATTTTCCAGAGTTCCTGAAGACATATATCCTATTTAAAAAAAATCCTACTCTGTTACTGTGAGAAACTAGTGGACCGGGGATAAAGCATTGAGCTTCTTTGCAAAACTGACCCCAGTGCAAGTTCAGTTCTCGGTTCATAGAGGATATAACATTTGCTGTTTACAAATAATTTTGCAGCATCTGCTGGCACAAAGCAGTCAGTGACTTTTTTACTGCCACAAATGGGGCTCAATTTGTGAATTAATAATATCATTTCCAGCTAGCCTAATACAAACTTGTGTCCCTTAAAGTGAAGCTGCTTTATAATTGCAGCTGGTCATCTTCATTATTAAATATCCTGTGGTATAATATATACCACAGATAGAGAATGATACACATTTCCGACGCTGTACCCGAGCTGTCAGGTAGTAGGAGGGCAAGAAAAAACTCTCTTCATCCTTGGAGGTTGAGGAAGACATAAAAGACAGTGTGAATAGAGAACTGTGGATGTCAATGTGGATGGAGGGCTACTAAGGATCATAGACCTTGCACACGTTAAGAACGGTGAGATTGTTTTCCAATGAAATATCCCACTAACTGTAGCACTATCCTCAAACATTGCCGAGTTCACCAATTTTCACCAATCCATAGCCTACATTATGAATCTGTGGCCATCATTGGGGCTGAGACCATTTTGTTGTTTGCTATTTGGTGCATTAGCAAGTCTGGTAGCAACTATGAAAAGTCACCTATGCAATCTCATCCTTTCCCACGTTAAATTACTTATGCACATAGGCTGACAAAACCATAGTGTGGCATTGGGTTCTGCAGCACATGCTGAAGATACAGAGACTGCAGAGGAACCATCACAGGCCTCTAGGACATCTGAGGGGGGACCTCATTGAAACTTGCCGATTAGTGAAAGGCCTGGATAGAGTGATTGTGGCAAGGATGTTTTCGTTAGTGGGAGAATCTACGATCACAACATTTTTTAAATTCTCATGTCCCTATCAGAATAAAATGATGTACCTTCAGAAAAGAGATGTGGAGGAATTTCTTTAGTCAGAGGGTGGTGAATCAGTGGGCTTCAATGCCACAGATGACTGTGGAGACCACATCAATGGATATTTTTAAGGCAGAGATAGATAGATTAATATGGGTGTCAGGGGTTATGGGGAGAAGGCAGGAGAATGGGGTTGAGAGTGAAAGACAGAGCAGCCTTAATTGAATGGCGGAGTAGACTGGATGGGCCAAATGGCCTAATTTTGCTTCTATAACTTATGAACATGAATTTATAACATTTTTGTCATGGCTTAGGAGAACAACACTCACAAGCCCACTGCTGCCACTCCACCAGTACTATTGCTCAATCTCATTCCACGCTACAACTGTTCACACCAGGATGGTGCAGTCTGCACCCTGAGTTTTTTAGGTTCAATAATCTTTCACTCCAAAGTTAACTGTGGTCCGTTGAACAGAAAATTAAATGCCTCCCATTAGCAAAGTCATAGTGATGGCGGGATGGGGGAGGGAGCGGGGAGTGGCATTGTGCAGGAGAACGGTGGCACATGGGCAGAGAGAGGAACTTCAGAGACGTGCATGAGGATAAAGCAAAAGTATACCTACTGTAGTTGATGGTTTCTGTCCCCTTTTTATAATTCACTTAGCCAACACAAAATTGAACTAATGTCCATTATTTTGGCACCAAGGCAAGAGCAGGTGCTGTTATGGTCAAGAATAAAGCGAAACTGATGGGGCCGGTGAACAGAGAAATGGAGCTCTGAACTATTCCCGACCAATAGAATAAGTGAAATTGATTGTCTGATTAAATGGTGCCAGCTCAACAACCTGGCTCTCAGTGTCATTAAGACCATGGAACTGATTGTGGACTTTGGAAGTGGAAGGATGAGGACCCACAAACTTGTCTATATCGGCGGGAGGATGGTGGAGGGAGTCAAAAGCTTCAAATTCCTGGGCATGCATATTTCTGAAGATCCTTCCTAGACCTTTATTTCCAGGATAATATATCCTGATGCAATTATAAAGAAAACCCATCAATGCCTCTAATTCCTGAGAAGATTGCGGAGATTCGGTATGTCAGAGAGAATTCTCTTGAGCGTCTACAGGTGTACCGGAGAGAGCATATTGACAGGTTGCATCACAGCAAATTCAATGCCCAGGAGTGAAGAAGATTGCAAAAAGTGATGAACACTGCCCAGTCCTTCATGGGGATTTACATGAGTCGCTGCCACAAAAAGGCAACCAGCATCATCAGAGACCCACACCACCCTGGCCACACATTCACTTCACCCCTGCTATCGGGAAGAAGATGCAGGAGCCTGAAAACTGTGATGTTCAGGTTCAGGAACAGCTTCTTCCCTACACCCATCAGGCTATTAAACACTACAACCTCCAAATAAGCTCTGAACTATATAGAATTGAGTGGTTTGGTTTTATCTTTTTGCAGTATTATTGATTGCTTTTTGTGTGTACATATGTGCATGTGTTTACATATCTACTGTATATATATGTGTGTGTGTGTGTGCGGACATGTGTGTACACACAATGATCTTTGTTTCCTTGTTTATTATATTGTTTACAGTGTACTATGTTTGCATATTCTGTTGTGTTGCTGCAAGTAAGAATTTCATTGTTCTATCTGGCACATATCCCAATAAAACACTCTTGAGTCTTGACTCTTGAGAAAGCAGCAGTCTCAATTCCCTTCCCTTTCCTGCTGATGTGCTCTTCCTTGCAGGCCTCAACAGAACTCTAAAAGCATCAAATCGTTGTAGCATCATAGCTGGGAGAAATCGTTCAGCAAAGAATTTGCAAGTACTTAACAAACACTTTAAAACTGCTGAATGCATGCAAGATTAAGAGATTAAGAACATTGATTTCCAATTCGGCAATGCTGTTTGCGTTCTGAACCAACTGTGACACATCCCACACCACCAAGGCTCTCATGTACATTGTTTGCCAAGTTGGAAACAATTTAGCTTCCATAGTGTCTAACCCGCAATGTCTTAATACTTTAATGCCATTTTGTCTCTGTTTGCTGAAGCAAACGCTGAACTGAGCCAAATGAGGATTGTTCTGCTGGCAAAGCATAGTGTTATAATTGTCATGCATACTATTGTCATATAAATTTCAGTAGGCCGCCACGATGGTGGATTTTCCAGAAGATTCATCAGATGTCAGTCTTTGGCCTCTTACAGATGGACGTTTACCTCCAGAAAATTTGACTTTAAGCACCTTGCATTCCTGCAATTGTTTGTGGAGTGTCCTCTGCTCCAAGGACGCTTGCTGTATCTCTGAAGTCTAAAATAAAATCTAATGTAACTTACCATTTAAATCTTTACCAGCCTCATATCTAATGTATCACAAGGATGAACTCACAATAATCTTATGTCTAAGGGTATTATCTCAATTATATTACAGAAATGCTTATGAAACAAATAATGTAATTTAACCATCAAAGATCAACTTTTAACTTGGATTAAAATTCCAAAACTGCTGCAGATGCTGAAAATGCTCAACAGATCAGGGAAGATAAATAGTTAACATTTCAGGTTAAAAATCAGTTACTAGGGATCTGACCAAAGGTCTACTGTCTGAAACATTAATTCTGTTTCTCTTTCCACAAATGCTGCCTGATCTGTTGAGTGCTTCCAGCATTTTCTGTTTCTATCATGGACTATCATTCTCTGCTCAAAATGCAATGATGTATTGTTTCCCTGTTCTTCCATTTGTCTTACAACACAAAATAAAATGTATAACTGTAGCGTGGCATGGTGGCACAGCAGTAGAGTTGCTGGCATACAGCGTCAGAGACCCACGGTTGAATCCTGACTATGACTGGTGTCTGTATGGAGTTTGTACGTTCTCCCCATGACCTGCATGGTTTTTTTCCAGGATCTCCAGTTTCCTCCCACACTCCAGACGTGCAGGTTTGTATGTTATTTGGCTTGATAAAATTGTAAATTGTCCCTAGTGTGTGTAGGATAGTGTTAATGTGCGGGGATCACTGGTCAACATGGACTAGTGATCTGGAGGGAAATGTTTCCACGCTGCATCTCTAAATTTAATAGATCAGTATGAATAAATCAAATAACATTAATTCCACAATAGTTCAGTAATTTACCACCCCAAGTCCATTGGTCGGCACAGACTTATTCAGTCAAAGGGCCTGTTTCAAAGGTTCAAAGGACCAGTTTGTTGTCACATGTACAATTACCATAACAACCATATTACCATACAACCATAAAACAATACAACCATACTAAAAAAAAAGCAACAAGACACACAACTACATAAAAGTTAACATAAACATCCACCACAGCGGAATTCCCAAATTCCTCACTGTGAGGGAAGGCAATAAAGTCCAATCTTCTTCCTCTTTATTCTCTTGCAATCAGGGCAGTCGAACCATCCGCAGTCGGGGCAATCGAAGCTCCTGTAGCTGGGTGGTCAATGCTCCTGTGGCTTGGAGCTTCAGAAGTTGGTCTCTAACCAGGGACCATGACCTCCACAATGTTAAAGTCCGTGGCTCCCACGGTCAGTGCTCCAAAGTCGATCCCTGGCAAAGGGATCGCGAGCTCCACGATGTTAAGTCCTGCAGGTTTGCGCAGTTGGAGCTCTCAAAGTCGGTCTCCAGCAAAGGCCTCCAACTCCACGATGTTAGGCCGCAGTGCGGATGGAGATACTTTCCTTGCTGTATCTCTAAAGTCTAGTCTAAAGTAATTTACCATTTAACTCTTTACCAGTCTAATATCTAATGTATTACATAGATTAACTCACAATAATCTTATGTTAAACACAAAATGCTGGAGTAACTCAGCGGGACAAGCAGCATCTCTGGAAGGAAGGAATGAGTGACGTTTCGGATCGAGACCCTTCTTCAGAAAAGTCACCCATTTCTTCTCTCCAGAGATGCTGCCTGGCTTGCTGAGTTACTCCAGCATTTTGTATCTATCTTTGATTTAAACCAGCATCTGCAGTTCTTCCCTACACAATAATCCTATGTTAAATGGCAAAACAAATTTGTACATCACTGACTGGGTTGTATTTGTTGTTGAAATCAAAAATAAAAGTGTTCTTAAATTGTATCCGAGCAATACTCAACATTGCATAATTTAAATTACGGATTTAAATATCCTGGATGTAAAAGTAGTTATCATTATTCAACATGTCATTTTCCAGTATTTGCATTTCAAAAATTGGATTGTCCGTTCAATCCTATCGGCTCATTGGAAGGATACAAATGGCTCTTGATTGCTAATTATATTGTTTAGATTGGATTATTGGCTGTGGTGTGCCGACAGGTTAATTCCCATGGTAACTCCAATTATCCATTTCCCCTAACAGAGGGGAAAGAAACACAAGCATCATCAGTTAACATGAGTTTCATACATTAGTAAGCATTGTACACTTTAACCAGAGGTTAGCTAATTTTGTTGATAGTTACACAATGCTGTGTTCAGTTCTGGGCACCATGTTCTAGGAAAGATGTTGTCAAGCAGGAAAGGGTACAGACACGATTTACGAAGATACTGCCAGGACTCGAGGGCCTGAGCTATTGAGGTTGAGTAAGCTGGGACTCTTCCTTGGAGGATGAGGGGTGATCTTACAGAGGTGTATATAATCATGAGGGGAATAGGTTGGGTAGATGCACAGTCTCTTGCCCAGAGTAGGTGTATCGACGATCAGAGGACATAGGTTTAAGGTGAAGGGGAAAAAATGTAATAGCAATCTGAAGGGGAACTTTTTCACACAAAGGATGTTGGGCTTCCAGGGACTTGGGAATCATTGTGAGCATTTATTGGACAGTTTCCAGATCTAGTTGTGGGTGGACAGGGTTGTTGGGTGATGCTGTATTTAATTTACTTGGAGAAGCCACGAGTTCCACTCCAGCATCCTGACAGTGTCACACAATCATCTGCCACACCCCTATCTTGGCATAACATGATGTTATTTGCCTGTGTAGGAAGGAATTGCAGATGCTGATTTAAACCGGAAGATAGATTTAAAAAAAAAGCTGGAATACCTCAGCGGATCAGGCAGCATAGAAGATGAATAGGTGACATTTCGGGTTGAGACCCCTCTTCAGACTGAGAGTCAGGGGAAAAGGAAACGAGAGATATATACGGTGATATAGAGAGATGTAGGAAAAAATGAATGAAAGATACACAAAAAGTATTCCATGGCATAAAATATAAATGAATTGGAATCAAAATGGTGGTTCATAGCTCACATTATGGTGGAGGAAGTTGCAGATGAGCATGAATGATGACCGTGTGTGCTAAAGACACAGGAAGTCAAGCAGCACCTTGAGGGAATGAAAAGCGGTTAACATTACACATTGATGTGACCATTTCATCAAGAGGAACTAAATAGATCCTTTGTTAAACTGGTAAAGCAGCTGTTTTATGAATGAATTGCACACCCTTTTCTCCCTCTATTCATGTAGATGATGGGGCACAATGACAATCATTATTCTGAAATGTTAATTCTTCATCTCTGTGCGGATTCTGCTTGACCTGTTGAACATTTCTAATATGCTGCGCTTTATTTAATCTTGAAGAAGTTTGCGAGGGTTCAATAAAAAGAGTTGCTGTTGGGCACAATCTTGGTGTAATTGTGAGGTCTCTGACAAACTAATCTTGAGGTCCATGTTTTGATCAGATCAAAGGCTATCTTTTGTTGACATCTTTTTTTCATGATTTTGAAAGGTAAAGATGGATTTTTAATTTGGGTCCTTGAACGTCAGTTGGGGAAATAAGATATCACTGTTTGCCGGTAACAAAGATGCATTATTCACACATATCCATATTTTGTTTCAAAAAGCAACTACCATATTTATCATAATTTGATGATACAAAGATGGATTTGTTCTCTGTGTCACCAAATTCATTTTTATTATACATTTAATTAATTATATTAATCATAATGCAATGCATTTAATCAGCTGTTAATTACATAGTGCCAAACAAATATATTGATCTACAAAATCTTAATTCGCTTCAAAAAAAGCTAGCTATTTTGCATATAAAAGACGTCTAAGAATTGTATGAATAATTAAGTGTATTAAGTTTTTGAGTGTCTTTGAACCAACTTTAATGAGTTCTCTTCCCTTGAAGTTGTATTTATGTGTTGACATATGAAAATATGTACAGCATGTTTTTCTTCAGAAATTACATAGCCTGCTATTTTGTAAAAGCTTCATTGTTAAATTTATAATGATAATTAATTAGTTAACATTTGGACCAGAAGTAAGTTGTCATTTGTAGCAGATTAATTATTTTCAATTATCGGTCTTGCAGAGTGAACTATAAAGCGTTTTCAACAGCACATCACTGCCAATGTTATAATTGGTCGGCTTCTGGAATATTATCTATGCTTGCTGATATTCAAATTTGCATAACCACTTAATTTTAGAGAAATGATTTTAGCCTAGGACAGTTCCGTTGGAAGAATATGATACTTGGCTTCTCATTAGTCTGAATGATAATTAGTGATGGTCGATAAATACTGATCTCCCATCAGTGCTCACCGACCATGAGTTATTACCAGTGAAGAGTCCCTATTGTAAAGCAGTTAAAAATGTTACTTCCCCTCTGTTATTGATCATCTCACGTTCACTTGAGCACAAATCACGAGAGCCAGAGAAAAACAAATCGATACCCCAAACATTTTTATACATCTAATCAAACATGGCTGATCATCCAACTCAGTATCCCGGACCTGCCTTCTCTCCATACCCCCTGATCCCTTTAGCCACAAGGGCCACATCCAACTCCCTCTTAAATATATCCAATGCACTGGTATCAACTACTTATTAAATCAGAGAATCGTTATGGCAAAGCAGAACACTGAGTTTATGCCAATTCTTTGCTGAGATATCCAGTAAACCCCGTTCTTCTCCTTTTTCTCCATACCTCTGCAAAAATATATTTTATCCTTCCATATTTAAGCATTTCCTTCCAGAGAGCCCTATATGGGTGTTTTTTTTCACCACCTATATAGCTATTGAGTTCTACATCTCTGCAGAAGAAAGGGTTTTTCCTCGGGTATATCTATAGACTTTGGCAATCATTTTAAAATTTTGTCTAATGGTCCTTTAAACATTAGCTTCTCACTCTTTATCAAACCAAATTGTTGTGAGAAATAATCACTAACACCATTTGTACCTCGTGAAAAGCATTTATTTTCGTCGACCTTAATGTTAGGAGAAAGTAGTTCATGCTTTCTTCCTGACTGGGAGCATGGCATTTTTATACATAATTATATGTAATTAAAGACATGGAATGACAACTTTCATGATCTTTACCCATGGAACAATCATTCCCTTATCAGCATTGAGCCAATCTTATTAAAGTAAGCCCGGTGGTCTTGTTTTTAAAGTTTGGGGGACCTAGTTTCTTTAAACTTGCATAGAAGTAAAGGTGTTGGCACACCTTCTTCATGCTTGCATTTATGTTCTGCGTCCTTTCACCTTTCATTTTGCCTCCACAATGATCTTGTCCACCAATCAATTATCTTCCCAGCTTCAAAAATCAGGCCACAATTCTCAAGTCTAACTTTGCTGCAGAAATATCTTTAGAACCATTCTAATAAATGTTCTCCACATCCCCATTCTGGGGCCTTCAAAACCTTCTAAAAGTGCGATGACTTTAATTGGACATGATATTCCCATTGTGGCCAAAATCAATGATTTGTCTAGGTTCAAAATGTTACGCTGCTTTGCAGGCTGCAGAAAATATGGTGGACTGGTGCTCAATTTACAGTGGAGGAAATTGAGGTTGGGCATGAAGGATGGCCATGAGCAATTTTTCTCTTAGATAGCTTAGCTTCCCTCCACATCGTTGGACTTTGACCCACACCAATTCACCAAAGCTGAAGAGGCCAAGTCAATAGATATTTTTAAAGCAAAGTTAGATCGATTTTTGATTAGTATGGCCGGCCCTGCAGTCTGCGGTGCTTCTGGCTACAGCGTGGCGGGGACTTTAGATCTTCGACCACCGGCCTGCGGCCTACACCATCTTAAAGCCGCGGTCTCCGGTGGGGAGGCACCCGATTCAGGACTTACCTGGACTTACCT
This sequence comes from Leucoraja erinaceus, assembly GCF_028641065.1. Classification (NCBI taxonomy): domain Eukaryota; kingdom Metazoa; phylum Chordata; class Chondrichthyes; order Rajiformes; family Rajidae; genus Leucoraja; species Leucoraja erinaceus. The sequence goes on from NC_073394.1 coordinate 15,138,392, forward strand.
TGTCTGCACATCTGGATGCCCGCAGCGGCGACTGCGGGGGGTTGTGGTCCTTACCACGGGAGGAAATGGAGGAGGACTGACCGAATTTTGTGCTTTCCATCACAGTGATGAATGCTGTGGTGGATGTTTGTGTTAAACTTTTATTGTGTACTGTGTGTTTTTTTTTTATTGTACCGCTGCTGGCAAATTCATTTCACTGCACTTTCTGAGAAGGCAGGAGTATAGGGTTAGGAGAGAGAGATAGATCAGCCATGATTTAATGGTGGAGTATACTTGATAGGCCGAATGGCCTAATTCTGCTCCTATCACTTATGAACTTACGAAAACTGTATGCTAGCTGGTTAATTGGCAATAGTGAGGATTACTAGTTGTTGTGAGCAACAAATACTGTTTTCTTATTGTTAGTAATTGGGATTTTGACATTTCACACAAATGTCCAAACGTCAAATAGACCTTGACCACAAATGCAATGCTAGTTTTTTTCCTTCTTCATATGAACAATATCTGAGGAGCAGGCCTGAATAAATAGTTCCCCCTGATGCCCTCCATGTATTGCTTTATATTTCTGTTCTGAGGGGTCCCTGGGTTGCCAAGAATGCAGCTTCCAAAAGGTCATCAGTTCAGATGACAAGATCAGTGTCAGAGAGGGGATATGTTCATTTCCATGCCTGTGTTGTTTCTCCAGTACATGGCTCACTCTACATTAAGCAATGTCTTCCACATGGAGTTGCAGTCACATGTAAATACATAAAGTTAGGAGGAGGAGTAGGTCATTCAATCCCTTGAGCTGATCATCATTTAATGATGCTGATCCATAATTTAATAAGATCGTACTTGATACAACAGCAACCTCAACTCCACATTGCTGCCTCTGCCTTGAAAAGATCCACCAACTCTGCTTTCAGGAAGAGAATTTCAAAGATTCGTAACACATGAGAGTTTAGTTTAGTTTTGCTAGATTAGATATACAGCACGGAATTAATTAGTGCAGAATTATTCTATGTTCTGAAGAAGGGTTTCGACCCAAAATGTTGCCTATTTATTTCGCTCCATAGATGCTGCCACACCCGCTGAGTTTCTCCAGCATTTTTGTCTACCTTCGATTTTCCAGCATCTGCAGTTCCTTCTTAAACAAAATATTCTAATGTTCTAATGCCATTTCGCCCATCAACATTTCAAAGACACTTTGATGGTGTTGCGTGGTCCATTTGGCCCACTGAGTCTACACCGACCAGTGCTCCCCGCACAATAACGCTATCCCACACACACTTGGGACAATTTCCAATTTTACTAAGCCAATCAACTTACAACCCTGTACATCTTTGGAATGTGGGAGAAAACCGGAGCACCCAGAGAAAACCCACACAGGTCTCAGGGAGAAGGAGCAAACTACGTACAGACAGCAGCCATAATCAGGATCAAACCCCAAGGCTCTGGTTCTCTACTGCTGCGCCACCATGCCGTAGGGCATTTTTATCTCATCACTATATAACTAAAAGTCTTTGGTGTGTGTGTGTGTGTGTGTGTGTGTGTGTGTGTGTGTGTGTGTGTGTGTGTGTGTGTGTGTGTGTGTGTGTGTGTGTGTCTATTTTCTTCCAAATGCTAGACCACAGCCTTCCCATCTTCACACATCCTACTCAGATTTTCCCCGCATTTCCACCCATATTTCCGAAGGTAAATAATTGTCAAAATTTTTAAAATAGCCAAAACCGCCATTTCCCAGACAGCTGCCAGCCTTCTCACAGTGATGATGTCACAATATGTGATCAGCCATGATGCTGGTGGTGCTGGCTCGAAGGGCCAAATGGCCTGCTCCTGCACCTATTGTCTAACGCCTCTCACAGTGCATCAATCACAATGGGCTCTCAAGCTGGCTGCCAACTGCCACAATGACATCATAATGGGATGTTGCCTACGGTAACGAGGTTGCTGCCCCTCTATCAATATCTGAAGGGGCTGCTCATCAAGTTCTGGTTCCATTTTGGTCCCATTTTGGTAATTGGGCACAAGGCAGGGCTTGTGGATGTCTCGTACGAACCGCTACGAGACATCCACGAACTCTTACGGACCCGCTATGGACATTCTCCGAGTTCGAATCAGGGGAAAACTCGGGAGAACTCTTGAATTACCTCGCACAGTGGGACAGGCCCTAAAGGCAGCAACTCTACCGCTGTGCCACCGTGACCGCCTTTTGCATTATTTCCCAGATTTGAGATGCTGAACCTGTTGACTCTAAAATGCATTTCAAATTATCCTGGGGTAGCAGTTAAACAGTTATGTCAGAATTTCCTACATTGTAGTCCATACTGGTCAGGATTATAAAACATAGTTGAAAACCTGCGCTGCTGCCAATAAAATTCACTGAATGAGTAGCGTGTTCACCCTGAAGAAGAGTATCAACCCAAAATGTCACCACTCCAAGGTACACAAAATTGCTGGAGAAACTCAGCGGGTGCAGCAGCATCTATGGAGCGAAGGATGTCACCACTCCATGTTCTCCAGGGATGCTGCCTGACCTGCTGTTGCTACAGCACTTTGAGTCATTTTTTTCATTGAATGAAACTTGATTGAGGTGATTGCTGTGTGCAAAATTAGTTAATTTTGGCACAATTGCGCACTCTACCATGGAACAGGTTGCATCTGCAATAAATGTCAGTTCAATCATTCGGTACTTGTATTGCCATTGGTGTATGTTAAGATACTGCCGTTTCTTGATGGTGAACTGGAATTATATAAATCCCTTATTTTGATCTTCGCATGAATAAGCTAATGGGTGAACAATGCAATTTTGTGAGAGTAAATTGTAAAAATATAGCCTTCTGCATTTACCGAGACAAAGGTCCTGAAAGACATTGCCACGCATATTTTATACTAATTACAGTATGTGATAGCGGAGACACTCTTGATTAATATCAAATGCACAAATATCATTAATCATTCTGGTTTACAATGCAACCCATATTTCTTTCAAAAACTCTACAACCACGTGTATCCTTGCTGTTGAAATCATGTAGTTATCATGTAGTGTAGCTCCATTTCTTTCTGACAAGGTAAAAATGGCCTCTGTTGATTCCAGAGTGAAATCTCCTGAGAAATGTGGAAAAGCATGTTAGGGAAACAGGTCACCGTTGGTACCATCTGTCACATGTGACAGTTTTAAAGCCTGTGACCTGATGTTTTATTATCCCTTTGTCTGCTTATTGGAGAAAATAGACAAGTGAGGGCAAAGGTTTAATCAACAACACCTCTATACAACTGTATTCCATTCTTCCTTGCTGATGGATACAAATAGAACATTTTATAGTACAGTGCAGACTATAACCAGGCCAAATTGGACACAATGGGGTTGAAACTGATCTACGACAGTAGTTTGACGTTACATATAGTCAAGTTATAGACCACCACTAACTTACCATCTCCAATATCCTATGGGGAAGGCAAATTATCAAACGCAATGCTATTGCATACACAGGTAATCTGCATTCTCTTAATAAACTGCATTCAAATTCATGTTTGTCAGAACTAATGTAAGTCCATTTCAAGCAGGTTTAGTTTAGCTTAGAGATACAACACGGAAACAGATCCTTAGGCCCGCTCCGACCAGCGATTCCCATACACTGCACTATCCTACACACTAGGGACAATTTACAACATTTACTAAAGTCAAATTAACTAACAAATCTGTATGCCTTTAGAATGTGAGAGGAAATCGCAGTACCCAGAGAAAACCCGCGTTCACAGCGAGAATGTATAAACACCGCTCCTACAGCACCCGTAGTCAGGATCAAACCCGGGTCTCCGGCGCTGTAAGGCTCTACCACTGCGCCACCGTGCCCCATGCATCTTGCATCTGTTACACTGCACTACTCTTCGTGGCATTCAATAGCTAAATAATGGTGCTATAAATGGAATATTCGTCACCACTCCTCTTTCTCTCCCATTTCTATCCCATTTGCGATACAACGTTTGCGATAAAAGTAACGACTTTCTCAAAACAATGAACTTACAGTAGGCATATCCATTGCTGATTCAGAACCACAGCATAATTTCCACTCTGTCATTAGGATTATTGAATTGCCCTTACATTTGGAATTGATGGGAACATCTCTTCGTCTTGACTTTTAATATCAGATTTAATTTTAACATTTTCAAATGCACTGGGGGCTGAATTAAATGGCCTCCAAAATCGGTCATAATGGTTCATGATGTGTGATGAACTCTGGGCTATTAATTTGCAATGTGTTGCCTACTCATGTGAACGATTTATACACATGTTTAAGAAGGAACTGCAGATGCTTTAAAATCGAAGGTAAACAAAAATGCTGGAGAAACACAGCGGGTGAGGCAGCATCTATGGAGCGAAGGAAATAGGCAACGTTTCAGGCCGAAACCCTTCTTCAGACTGATGTGAGGGTGGGGGAGCGGGAAGAAGAAAGGAAGAGGTGGAGCCAGTGGGCTGAGGGAGAGATGAGAAGGGGAGGAGAAAGTAAGGATTACCTGAAATTAGAGGTCAATGTTCATGCCGCTGGGGTGCAAACTGCCCAAGCGAAATATCAGGTGCTGCTCCTCCAATTTACGGTGGTCCTCACTCTGGTCACGGAGGAGGCCGAGGACAGAAAGGTCGTATTCGGAAATGGATGGGGAGTTGAAGTGCTGAGTCACCTGGAGATCAGGTTGGCTATTGCGAACCGAGCGGAGGTGTTCGGCCAAGCGATCGCCAAGCCTACGCTTGGTCTCACCGATGTAGAGCAGCTAACATCTAGAGCAGCGGGTGCAATAGATGAGGTTGGAGGAGGTGCAGGTGAACCTCTGTCGCACCTTGAAAGACTGCTTGCGTCCTTGAATGGAGTCAAGGGGGGGAGGTAAAGCGACAAGTGTAGCATTTCTTGCGGTTGCAAGGGAAATTGCCCGGAGAGGGGGTGTTTCGGGTGGGAATGGACGAATTGATCAGGGAGTGACAGGGGGAGCAGTCTCTGTGGAAAGCAGACAGGGGAGGAGATGGGAAGATTTGGCAAACGGTGGGGTCACGTTGGAGGTGGCGAAAATGACGGAGGATTATTTGTTTTACGTGACGGTTGGTAGGGTGGAAGGTGAGGACAAGGGGGACTCTGCCCTTGTTATGAGTGGGGGGATGGGGAGTGAGAGTAGAGTCATGGGGTCTCTCAATACAAATGGTCAGCTGTTCATTGGCTGCAGAAATCAGATGGGGAAAAATACATCAGTGGTTAGTTTATACATAGAGCGCATTATGGTTGGAGCATATAAGGGTCGGTTATGGAAGAAGGAATCCTGATCTGGAAAATATCAAGGTTTAGTATGACATGAGAGAGATGACGCTCTGATTTCAGACAATGCACAGATGGCATTGGTGGAGAGAAATAAAGGAAAAGCTTTCCTGCATAAATTTGGATAAGTAGACTACAAATAGACACAAACTACTGGAAGTCAGCAGATCAGGCAGCATCTTTGGAGAAAATAGATAGGTTGTAGGAAGGAACTGCAGATGCTGGTTTAAACCGAAGTTAGACATAAAAAGCTGGAGTAACTCAGAAGAACAGGCAGTATCTCTGGAGAGAAGGAATGGGTGACATTTCGGGTTGACACCCTTCTTCAGACTCTGAGGCTGTGGAAGGCAAACAGCCAGAAGTGACAAAATCAGAACTGGTCTTTGACATATGCAGGTGATGTTTCAGGTCGAGACCCTTCTTCAGCCTCTACAAATGTGACAGGCAGTGCTAACGTATAACTATGAAAGTAAATTTGGCCTTTAACACAAGACTCATATTCATAAAGAACTGAAACAGTCCTTTTCGTCCACCAAGACCGTGAAGACCATCAAGCACCTATTTATATTATCGCATCATTTATTCTCTCCATATTCCCATCACCTCCTCTAAATTCAACCACTCCACGACGGAACAGTAACTACGAACCTGCACATCTTTGGGGTTGCGGAAGGAAAAATAAAGCGAGTATCAGGAGAAAGCCCTCCTGGTCACAGGGGGAATGTGCAGACACCACCCAGACAGCATTGGAGAAACAAGATTGACCCTGAATCACAGGAGTTGTGTGGCAATGACCCTGCAAGCTGCACTATTGTGCAACTTATTGAATGCAGCAGTGCAAGTTCTATTATCTCGCAGAACTGAATGAATCTTTGAAATGCAATACCATGCCAATTTTACCAATGGTTCCAGTCTGCCACAATGCACCATTTCCCAATCGCCAGCAGCTTCCACTCATCCGTAATAGTCTTAAGCTAATTTTGGTACAAATTATGCAGTTTAGTTTAGAGATACAACGCAGAGACAGGCCCTTCAGCCCATTGGGTTTGCGTCGACCCCCGCGTATTAGCACTATCCTACACCCACTAGGGTCAATTTTACATTTATCAAGCCAATTAACCTACAAACCCATACGTCTTTATAGTGTGGAAGGAAACCGAAGATCTCGGAGGAAAGCCACGCATGTCGCGTGGAGAATGTACAAACTCCGTACAGAAGGCACCCGTGGTCAGGATTGAACCCGGATCTCCGGAGCTGCATTCGCTGTAAGGCAGCAACTCTACTGCTGCGCCACCGTGTTGCCCTAACAACATAACTGTTAGTTACTGGTGCACTATTCATGACTTGTACACACTGCCAGCTATTCAATCATGATTGCCATATTGTTTGACAAGTTACATGACACACAACATGCCCATTGCTGGCCAACAAACAGACCGGTATGAAGTAAGCACAGTGCAGCTGCCTTCCGGCTGGTGTAACTGAGTTGTGCTGCAAGATAAACAAGGATGTCAGTTGGGTTGATTTACTGAAAATGTTGTCTGCAGAATGAAATGATGGTTAAGTCAGTAAACCTGCCAGCAAGTCTTGCACTAGATGTGGTACCCTTTACTGTGGACAGCTTAATTGTAATCATGTATCGTCTTTTCATTAACTGGATAGCACACGTTTTTCACGGTACTTTGGTACAGATGGCAATTAAAGTCAACTAAGTTATGTTGGAGGGGAAATCATGAATCTGGAACTTCATGAAAGTTGGAAGGAATAACAACAAATTACGTTTCTAAACATTGCTTTTCAATGTGATCATTAAGACTGATTTTTAGCATTCAATGCAAGGTGAAATTCATACATGATTGAAGTGCTTCAAATGATACATTTTGATTGCTATAGGGCAATATGTTGTTATCATCGCAAAGTTGTCTTAACTACCTGATCTTCATCAATCCAGTGCTGCCAGGACACAGGGCCTTAAATTGAGAAAATAAGAAACTGCACATCTCCTTAGGCCGGGATCAAACTTTTCAAAGACTTGGTAGGTGCAAAATAGCATCAGAATGCATGCTGTTCCAGAAGAGGATCTATTGTACTCAAATACTCAAGCATTTTGCTCTATCTCTGTACACATAACATGACTAAACTAAAATAAGCTAAATTACAATAGAATTTTAAGGTAACATAGGTTCACATGTACAACACATTCAATGTTTATAAAAAACCTACAGATTTGTAACCATAACCACTTTTTGTGACAAAATACATTGAATTATATTGAAGAAACTATTCAGCACACTGGTCAGTATCAGGATTTATATGCATAGGAACTTTCTTTCACCGTATGTTCATAAAACTCCATCAACTTGCTTTTTTTATTCTTTCCTAACACTTTTATTTATCTACAACATAAATGCATGTTCATCATTCATCACAAGCACACCCAGAAAATAGTAAATTTCACATACAAACAAATTTCTGAGTACCTATAAAGCATGTTCCCATGAATTTCTAGCTTATATCTATGGATAGACTTGCAGTTATTGTTCATTCCCAACAGCACTTGAGAAGGTGATGAGGTGTTGTTGAGGAGAATTTCAAGTGACAATGAAAAGGGGATGCTGAATATATTTTCAAATCAAGTCACTGACTGATCTGGAGGGAGCTGCCAGAGCAGCTAAGATAAATAACTTCAGTTTATCTTGCAAACAAAATCTTTTCTGCCATTCACTGCTAACTTCTGATGATGGAGAAAGTGCATGTTTAGGGTGACATCTGCATACCAGTCAAATTTTCTACATTGACCAGAATGGTTTCAATCTGCACTCATTCAGTCACTGAAGGGGTGGGAGATTGTAACCTTCACGTGGTCCGCCCTGTTTCGATGAATGCAATCAACCCGGTGTGCACAATCAAATAAGATCAAATAGAACATGCTGTCCTGAAGTGTTATGTGCTTCCAAGCTTTTCTATCCACTGCCTGACAGGAGAGGGGAGAAGGGGGAATGGCTGGGGAGTAAGTGTCCTTCATTATGTTGACTGCCTTCCTGAAGGTAGATGACATGTTTGTGTGATAGGCTGGGGTACAATTTCCTGTCATCATGGGCAGAGCTCGTGCTAAAACAAGCTATGATACATGCCAATGGGATGCCTTCTACCAGCACCTGTAGAAGATGGTAACAGTCGTTGAAGTCATGCCAAACTTCCTGAGTCTTTTGAGAAAATAGAGGCATGCTTTCTTGGCCATAGCTTCATTAGTTCAAGTTCAAGTTCAAGTGAGTTTATTGTCATGTGTCCCTGTATAGGACAATGAAATTCTTGCTTTGCTTAAGCAGACAGAAAATAGTAGGCATTTACTACAAAACAGATAAATGTGTCCATTATGGTTGGTCCAGGACAAATTGGAGGTGATATTAATGCCTAGGAGCTTGATGTGGCACCATTGATGCTGACTGTGATGTGTACAACATTCATTTTTAGTCAATAATTAGCCTCTTTGCCTTGTTAACATTAATGGAGAGGTTCTTGTCTAGAAATCGTTTTACTGCACTCTCTATCTCCTTCCAGTCCAGTCCTATGTCCAGTCTTTGATGTACACTTATAGCCATGCTATTTAGATGGCTTGCCCAGTGGTGATTCTGGTCAATGGATACCCTTAGGATGTAAGGGTATCTTCAAACGTGGCTTGAAGAGTTGTAAATTAAATTAAATGTTGTGCAATCTGCAATGAACATACCCACTTCCGATCTCAAAGTGATTAATAATGCAACCATGACCAACACGCAGCCCAGGTGAGCTCCTGCTATGATGCCTTGGAGCTGGTGTTAATCATCATATACAAGCATGCCCTTTTATCAGGGAAGTATGACTGTTACATTATAGCATTGTTGACAATGACTTCAGGAAGACCTCGAGCATTAAGACCTTTCAATCTGTCACCATTTAAAACAATGCTACTTTTCCAATTTTCTATCAGCATTGATGTCCTTGCCCTTTTATTTGTTTATTTACTTTTCTGATCTGTTTTGACTTAAATTATTCAATGATACTTTATCTCCATCTGTATCTAGCTGCAGTGAAATGCTTTGTTTTGCAGTCAACCCGGTAAAATCACGTAGAATACTTCACCTAGGGCAGCACTGTGGCACAGCAGTAGAGTTGCTGCCTTACATTGTCCTATCCATGTACCTGTCTTACATTGTTGCCCTGCAATGCCAGAGACCCGGGTTCGATCCTGACTACAGGTGCTGTCGGTAAGGAGTTTGAACATTCTGCCCATGTGAGTATTCCCCTGATACCCCGGTTTCCTCCCACACTCCAAAGATTTACAGGTTTGTACGTTTGTCCAAAGAACAGTCCTATGTACTGCTTGTTGCAGCACGTGGCAGCAGGTGCCCCCCCGTTCCCCACTCCCCACTGGGTCATAAGATCATAAGAGATAGTAGAATTAGGCTATTTGGCCCATCAAGTCTACTCTGCCATTCAATCATGGTTGATCTATCTCTCCCTCCTAACCCCATTCTCCTGCCTTCTCCCCATAACATTTGACACCCGTACTAATCAAGAAACTCTCAGACCCCCCCCCCCCGCCCCTCTCTCTCTATTAAACTATACTCTGTTAATAGGTCTCAGATTAAAAATGTGACTTTCAGAGAATTACATGTCATTGTATTTCACATGGAAGAATGCATTGGAGCTTAATAATACAACATTCCTTTAAATAAACACTTTGCCCTTTTTACGCCTTTTAAATCTTTCGAGAACCTATTCCGCTAAATGGATGAATGGGGTAAGATTGCTACAAAATTAGCTAACTGCATTTACAAAATTGCTAATAGAGTTATATATGAGCAAGCAACCTTTTATCTATAATCAGGCATTACAAATGTCCCTTTCAATTTTATTGGGAAGATCCATCCACCTACTGAGTTATCCCAGCTGGCTGGGGACAAAATAGGCAGTGGTAGTTCTGCTCAATTTATTATGAATGCTCCATGGCGTGTTTATTCCAGCAGTGAAGAGCAATTTTAGAGGCTGCTTATATGAGACACATAGGTGCTTGCAGATAACGGTGCACAGTCCAGTCTCTCTGGGCACAACCTGACAGTATTAATTGGTTTAGAATCAGTTTGCTGGCTTCTCTGAATCACTGTAGATCAGGAGTCCATTTAATGGCTCATCTTACAACTCCTTGAACATTTGTAGAAGACATTTGCCTTTACCAGTTAATCAGATATTTTATTAGCTTCTGCTGAAAGCAGTGATAAAGCCAACGTAATGAGTACAGCAGACATCTTCTGGAGAGGCAATGTTGAGGGGCTGTGATCAGCAGTTTTAATTCCACATACTTTTTGGCCCATAATCCTTATGCACTCTGAACCATTTATTTATTGGGCCTCAATTGTTCAGCAATCTATACAAGAGTCAAGGGTCAAGATTGTTTTGTTATCATATGTCCCAAAATGGAACAATTAAATTCCTACTTGCAGCGGTACAACAGATATGTGAACATAGTACTCTGTAAAACCTATAATAAACAACAATAAAAAATTCAGTATGTATAACAAAAAAATAAACAGACAAATAAATAGGCAATAATAGTGCAAAGTCAAAAATTATGTCCCCAAGTCAATATAGTTCAGAGCCTATTTTGGAAATTTTGGTGTTTAATGGAATGATGGTTGTAGGGAAGAAGTGAAACCCCTGTCTCATGGTGTGAGTTCACCCACGAGTGATCCCGAGTATAAAACAAATCAAACTCGTGGTAATCATGTAGAATTAACGTAGTGGGAACGTCGGAACTCGTAACGCTAATGGCAGGGACTCGGGAAACCTGTTAACTTGTGAAAATCTTTCAACATGATGAAAGATTTCCACGAGTCAAATTTACTCTTGAAGTAAAAATGTTTAACTTTTAAACTCGTTGTAAGAACGTGGTAACCCTTGAGTTTACCGTAGTGACTCGTGAGTCTACCGTGGGCACTCTAACTCAGCGCGACAGGCAGCATCTCTGGAGAGTAGGAATGGGTGACGGGATGACGTTTCGAAAATTCTGCTGCATCTTTGTGTTACTCCAGCACTGTGTGTTCACTTTTTGTCAACCAACATCTGCCCTTTCTTGCGTATGACATTATATCTCTCCGTGGCAGTTGATTGTCGCTCTCTTAAATGTTGCTCCTGAACATGAACGTTACAGTTTTTAGGTTCCTGTACCTTCTTCCTGATGGCAGGCGTTAAATGAGAGTGTGGCCATGGTGGTGTGGTCTCTGATGATGCTGACTGCCTTTTTAAGTCTTTGGATCCCTTCAATGGTGGGACAGTCAGTACCCGTGATGGTCTGGACAGTGGTCACCACTTTTTGCAATCTTCTTCGTTCCAGGGCATTCAAGTTATCAAGCCAGGCTGTAATGTAACCTGTCAATATGCCCACTACTGTACCCCTGTAGAAGTTCATGAGAGTGTTCGTTGACATACCAAATCTCCTTGATTTTCTAAGGAAGTAGAGGATGAGCTTTCTTTATGATTGCATCAATGTGCTGGGTCCAGGACAGATCTTCAGGGATATGCACGACCAGGTATTTGAAGATTTTGACTCTCTCCACCACCACCAATGAAGACAGATTTGTGGATCCTCGTTCTTCCGCTTCCAAAGTCTACAATCAGTTCCCTGGTCTTACTGACATTAAAAGCAAGATTGTTGTTCTGGCACCACTTGGTCAGTCGATCAATTTCCCTCCAATAATCCGACATCGTCATCTATAATTCATCCAACAATGATGGTGTCATCAGCAACCTTGAAGATGGAGTTTGAACTTTGTCTGGCTATACAGTCATGCATAGATAGAGTGAGTAGAGCAGAGGGCTGAACACGCACCATTGAGATGCTCCCGTGTTGATGGTTATCGAGGAAGAAGTGTTGCTGCCAATTCGTACATATTGTGGTCAGTCATGAACTGGAGAAGAAACAGAGAACAAAAAAGAGGATTTAGGAAAATAATACAATACACAAGATTACTCTTCCAAAATACAGCGGGTCAAAGGATAACTTCTATATTGTGGTATTCTGGAATATTACTTTAAATGCATTTAATACAAATCCAATAGATTGCTACGACCTTTGCTCTGGTATGGCTGGTTTCTGTTGACTGCTTGGAAATATTCTTGTCTCGCAATTATGAAAATGACATACAGACAAAATGAAGATAAGGTTGTTTTCTCCAGGGTAACAATGAGTTGTTTATATAGTGATTGTCTTAAATTGTTTCAAATATGTGGTCTATTTCAGCAGGTTGAATTGAATTGGATTGAGGGGATCATTCTGAATGAGACCTAATTAGTCTAAATGACAGAATTTGTTTTGCTTTTTTCATGTTTCTTCTGTCTTCTGTTGCTTATAGGTATGTGAAGAGAGAGTTAGAGAGATAGGGCTAACGGAATCAAGGGATATGGGGAGAAAGCAGGAACAGGGTACTGATTTTGGATGATCAGCCACTTCCGGTGCGCCATGCGACACTTCCAGTATGCTGTGTCGAGGGCTGTACTGACAAGAGCTCCGAGTCAACTCAGCAAACTTGTGTGGATTTACTTTTTACTACTTGCTCTTTTTGCACATACTGTACTGTCACATGTTCAGTATGATTGACAAACACCTTTGGAGGTAAGAACGTCAGCCAACGCGGACATTAAGCCGGCTATTGATATCACGGACGACGGCCTCCCCTGAGTCTACATGATAAAAAGCAATAGTTTCTCAGATAAGTGTAATAGGTGACAATGATAAAAAATTTTATCAAATTGAATAAACAAATAGTACCACGGACACATAGTCTTTTGTTTGTTTGAACATTTGATGCCATCCTTGACACAAGGATTCTAAGAAACGTAATAATTATTTTGTGGGGGGCGGTGGTGCAGCGGTAGAGTTGCTGCCGTACAGACCCGGGTTAGATCCTGACTACGGGTGCTGACTGTACAGAGTTTGTATGTTCTCCCCGAGACCTGCATGAGGTTTTTTCTGGGAAGCTCCGGTTTCCTCCCACACTCTAATTTGCTTGGTAAAATGTAAATTTGTCCCTAGTGTATGTAGGATAGTGTTAGTGGTGGGGATCGCTGGTCGGTTCAGAATTGGTGGGCCAAAGGGCCCGTTTCCGCGCTGTATCTCTAAACTAAACTAATTTCTAAACAACATGTATAAAGTGTACATAATAATTCAAATACTATTTTAATTATTTATCCTGTTTACTGTCAAACCTCATGTTCAGTTTATATAATTACATTGGTATGCCATATAACCATATAACCATATAACAATTACAGCACGGAAACAGGCCATCTTGGCCCTACAAGTCCGTGCCGAACAATTTTTTTTTCCCCTTAGTCCCACCTGCCTGCACTCATACCATAACCCTCCATTCCCTTCTCATCCATATGCCTATCCAATTTATTTTTAAATTATACCAATGAACCTGCCTCCACCACTTCCACTGGAAGCTCATTCCACACCGCTACCACTCTCTGAGTAAAGAAGTTCCCCCTCATATTACCCCTAAACTTCTGTCCCTTAATTCTGAAGTCATGTCCTCTTGTTTGAATCTTCTCTATTCTCAAAGGGAAAAGCTTGTTCACATCAACTCTGTCTATCCCTCTCATCATTTTAAAGATCTCTATCAAGTCCCCCCTTAACTGCGCTCCAGAGAATAAAGACCTAACTTATTCAAGCTATGCCTTGATACAAGATGATAATTGCAGAACATTAAACAGTTTCTCCTTTGTAATCAGCAATAAGGATGGGCGCCTGTGGAAAAAAATCATAATTTCTTATGATCAAATATTTCAGATGGCTGCTGAAGTAAGACAACCAATTAATCTGTAACAATCCTACATCTTTGACTTGTTTTGCTGTGTGACTAACAACTTAAGAGTGAGAAAAGGAGCAGGGCTGCAAATCTTTGTAATCTTTTGTTGCAGAGTGCTGTGAATGTTGTGTTGTCAAGACAGTCAAGAGCTTCTTATTGTCATCTGTCCCGAAGTGAACAATGACATTCTTAATTGCAATGACACAACAGGAATATAAAATTGGTACTCAATAGATACCATAATAAACAACAAAAAATTAAAAACCTAAAAAAATATATTATTGTGCAAAAACATTAAAAAGCCCAAAGTCTTTAGTGTAATCAAGGCACTTTGTAGTTCGGAGTTTAATTGGAGTCCATAGTGTTTATTAGCCTGATGGTCGGACGGAAAAAAACTGAAAATTACCCTTGTATCTGAAGACTACTGCTTAAGTTTTTATTCTCCAATGAGCCAATCAGCACCGGCTACAACCTACAAGAACCTAAGAGAACCTTCAACCACCTGGCAAACCACTAGGATCTTCTATCGACCCACCTATGGCTTGAGAATTCTCGCTATTCTCCATGGCGGTTTCATTCTAGTCGCCGCTAATTTTTCAACGTGTTGAAAAATTCTCGGCGACCATAATGAGGCCGCAAGTAGTTCCCAGAATATGGGAACTCCTCACATCCATGAAGGCGACTCCCTGGCAACCACCCGTGAACATGTGGTGACCATGTGGCAACTGCAAAGTCGCCTAAAAAGTCACCTGTGGGACAGGCCCATTGGAAATATTTTTATGGTTTGGTAACTTTCTTAAACTGATGACACATCAGTTTTGCAATTCAATTATCTTGATAAAGTTACAGTATTGTATATTCTGTCATTTTATCTGATATAAAGTCACCTATTTGTCATAAAGAATAAATAAAGGAACTTCAGGATTTTATTTTCATCCTACAGATCTGCTATCAGACAATACAAGTGTGATGATGTTCTCAGTACTCTTAACTTATCAGTGGTGTTGGAAGTAAGCAATCAACAATGAACAATAAACCATGGCATCTGTCAATGACTTCATAGTCAATAATCCTTCAGTAAATGCATCCATCAATCTCATCCAGAATATGCAGGTGCCAAACCAATTTATATTACATGAACATGGTTTGAAAACCAAAAGATGTTCAATTGAAACGGGGGGCGTTTTTGTTTGTAAATTAAGATGCAGCACAAGTAAATCCCCAAGAGGCTGGTCAGTAATTGTGGACATTTATAAAGCTGCAAAGGCAACAGTTTATTTTATTTTATTGATGCAAGATGATTTATTGCTCTAGTCAGTTTTAATTACAACTCTGCTGATGTGCTGGGCTGTTAATCATAGAGCAATAAATGGTATCCATAAAAGTCTCTTACATTAATATATCATACCACTCCTCATTTATCATTCCAATAATTTATCTCCTAGAAATTAATTCCAGTATTAACCAAGGTAGCTATTTTCTATAATCCTTGCAGAGTCAGTTATCACTAAAAACTGTAATCAACCCTTTTCTGCACTGTTATGAAATGAAAAGTGGGTGATGTACTTTAAACAGACGAGAAATTACATCTCGCTGTGCAGTCAGCTTTCCGACCAGTTAAACAATGATTGTAAAACATACACAAAAATGTTATACAGTCAATTGTCATAACCAAAATCTGGTCAGCTGTAGGTGCAGCGGTAGAGTTGCTGCCCTGCAATGCCAGAGACCCGGGTTCGATCCTGACTTTGTATGTTCTGCCCACGTGTGTATTCGCCTGGTACCCCAGTTTCCTCCCACACTCCAAAGATTTACAGGTTTGCAGGTTGATTGTAAATTGTCCATAGTGTTTTGTTGGCGTAGTCTCTGTACGCTGTGTCTCGAAACTAAATTAAAAGCTAGAAAATTGAAATAATTCAAAATCTTAAGGGCAATTTTACACTAAGAAAACAAATTATGTCGGGATGTGGTGGCCATAAATCTATGGTATTACCAAAAATAATTGCATCACACTTTCATGTTCATTTCAGGGTGAAGCATTATCCAAAGTGAGAATAGTGGCTTTTCTTAATTATGGTCAATTATACAGGTGACCCAGCAGATAATTTTAGAGTAGTAAACTCCCACAAAAGGGATTCTCAAAAACCTCACGCGACACCTGCCTGATGCGCAAATGACGCCCAAGTGGGACAGGCCCCTTACTGAGAGCGCAAACAAAGCCTTGTCTAAGAAAAACACCTCCATAAGCCCAGCAACACTCAAGCAGTACTGCACTGGAGTATCTACCCACATTCTGTATTCAAAGTTCTTGAATGGGATTTGATTCTGCAACCATCTGACTCAAATGCGAGAGTGTTACTAATTCGGTGTCAGGTGATAACCCATTCGATGGAAGAAGTTGGGCTAAATTCACTTTCAAATCGAGCTCCAAAGGTATGTAAATTGCCTACTTTAGATCAGTGAGTGCCTGCTCATGTTGTCCTACACATCCTTTCACCATCCCGATTGCTGCCATTTTATATCTCAGCATGAATCCATCTAACTCTCTCTAGGTGGGAAATGGATGGCTGATCTGCTGCTCACTATTTCTTACCAGCTCCCAAACTTCAACTCAATCACTGTCACACATTCTACAAGCATTGGCTGAACCTGCTTTTATTCTTTTCATCCTTCTTTATTATTTTTCTCCATACTCTCCTTCCCTCCCTCATTTGTTACCTCCCTGCTTCCCTCAAGATCGAATCATTCTTCCATCCAGTGGTTGAAGCCTGACTGGATTGAGATTGAGCTGAAGCTTTTCTTTTCAATCTTTGTTTCTGTTGACACATGTTCTTTGCTGGTGACCATGTTAAGTTTATCTACCTTGCCGTGCATTATTAATAGCAAAAAAAGCCAGGGATGATGCACACAGAGGATGATGCAAGTTGGGGATTAAACTATGTGCTTTAAGATCCTTCAGAATGGGAAATATACTCACGGAAATAACATTCTTACTGTGTTATTGCAGACCACCTGTGCTGGTAAACATCTAACTTAATCTGTAACGAAGCTGTGCTGAAAATACTTTACTATGAATTGGTACTGTCATCTGGAATATCAGGAGTGCCACTCTGTTCTGCACTTCTGCAAGGGCAGATGAGAGCTGCCTATCTAGTTGGTCAGCTAATTAATATCTCTCCCCGCTTGTAAGTGCTTCCGGGAGTAAGAAGCTTATGGTCACAATAAGAATATAATCACACAGGGAAGAACCCCGCTGATTCAAAGATGCTGTCCAATTTCAAGGACATGATCCCTCGTTAGTAGTCGCTGACAGCCTAGGGGAAGGATAACATGTCAGAATACATGCCGTCAACGAACAAAAACACTTGAACAGTGGAAAACGGAAGGTGTAGGAAGAACCTGCAGATGAAACTGCAGATGATGCTGTTTGTCTCGCTGAGTTATACTATTTGGAATAAGGATGGGATTGTGGATAGTATTTCTAGACAGTGGCAACAAGTGCATTTTGAAATGTGGCTGTTGTCACATACCATCTGAACATTAACAGAGTGCAGGCCCTTTTGAGTTGCAAGAAACATGGGATTGCTAGAGTTCTGATAGCTACAATATTAATGTAGCAACCATTTTTTTTTTTTAGAATTCCTGCCATCCGGTGAAAGCTCTGAATCCAGTTGAGTTCTTATCCAGAGAGAAAGTGATAAATCTGCTAACCCCGACAAAAATTGCAACCTCTCAGTTCAAGGACAATTGGGGATGGGCATTAACTACTGATTTTCAAGTCAAGTCAAGTATTTATTGTCATCTGCGTGTATGAGTTACAGGGACAAAGAAAATCTAATATCCAGCAGCATCACAGGCATATAACTCAGATAACACACAGCTATCGTGAATTATATATAGGTTATCCAAGACAGCCAAAGAAAACGACTGTACAAAAATAATACAAGACATTGGTACAAAAACACAATTACAAAACGAGTCTGGTAAGAGGTGCTGAGGTGGATTAGGGTTGTGTTCTTCAACTGGGTAGTGTGTGACTTCAGACTTCTGAACCTCCTATCCGATGTGGTGGTAGTGAGGAGAGGGACTGGCCCAGATGGAAAGGGTATTACCATCAACAGTAAGTTGGTTTTGTTGACATTGAGTGAGGGGATATTGTTGAGGTACCACTTGACCAGGTTTTCTATCTATCTATTCTACACACATATCCCTTCAGAAGATTGTGAAAAAGCTAATTTATTGATGCCTACTCAGGATGTGGACTGATAGTGCAAGTGACACATGGTCTATTGTGGATGGATCCATTACTTAATAATGAGATAATTTTCTCTGGAGGTCAAGAAGTGGCCCCGTTCTAAATGTTGTATTCACGTCAGCCTGTGGCAACTTTACACCAGCCTGTCTTGCAAATCAGAGACAATACTGACAGTTTTATGAATTATCCAAGGAGGTGTGATGGGACTAGGAATAATGACGTGAAACAAAACATTTCAGGTGTTGTGCACATTTTTCTTTTTATTTCTCTACTAAATCATTCACTGCTTTTCAAGTACTTTAAATACTTCCATCGTCAGATTTTCCTGGACCACTCCAAACACCAGTGCCTCAATGTTGGGTTTCACCTATTATTGGTGATCTAAGCTATAGTTACACTTGTGCAAAAGTTTAGCTTAGTTTTGAAATGCAGCACAGAAGCAAACGTTTCGGCCCACCGAGTCCGAACTGATCATTGATTCCCACACATTAATGCTATCCCATGCACACTAGGGGCAATTTTACAATTATATCCAGCCAATTAACCTACAGACATCTACGCCTTTGGAGTGTGGGTGGAAACTGGAAATCTCTAAGGAAACCCATGCAGGTCACGGGGAGAACATAAAACTCCATACAGACAGTGCCCTTGGTCAGGATCAAAGTTCGGTCTCTGGTGCTGTAAGGCAGCATCTCTACCGCTGCACCACTGTGCCACCTGGGATCCCTGCCAGCTAGTTGGCCACTGCCCTCCCTCATGTTACCCAGTCATTAACCTGCCCCTAGTTGGAGGAATGTGTCCGGGTAGACGGAAGTACTGGTAGTGCCAGCGGCCAAGGGCTTGTGGTTGGCGATGGGCTAGATCAAATCACTACATTAATTGGATCTGCACAATCCAACCAGCAACATCACATACATTATTGAGTATATCAAAAAGAAAAATCTTTCTTTGCAGCTCTTAAAAGTAATGCTCACAGATTTTCAACAAATTGAGCAGTAGTTCTCTATACTCTTTTCTCAATGATCCCAGATCACCTTCCTACTTATGTACTTGCCTTGATAGAAAATGAAAATTCTTACCTGCTGGGAAGCTGGGATGTAATGTTAAAATTGTACAAGGCATTGGTGAGACCAAATCTGGAGTATGGTGTACAATTTTGGTCGCCCAATTATAGGAAGGATGTCAACAAAATAGAGAGAGTACAGAGGAGATTTACTAGAATGTTGCCTGGGTTTCAACAACTAAGTTACAGAGAAAGGTTGAATAAGTTAGGTCTTTATTCTCTGGAGTGCAGAAGATTAAGGGGGGACTTGATAGAGGTCTTTAAAATGATGAGAGGGATAGGCAGAGTTGATGTGGACAAGCTTTTCCCTTTGAGAATAGGGAAGATTCAAACAAGAGGACATGACTTCAGAATTAAGGAACAGAAGTTTACGGGTAACATGAGGGGGAACTTCATTACTCAGAGAGTGGTAGCGGTGTGGAATGAGCTTCCAGTGGAAGTGGTGGCGGCAGGTTTGTTGGTATCATTTAAAAATAAATTGGATAGGCATATGGATGAGAAGGGAATGGAGGGTTATGGTATGAGTGCAGGCAGGTGGGACTAAGGGAAAAAAGTTGTTCGGCACGGACTTGTAGGACCGAGATGGCCTGTTTCCGTGCTGTAATTGTTATATGTTATATGGTTATATGGTTACCCTCTGATAGGCAATCCAAAAGAAATCAAGGTTTATATAAATTTATGTCGTTTATGCAAACAGACTCAGTGTGGCAAGGTTGTCCTCTAGACATTGGGCCTTGGGTTCATCCCCATCACTGTGTTATCTGTGACAAAGATACATTTCACACCCAATGATAAATTGTAGGATAGTAATTGATCACATGGCTGGTAAAACAGGGGAGCACACCTTTTGTCCCTGACTCACATATAGTACAATTTACAACATTTAAGCCCACAGGCCTCATAATATATTTACAACGTGTACTTTTGCTGTCTCTGTGGAAAGCAAATGATAGTTCTCCTGAATTGGGTAGTGAAGACAAGCTATTTCACAGTTATGTTGCTATACCTTTCCACTGTGTTGTCCCCTGAAAAATGACCAGAGTGTAAACCCTTGTTTAAGAAAGAACTGCAGATGCTGGAAAAATCGAAGGTAGATAGAAATGCTGGAGAAACTCAGCCGGTGAGGCAGCATTTATGGAGCGAAGGAATAGGTGACGTTTCGTTTAGGTCGAGACCCTTCTTCAGACCCTTCTTCAGAGTGTAAACCCTTTTTTGCTCCATTCTCTATCTTCTATCTATCTATACTTAACTAAAACTCTCACCTTGTCCTTTTCCAGTTTGCGTTGTTTTTAAATTTGCGCAAAAACGGTACCCGATAGCACTATGAATTTTCGCCACATTACGCCGTTCTCCAGTGCTCCAAGCGCATCAAGTTTGTTGTAATCGGTGGAATATTACAAAAGTTATGAAGGTTTAAAAATTGTAAGATCAACAGATTGGTCCTGTCAGTTGCCGCGGCGGCAACACACGTTCCAATCACTGTCAATCACTGGTGTGTATGCGTAAGTGGTGGAATATTGCGTTGGGGGACCAGGCCTCCCGTGTGAGAATGGGACCCACTTAATCTAGTATTAATTAAAGTCTCCTTGCTACTATCAATGAGGGAAAGAGAGTTAGAGAAATAAACTTTCCATAATTTTTGAACACCCAAGAGCTCGTTAATCAGATTCTTGCTCATGTAAAATAAATTGTTTCATACAAGCAAGGGGAGTGTCAAAAATGGGAAAACACACAGAATATTCTTGAAATTACTGTTTTTAAATGGGTCAACCTCTCTTCTAAAAGAATATGCCTGATCTTTGCAGTGTCAATTCAACACCTCTTGAGATTTGACTTAGGTTTTGAGTTTATAGCTGGTCGTGTATGTGCAGAGAAATATATGCTGTCATTTAATGCCAAAATCATCATGTGTTCATAAGTGATAGGAGCAGAATTTGGCTCATCGGCCTATCAAGACTACTCAGCCGTTCAATCATAGCTGATCTAACTCTCTCTCTCAAAAACATTTTACATAACCTCTGACATTAATCAAGAATATATCTATCTCTGCCTTAAAAATATCCATTGACTTGGCCTCCATAGCTTTCTGTGACAATGAATTCCACAGATTCATCACCTTCCGACTAAAGTAATCCCTCCTCATCTCCTTCCTACAGGAATGTCTGAGGCTATGACCTCTCCACATACCAAAATACATGACTCCACACTTTGCTACACTGTATTCCATCTACCACTTCTCTTCCCACTCTCCCAACCTGTCTAAGTCCTTCTGCAGAGCCCCTGCTTTTCTCTACTCTACCTGCTCCTCCACCTTTCTTTGCATCATCTGTAAACTTGGCCACAAAACCTTCAATCCCCTCATCTAAATCACTCAATGTGAAGATTAGCGGCCCCAGCACCGACCCCTGCTGAACTCCTTTACACTGGCAGCCAACCAGAAAACGCCCATCATTTATGCTCATTTTGTATTATCTTTAAATGTATGAAAGAAACTGCATGTTGTTGGTTGCTAGTTGTTATGATCTCCACACCAGCACCCAATCACAGATGGACCAGGAGTGCAGCGTGGGTTCATAAGATTAATTCCCGGGATGCCAGGATGGCATATGATGAAAGAATGGAACGACGGGGCTAGTATTCACTGGAATTTAGGGGATCTTAGAGAGACATATAAAATTATTAAGGGATTGGACACGCTAGATGCAGGAACATGTTCCCGATGTTGGGGGAGTCCAGAACCAGGGACCACAGTTTAAGAATAAGGGGTAGGTCACAGAGGTGGAAAAACTTTTCACCCAGAAAGTTCAGAATTTGTAGAATTCTCTACCTCAGAAGATAGTGGAGGCCTATTCACTGGACGCATTCAAAAGAGAGTTAGCTAGAGCTCTTTGGGCTAGCGGAATCAAAGGGTATGGGGACAAGGCAGGAACGGGGTACTGATTGTGGATGATCAGTCTTGATCACATTGAATGGTGGTGCTGGCTAGAAGGGCCAAATAGCCTACTCCTGCACCTATTTTCTATGTATCTATCCATGCAAGACATCGATTGAATGTGGTGATTTTCTTATTGTTCCCCTTCCACACACTTTTGTATCACTAATATTTGCCAATCGTTTTTGCGGTAATTGCTGTTGTCCATGAATTTACTTTTATTCCTGCAGTGTTTCTTGTATTCACTCGAATTTAGAAGGATGAGAGGGTATCTTATAGAAACATAAAATTCTTAAAGAATTGGACAGGCTAGGTGCAGCAAACATTTTCCCAATGTTGGGGGATTCCAGAACCAGAAGTCACCGTTTAAGTATGAGGTGGTACGCCATTTAGGACTGAGATGAGGAAAAACATTTTCACCCAGAGAGTTGTGAATCTGTGGAATCCTCTGCCACAAAAGGCAGTGGAGGCCAATTCACTGGATATTTTCAAGCTCGACTTAAATTTAGCTCTTTGGGCTAATGGAGTCAAGGGATATGGAGAGAAAGCAGGAACAGGGTACTGACAATAGACAATAGGCAATAGGCAATAGGTGCAGGAGTAGGCCATTTGGCCCTTCGAGCCAGCACCACCATTCAATGCGATCATGGCTGATCATCCCCAATCAGTAACCCGTTCCTGCCTTCGCCTCATATTCCCTGACTCCACTATTTTTAAGAGCCCTATCTATCTCTCTCTTGAAAGCATCCAGAGAACCTGCCTCCACCGCCCTGATTTTAGATGATCAGCCATGATCATATTGCATGGCAGTGCTGGTTCGAAGAGCAGAATGGCCTAGTCCTGCACCTCTTTTTTCTATGTTTCTATGTTTCTGTGTAACTGGACATACATTTACAAAATGATAAGAGAACACATTTGACTGAATACACACGCTAAGCAGAGATATGGATCACATTGTCAAGACAACAGACCTATTTCCCACCATCTCTCTCCATTCTTGGATTATGAAACACTTCCATAATCACCAGGGTTTAATATTAAATTCGTATATGATCGAACCATGAAAAGAAAAACAATTACTGATTTTGATCTGAAACCTTCGAGTCCGTGGGAACCTTTAATCAACTAAATCATATCCTAGAATACATCACAAGATGTTTTTATTCACTATATTAGGAAAATCATATGTAGTATGGGTAACCTACCATCAAATAAAGATGGATGCCTTCAAAATGATTCAGTGCGGCAATGACAATTGTGACAGCTGCCATTTGGGTGCTTATCACTGAGTTATACTGAGTTATAATATTATAAATTAGCTTTCTTGTGATAAAATATATAATACACGTCGTTAAAGAGTGATGGCAGTGTTCAGTGGGAGAGGGAGGATCAATGTCACATTCAAAGTGGATCAATGAGAGTTGGTTCTGCCATCGTTTTAACATGGGTTTTGGGAAGCTCGACTGATCTGCCTGGCTCCATGTTCAGGTAAGCACTTGCAATATATTTATCATTTTAGTGGCAGTCTGCATGAGTTCCTGTAAAGATTTTCATGCCTGCCTGATGTGAATTGACTTTAGCTGACTCAAGGCAGATAAAAATTGTAGGACAGTCTGGTTGCACATTTTCCCTGACTTGTACATTGGCCCATTGTGTCACCTTCCAGGGCTACATCAATGTGGCTGGATGTGTGATTCTCACTCTGAATGGTCCTAAGCTTCAAGCCTCACACTTCAGAATAATAGCAGGGCAGTGAAGCATCTCAAAATGAGGTGACAACTGGCTGAAGAATGTTTGTCTTTATTTATTGTGTCCACAACTCATTGCGAGAATCCTTAAATAATCATATAGACATACTCAATGGAGTTTTGTGGTGAAACTTGGAGAACATTTATAATCCTCCTGCCTCTTGGGAAATATGCCATATAATAGAATTGCCGTCAGTTGCCCGTGGGAGTGGGGATAAATTGTATGGCTCCAGGAAAGAATGTGTGTTGCTGCACAAATCTCCGCATGGTTGATTAATGACATTTCCAGGGGGAACTGGAAAAGACCCCAGCACACAAAAATCTGAGTGTGTTTGTGATCTTTTGCGCCTGATGACAACGAGTGCCAATGTGCGTTGGAATTTAGCTGCAGGTTGGAAAGCACCATGGCACCATTCTGTCAGAGATTCCCTCATCAGTTTACAAGGACTAAAAAAAAAGCTAAGTGGTCAGGTTAAGCCACCTGAGGACACCAAGAACAGAATGCCGCTGGTATATTATAGCACTGACCCCTCTCTTCTTCCTCCAAGTGATCCCTTACAGGCATATTCCTAGGTTGGAACCAGTGCTTGGAAATATTTAGACGTTTAAAGAGATTCCATAACAAAACTTTACAAATCTACTGTAGAAAATATAATGTGTAGAAAAGAACTGCAGATGTTGGTACATAGCAAAAATACTGTGGTCACAGACTGCTGGAGTAATTCAGTGGCTCAGGCAGCATCTCTGGAGATGCCACCCACCCTTTTCCTCCAGAGATGCTGAGTCAGAAGAAGGGTCCCGACTGGAAACATCACCCATCCTTTTTCTACAGAGATGCTGCCTGTCCCGCTGAGTTACTTCAGCACTCTGTGTCTATCTTTGGTAGAAAATATCCTGACTGGTTGCATCACAGCTTAGAATGACAATTTCAATGCTCAAGACCAAACCATGATGAGCCAAACCATCAGAGTCCTCCCCCCACCCTCCCACACCCCACACCAACTCCACATTGAAAGCATTGTATATGACTCACAGCCTCAACAAAGAGGCATTTATCATCAAGGATCGCTACGGTCCAGGCCATATCCTCTTCTCATTGATGCCATTGGGCAGCAGGTTGATGTTCCACACCACCAGGTTAAGGAACAACTACTTTCTTACAAGTATCAGGATTTCGCCTCAACCCACACAACCCTCACTCTACCTTGACGAGAGAATACCATGGCCCACCTCTTGCACTACTATGGGCTTGCTTTTTTTTACTAATTATATTTTTGCATCAATGTCTTGCCTTTTTTCAATCTTCCTTTTGTAATTTTACCTGTAATTTGTAGAATTTAGATATAATTTGTTGTTGTGCGTTTGTCTGAGTCTATGTGCTTGCGATATTGAAGCAGGCAAGATTTTTCATGGTACTTGTACCCCACAGTGCTCATATATATATATTAATAAACTCAAACTTGAGGAACAATGCTTTGTAAAATTAAATTATAGTATAACCTGAGAAAAACCATCATCACTATCTTTCTAACCTTATATAAGGTTATTATAACCTTATGTAAGGTTAATTAAGGTTATTATAAGATTATCACCAAATGACTGGAACATATAAATTGTCTATATATATATAAATATAAAGGTCCTTTACTGTATTATCCACATTATACTACCTCTACTCTACACTTCCAATCAGCACCATGATCACAATCAACCAAGGTTGGAGCATCAAGAGAAATTACTCCAGTAGTCAATATTCAATGGATCTTTATTTGTCACATATGCAACTGCACAGTAAAATCCTTTTGTGCATATATTACACCTGCGGGCGCTGTCATTTTTGGCACTATTATTCAATGTCCAGTCGGCCCACGTGCTCAAGGTACTGGAGCTGTTCCCGCAAACCAATGTCCTTCCCCTCTCCTTGTCCGGCCATTTTTGTGTCCCGGGAGCACCTCCCACACCCTACCTGAAGGCACTGGAGGCATTGCCCCGGTTCTTCTCTCCTACCAGTCCTTGCTCCTTGCATCCGACTTCTCCAGCTCCCTCCGGTTATGCCACCCGTTGAGCCTTTGGGCGGAATCCCGTCGACTGGCGAGCCTTTGGCCGAGGTCCCGAAAACCGTGAACCTTTGAGCGGGATCCTAGGCTGATTTTGGACATTTCACCATGACATTTCTATCGTTCCAAGGTGGATGAAAAGATCAGTAAAAGGCAAATGTGCTGTGATTTAAACTGGACCCTTCAAAAAATTAAGATTATTAAGACCTGTTAACTTTTTATTTGCCTTTTTTATTGCTTATGCACTGAAGGTAGAATTGCTTCTTGATTACAATTGGGTCATTTTTTTATGTTGTGGCATTGAGTTTTATTTTGAAAAGGCTACTAATATTGGGACTGAATGCCAAATTAACTGCACACTGGCACACTGGCTTAACAACTGCAAATATTTCAAATGAGTTTTGATGTGATTCTAAGAAGTAAGCTATGTAAATGTGTGTTATTAGTGCACAGAAATCATAACATTCTATTTTTTTATTTTCTGTGTTTTCATGTTAATTTGCTAAAGGACTAGAAATGTCTCAAAATAGGCAATGTGGAAATGTGAATGTAATTTTCAGCTAATTTTGTGTTCATTGATCAGCAGAATAAATTGCTTTAAGTTTGTTCCTGTCTAACAATGGGTTTTTTTAACAAATAGTGTCTCAAGTTATGCCACAAGCAACATTTCTATGAAATACTCATGTATACTTTAGCTCACTAATGAATCCAAATTCTCAGTTTCTGCATAAAAGGCCGATTTCTTGTTGAATAGCTCGAGAGCACATACTAATTTTAAATAGGTACTCACTCTAGAAACTATTACTTGAGGTTAAGGAAAAAGAGCCTCATATAAAGCTGATTTTGTGTTTAATAGCCCAAGAGCACATACTCATTTTAAATAGGTACTCACTCTCGAAACCTTCGCTTCAGGTTAAAGAAAAAAAGCCTCATATAAATGGTAGAAGTTGTGAGGGAAGTGTAGAATATGCAAAAGTGGTTTGACTGTTGAAATTAATCTATTGAGGCTTAATTTTGTTCTTAGCATATATAAATATTCACTGTTAAATAGAAATGGAAATGTGGCAAAGATGTGATTCCAAGCTAAGCCATTCTCAGATATGATGAGAAGGGCAGCACAGTAGCACAGCGGTAGTGTTGCTGCATCACAGTGCCAGAGACCAGGGTTCCATCCTTACTACAGGCGCCGTCTCTGTGAGGTTTGTACCTTCTCCCTGTCAATGTGTGGAGTTTCTCCGTGTATTTGTAGGTTAATTGGCCTCTGTAAATTGGCCCTGGTGTGCTGGACGTGAAAGTGGGATGACATAGAAATAGTGTACGGGTGATCGATGGGCAGAGTGGACTTGGTGGGCCAAAGGGCCTGGTCCCATGCTGTATCTCAAAACTAATCTAAACTAAACTAATAATGTAATCAATAACTATCTGCACTTGAGGCTCTGGAAGTTAAATCACTGTAGAAATTCAGGCACATTCATTGTTGGTATCTGAATGGAGAGGCCTATGTTCACCCAATTGACCCAAATGGGTCCCTCCATTCCTTTCATATTCATGTGGCTATCTAAAAGCCCGTAAATGCCACGATCATATCTGCTTCCACCATCTGACCTAGTAGTACGTTCCAAGCATCCACCACTGTGTGTATAAAAAGAAACTTGCCCCTTTAAGCTACCTGCTTTGATCTTAAAGCTATGCCATATGGCATTTCACATTTTCACCCTGCAAAAAAGAGTTCAGATTCTCTACTTTGTCTATGCCTCACGATTTTAGGGCCTGTCCCACTTGGGAGACCTCCACACGAACCTCTGGCGACCTTAAGCGACTAAAAAAAAAAAAATCAAGGTCGCGGTGACCTACGACTTCCTACAACCTTCCTCGACTGTGTACGATCTCCTACGACTATGTTGAAGACCTCACTTGACTATGAAGAAGACCTCCTTCGACTTCCTTCGACTATATTGAAGACTGGCTTCGACCATGGCAAATTGGTCTGTGAATGAGCACGACCCCCTCGGATAACGTGATTGTGACAAACTTAGTTTCTGCTCAATGACCCACATTACTCTGAATCTTATTACTGCATTACTCAGACTGTTAGAACCCTTTCCCATGGTGGAAATGTCAAAGTCTAAAGGTTATAACTTTAAGGTGAGAGGAGCAACATTTAAAGGAGATGTGCAGGGCAAGTTTGTTACACAGAGGGTGATGGGTGGTTGGGAAGTACTGCCAGGGGTGGTGGTGAAGGCAGATATGACAGTGTTATTTACGAGGCTTTTAGATAGACACATGGATGTGCAGAGAATGGATAGATATTGATCAAGTGTAGGTAGATGAGATCAATTTATCTTGGCATTGTGTTGAGCACTGATATTATGGGCTGAATGGCCTGTTTCTACGTTTTACGTTATTAGTTTGGTTAAACATTAGATCTGTACAAAAATCCAAAAATTCTGGTATGAAATATTTGATATTTTTTCAAAATTAATCAAAATAAAACTGGTACCAAAACCAGAATGGATTATCTTTGGAATATCGGAAGGTAACCCTGAACTAAACGTGTTTCAGAAGAATTTATTTAATTACGGGCTAATAATGGGAAAAAAGCTTATACTTAAATTCTGGAAAAATGCGCCCACACCAACAATAAAAATGTGGATATCAAATATGTTTGAAAAATTACATCTGGAAGAGATGAGATTCCTCTTAGCAGGTAAAGCAGACCAATTCCAAAAGACGTGGTCTATGTTTCTGGATCTATTACAAGTATGAGGTGCAATAGTAATTTAAATAAATAAATAAATAAATAAATGGTATCAGGACCTGGTAACGGGAGGTAAAACAACAAAAACAGACTTGGTTGGTAGTCCCCTTTCTGCGGAGTTTAATGTTATAATAAAGCAATTGTTCCTATTTTCTTTTTCTGTCTTTTCTAGGGTCTATTTTCTCACTTTACTTCCTTCTCTAACTTCTTTTCTAAGGGCTTTCTTTTCCCAACACTCTTGCACTTCACGACTCTTGCGCACTTTCTTTACTTTCCTTACTTCTATCCTTTTCTTAAAGCTAAAAAAAAAATGAAGCAGTACAAAAAATGTATTAAGATATATGTGTTGTGTAGTATTGTAATTTACCGTACTTCTAATAAAAAATAAAATTTAAAAAAAAAGAAAAAAAAAGATCTGTATTGATATACACACACTGAATGTTTTCTTGTTTATAATATTGATGACAGTACTATGTTTACATATTCTGTTGTACTGCTGCAAGTAAGAATTTCATTGTCCTATCTGGGACATATGGCAATAAAACACTCTTGACTCCAGTATTATATATTACCAGTAATTAAATACACAGGATCTCCGATGGAGGCTGGAGAATTATTGGTGGATCACAACTAAAGGATGAGATGTTAAAGAAAGTTCCTTTACAGCTGAAGTATGGAAGTCCCAAAGTGAAAGCAATAGTCCAGCAAAGGTTTTGACGAAATATCTTGCATCAAAAGTTGTGATCAGTCATGAGGGATTAATGCCTGATCTGGGGTCAAGGAAAGAGCGTTCACGTCACGGCCTTGTTTCCACCAATCTTTCCACCACCACGCACATGTAGCACAAGAAGCGACAAGAATTGTGTTCAGCTCTGGCTGTATAACTTCAAATCTTGTGTGTGGACTCAATAAGAAGAATGCCTGATCTAAAATGTGCAGTTGAATATCCAGTGAAATTGTTCTTGTAAAATTGCTACATTTTTCATTAACGTAGGATTTTTGTACTTCACTGTGCCACTCCAAACAAAGTAGAGTCAATTAGTGTAGCATTATGTTCAATTAACATTCTTATTCACAATTTCATATTCACTATTTTAGTTTACTTGGATTAAATGGCAATGCCAGTCAGCCATGAGAGGTTGTCACAACCACATGTGTTATTTCCTCTAGTATGAAGCTACTCCTGAAATGTAATCAACTCCATTCATAATTGAACAGCTCATAATAGAAGCGATGGCAATGCAAGTGCTTTACATGCTGACACTATGACCAGAGATTGTTGATGTTATTATAGAAGAACTATGCAACATCTAGCGCTAAACAAGCTGAAACATGAAAGCTGTTTATTGACCTTAACCTTTTGTGTTTTGGTCTTACAGCCATCATCATTATAGTACTGAATGTTTAGCCAACTTTGATTGCAAGCAAATGTGAATCATTCAGAAAAAATATTTTGATTTGAACATTTTATATTCAATTTCAATCTAAGTTATCTCAGTTTGTCATTAATGTTTCCTGTGGTTCCCAAGAACATTTCAGTTTCAGGGCTTCCTTCTGTATTGCAGTCAACCAGTTACCTTGCTAAGCTGCTGAAACACTTCTGGCATCTAATCAACAACGTACATTGTGTCCCTCAGAAGGTGGGCATATCCACCAAGGCAAATTACTGCCCTTCAGCCTAAGATCAATCGCAAGCAAAATGATAGTAAGAAATGTGAATAGTGTTAGCACTAACTATCCCCCATATGGTTTCCTTGTTCGTTTATTGTAAATTACGGGTAGCAAAGGGGCATTAAATCACCTTGGGTGCAAGAAAATATGAATCATAAAGTGGAAATTGGAATTAATATTATTCGCAGTATATGTTCCAAAGAGAAAATATATCTGGACACAACCAGAGTCTGCAATGTGTGTTTGTCTGCACCATCTTGTTAAGTAAAGGTGCGGAGGCTGATTACATTATTTCTATAACCCAGTTATTTTCATAGGTTTACTATTAACAAACACAAAGGGTATGCCAGAATGCACATATTACTCTTTATACCAACCCACAATATTATGAATTGCACAATTGGAATTTAATTTAAATGCTGTGAATGGCTCGTTAGTGTGTTATTAACAGCACCGCAGAGTCACACCAGATAATCGGCTTTGCCTTGCTATTTCAAAACATAAATTAAACTGGTGCAAAATAGCTCTTGATTTCCTGATTTATTTCCATTAAATTGTTATCTCTGCAATAAGGTGGTGAAAATAAATAATAATTACTTCAAAAGTTAAAGGTCAGGACAGCAAAAGACTGAGAATTATCTACTCTCAAGATAAAATATGATGATGTTGGGGGTGGTTTGGCTGTTCTAAAACGTGCCTAGGACATGCTTGGAAACATTCTGCTATTTTTGCTATAACTTAAAATTAATCTGGCATGCCTATTATACCTGTTGCAAATATCTTTGAAAAAAAAAACAGAACTCCATTTATAATACTAATCTCCAGTTTGGCAGACTGAAAACCAAACATATATAATATCAGTTATTGTAGCTGATTGGCAACAAATCATTTTCTAAAAGACAAGATTTAAAAAAAAATTGCTATTGAGTTAATCATATGTTTGATTTATTATTATATGAATTAAGAAATTATCATTTTATGGAAATGCAACTTTCATGAATAAAGTAAATGAAAATAATTTACATATGATCATTGCACCACAAGCAGCAAAAGGTAAATATTTATTAAATGTGCAGAATATCAAAAGGGATATTTATTTACATGTTCGTATGAGGAGCTTGCTTTTTGTCCCTGACAACATATTTTATTCCTGATTTGATATTGCTATAGCCCATTTCACAGCAGTAACTGGAGGAAATTTGGTAGGGAAATGTCACTTTAGAAAACATTATTCAAATGGAAATAGCTTTTGGTTTCCTGATCTATTACCCATCCCAGTGATGACCACCAGTAAATACAATCACTGCTGCGCTATTCTCCATGACTTTTCAAAGATCTCAACTGTCATTGAATTATTTTTCTTAAGTATCCATCAGACCAAATCAGTCCAGTTCCATCAAGCATTGAAGCACTCATGACATGAAAGCAAAATGTTGTCACTAACCCACTGTGAGTCCAGTGAGAAATGTTAACTGTTTCTTGGCTATGTTCATGAATAATGTATTTGTGACAAGAGATTGACCTACTTCAAGGTTTCAGTAATACGGAGTTGGCGTCTGGAACGTATCCAAGACTTGGTTTGGTTAACGTGTCTTCAGAATATGCTTTGCTGATTTAAAGCACGTACTCAACTTCCCCTGCTAATGCTAGCCAATGATGGAGTTTGGGAACTTTCCCAGTCGAGACTGGAAGAGATGGTAAACATGTATTCTGCCAACCCGTGGTACTAAACAGCTGAATGTGCCAAAGAAAGGAAATTTCACCTTCAATTAAATGAAGAATATTTGGGTATTTATGCTTCTCTCCAGGAAATTGAGCAGGCAATCTGGATTGACTCTTTATTTTAATGCTGAGGGAATTATACACCATTAGAGGTATCTCTTTTGAAACCAGACATTATCCCTGGGTCCTATCTGTCTGGTCAAGTGAATGCACAGAATGTCATCGCCACAATCCAAAGAACAGCTTGAATATTCCCTGTATGTCTTCTCAATGAAATTAATTTTTGCCATGAACTTACTGGCACATTTTTTGCTGAGATCTTCTAATTAATAATATTTATCTGCCAAGATTTAGATATAGGAGATTTTCTTTGATAATTTCATGTTCTGATGCTGTCACTGCATGAAATCAAAATTCCAGCAGGGCTACACTCCCAGTGAAGTTATTCTGAAAGAATGTGAAGGTTCTATGTAGAAAATGCTGTCCTTTTTATTAGAAATTCAATACCTGTACATTTAACCATTTTTCTCTTTTAATTTGTGGGACAGGTGTTATAAATGCTTTTAAAACTGTTTTTACTTTAATAAAAAGGGAAAGTGTGTACTTACCCTGGTGCATTGGCAGTGTACCAGTTGGCTGGGAGATTTATTTACAAGAGCAGTTTTAAACGATGGATTCTTTTTAGCACGGGTATGTCGGATCGGAAATTGTAGTAATCCCCGTAAACTGAGTATGGTGGTCGCTGTGCATATAAAGCAGCACTGTGTGTCTTTTGCTGCTTCCTCTGCTTATGATCTCCATGGTGACCACTGCACAAGGGGTTTGCTTAACAATGTATTGAAAGATGCCTGAACTCATGGGGTCAGCTAGTGACAGGCTCTTGTTTTGCAGTTTGGCAAATGAAAAGTAATATTGCTTGTGCATTCTGCTTTCTTTAAATACACCTTTTATCATGTGCATCCGGCAGATATTTAGAAATCCATTATCAATCGTTATTGCTGTTTAAATTTGCTGCTGAGTTATACCAAAATATGCTCTTGCCGCTAACTGTGGAGGCATTGTTTAAGGTTAGGGATTGGCCATTTACTAAATATAGGAGATATCTGTGTATATTACATATATTATTCAGAAAGCTATTGTAAAGGAAAATTAGATAAAAGTTGAGCTTCTAGGGTTTAGGGTGAATTATTGCCTTGATTGCGTCATGTGGAATGTGTACGAAAAAGAGAGTAGGGATAATAAACAGGTTTTCTAACAGGTGAAATTAAGTGGTTAGCCACGGCCCCCACTGATTTATAGAAATAGACAAATTAACAGAATCAGGTCAAATGCTAGCCCTTATCTGATTGAGAATAAGAACTAGTAAAGTGGCTGAAGAGCCAACTCTTATTTCCATGTCCCTTGGGTGAAATTGCTCTAGGGCCATCGTGTCCTAATGGTAATAGTGAAATTGATGTCCTTCTGAAACACTGTAAGTTGGGTGGATTTTAAAATGTGTTGAAAATTCACCAACAGGAGAGCATACGTGTACACAATACCCTATATATGGTCCAAGTAATGCCTGTATTTTCTTTTTCCATATAAAAAATAGCTGGATTTTCTGTTTTTCTCTTCAACAAGTGAATAACAAAATACCATTTTCCCACATCTGTTTCATTTTTCACCAGTCGCTTTACCGGTCAATCATCATCATCATCGATGTTTTGGGTCGAGATCCTTCTTCAGCCTACTCCACTATCATCTTCATCGATGATCAGTTTAGATCGAATATGGAACATGTGTAGATGGGAAATCTGTGCAAAGGGCCTGTTTCCACACTGACTCTATGGCTCTATGGTTTTCGTCTTCTCGGTTCCCTTGAGTTGTTCGCCTCAGGTGACATATTTCAAAGTGGGCATGGACGGCCACCACATAGTCCTTGACACAGACAGGCCTGGGTCTAAGAGAACGGACTCCACAACGGTTGCAACCTTCTTCCTCAATCTCAGCCATTGTGGCGCTCCACCTACTGGTCAGCCACCGTTCTCCACCTGTTTCAACATTGAAGTCTTCTTCCTGGGCACCATTTTGCAGGAACCTCTCCCACAATGGGTGACCTTGGCAGAACCATAGCTCCAGGCGGTTTAGCGGCTTAGGGATCCTAGGCACATGAAAGCTTCTTCACCACAATAATGTGGTGACCCTCGGAGAAGTCTATATCAAGTGTCAAGAGAGTTTTATTGTCATGTGTCCCAGATACACTGAAATTCTTCCTTGCTGCAGCACAACAGAATATGTAAACATAATACAAAACGGAAGATAAAAGTTCAGTGTGTCTATAGTCCATAGATCATAAATACACAATAAATAAACAGAAATAGTGCAATAATAATAATAATAAATGGTTATTGTTCAGAACTTATTTAATGTTGTGTTTAATAGCCTGATGGGTGTGGGGTAGAAGCTGATCCTGAACCTGGATGTTACAGATTTCAGTCCCCTGTACATTCTTCCCAATGGCAATGGTGAAATGGGATCCCATTGCAGACACAAAGCTTTCTAGTAACCTGAAATTATCGTAACACCAGCAAGTCTGGAGACACTGAAAATGATCTTCAAAAGGGCAAGACAGTATTAATGTGAAACATTCAATAGAACAATTTGGTTACGTGGGCAAGCTGCCATATCTAATGTTATTTTATTAATTTTATTTCATTTCCAATATTTAGTTCATTAATTTTCTTGACATGTTCTTATTACTTATTATTTTTATCATTTAAATTATATTAATTTGTGGCTATTTATCTCAATTTGTCAGAAAGTTACTTCCTATTTATCATATCCATGGTGATTAGTCAATTAATTACCACTATTTTGGCTAAATGCTGCCTATATCCAATTAATGTATTCATTTTTGATTCAATAGACTATCTGCCTTTGATACAAAATTTTTCGTTTTTAGGGCCTCTTTTAATTCTTATTGTGCACGTATTTAATTTATTTAGCTAATCTTATGCCCCATATGGGGTCGTGGAAAGAGCGTTCACGTCGCGGCCCTGTTTCCACCAATCTTTCCACCACCACGCACAAGAAGCACAAGAAGCGTGACAAGACAGACACCATTGTGTGCAGATGCCGAGAGGTGTTCAGCTCTGGCTGAACAACTTCTAATCCTGTGTGTGGACTCGATAAGAAGAAGAAGATGCCCCATTTAATTTAACTTATTTCTATCTCAATTCTGTGAACGGCAATTTTCCATTGCTAAGTTTTTTTAATTAATTAATTTGATGCTATTTACACAAATCTCTCGAAAGCTGATTGGTAATCATGTTCAT
This sequence comes from Leucoraja erinaceus, assembly GCF_028641065.1. Taxonomy (NCBI): domain Eukaryota; kingdom Metazoa; phylum Chordata; class Chondrichthyes; order Rajiformes; family Rajidae; genus Leucoraja; species Leucoraja erinaceus. The sequence goes on from NC_073394.1 coordinate 15,174,046, forward strand.
TTTCATTAGATAATGCCCAAGGGATAGCTAAGTTTACTGAACATACAACTACCCTTTTCTTTAAATGTATTTCTCATTGTTAGCTTTATTTAGTTAGTTTATTTAACGTTGATAGTTTTGCCATTTATTTTCTACCTTCCTTTGTTTAATCTGGCAATTTCTTTACATGCATAATAAAATGACCGCCGGTTTATGAAACCCACATATTTACAGGGTGACTATGTCCGCCATGTTCTTTGGAAGTAATCTTTTACGCTACATCCGTCTCCATTCATCTGCTCTATTGCTCTCTTTGTCTGTGATTAGCCATCTCAGGCCCAATGTAAAATTCGCAAAATGCACTAAAAAAAATATCTGCTCCCCTGCTGTGCTTCTATTTACTTTATCTCACTTGTTTCCTGGTACCCACCCAAAAGGGACCCAGTGTCAGTGCAACAATGACACTCCGTCTAGAACTACTGCTTGCTTCCAAACGAGCACTGCTTTCAGTGTGTGTTTGTCCGTGATCTTGGGTGTAGTCATTTATTGCATGCAGTATTTTTTTGGAAGAATACATATTGCTGAGTGATGGGAAGAAGGTGGGGATGGCTGTGGATGAAATGTATCTTGGGCATTAGTGCAGTTTTCTGGACTACTGGACAGATCTTCTTGTTTTATTTGGTCTTCTTTCTTTCTGGAACGTATATGTGTAATTTGAGCATCATTTATGTATAATTGTTTTGTTGTGCGTTTGTCTGATCAGCTTTAATAATTAATGTTTAGTTCTTCTGAAGTTTTGGACTTTTTAAACTTCATTCTGAGATGTGATCAGATTAATTATTAACTTTTACTGAAATGAGCCTTGTTTGGTTAAGGCTAAAAATGCAGAATTATGATGCTGTCAGATAGAACAACTTTCAAGATGAAGCTGTTGCAATGTGAAATTGTATATAACTCTAGACTCTAGACCCATATCTCTAGACTCCCTCTCCACTGACTCACCATTCCACATTTTCCTTGACCTACATCCCCTTTGATCTCTCATTTTCACACCTTACCCTTTTATATATATATATATATGCCACACTCTTCCTCCACTCTCAGTCTAAAGAAGGGTCTTGAACCAAAATAATTGCAGTTTGGGGGATGTGTTATTGAACAAAATAATGTGCAATATACTCCAGTATTTGATGGATATTAAAAATGCAATATACTGTAGGGTCTGCACCCAAATGACTGATTACCAGACTAAAGCTTACTGACTTATTACAACATAGCACGAGGCCCATGCAATTTCCATCAACAGTAGATTCACCACTTCCATTCCCTCTTCTTACTTTTTCCCACTTACCCGCCAAGACTCCCTTTTTTAATTTTTCCTCACTTATCAACAACAAATGGTAATATGTAGTCACAAATTAAGCTACCTGTAAATTGTTAGGGTATGGAAGCAAAATGAAGCTTCCTGTGCAGCACACCTGATCACAAAACTCTGTTTATTGCTTTCTTCCCTGTGTATGAACACTTCATACAATAACAAACGGCTTGTGGTACTCAGTGGGTTTTACATTTAGTTTTACTTTTAGAGATCATCATGGAATAGGCCTTTTGGCCCACTGATTCCACGCTGACCATTGATCACCCATTCATACTAATTCCACTTTTGCATCCATTATCTGCACATTAGGGGCAGTTTAGGGTGGCCAATTAACCTACAAATCCGCACGTCTTTGGGATGTAGGAGGGACTTGGAGTGCTTAGAGGGAACCCACACAGTCACAGGAAGAATGTGCAAGCTCCACATGGAAAGCACCCAAAGTCAGGATCAAACCCAGTTTCTGGCACTGTGAAGTAGCAACTCTACCAGCTGCACCACTCTGCTGCCGCAGATCAGATATTTTCCTCCACATACGCCACCCGACCAGCTGGGTTCCTCCAGCAGTTTGACTGTTGCTCAAGACTCCAGCATCTGCAGTCTCTCACCCTTCTACTGAACTCTTCATGCCTCTTTGATTAATCACAGCTCCTCTGTCAGAAATGTACCTTACCTGACTAATTATTACTTTCAATATAAGTGATCCTCTATCTCATGGAATGTAGCTGGTGATCTAACAACATGTCATTCACAGCTTGATGGTGCAGTAATATCCAATTTAACATGGTCTCTTGATTATTGGAATATGGCTGGGAGGTTTGCATTTACCAATATACTATATTAGGATGCAACATCCAAACATACCAGAATTTAATAAAGAAATAACAAAAAAGTTCTCAGCTCGCTAGATAATATCTATGGAGGGAGAAACTGAGATAATATTACTGGTCAAAAGCTTTTCATTTGATTAGACAGTGGGAATATAGATGATTTCCCAGGAGTACCTGTCCAATTACCATAAGTTACTTGAGTGAATATTGAATTAGACTATGTTAGCTTTGTGTTTGTTATAAAAAGTGACGATTCAATCTTTAAACTAACCCACTTTAAAATATTGAATAGATTATTATTGATCATCTTATTGTCCTTCCACATAACTTTCTTAAAACAAACATCCATTCTTTTTAGACACAAAAATCTGGAGTAACTCAGCGGGATAGGCAGCATTTCTGGAGAGATGGAATTGATGACATTTCAGGTCGAGACCTTTCTTCAGCCTGAAGACACAAAAACCTGGAGTAACTCAGCGGGACAGGCAGCATCTCTGGATAGAAGGAATAGGTGACATCTCGGATTGAGATTCAACCCAAATCATCACCCATTCCTATCTCCAGAGATGCTGCCTGCCTCGCTGAGTTATTCCAGCTTTTTGTGTCTATCTTCGGCTTAAACCAGCATCTGCAGTTCCTTCCTACATTCCTTTTCAAGTGTTTACCATTCAATAGTTTTTTAACTGAAACAAAATAGCATGAAACATGATGAGTGGCTTGAATGAACAAAAACAACAAAAAATCAACTTATCTCAATTATGTGCTTCAGCAAACCTGCAGAAGCACCAACATTGCCCGATTTAAGATCATTTTGTTTTTGTTAAACCCTAAAATTTGGATGGTTGGATTAAAATGTCTTCTAACTCTCCACAGAGCTTGCAATATAATCAAATGCTTTTCTTGCTCCAAAATCAAAATGCGTTCAAAAATGTAGAGTTGAGTTTAGTTTATTGTCACGTGCACCGAGGTGCAGTGAAAAGCTTTTGTTGCATGCTATCCAATCTTTTCCCCTTCACATTGGACCTATGTCCTCTGGTCCTCGATTTCCATACTCTGGGCAAATGACTGTGCATCTACCCTTTACTATTCCTCTCATGATTTTATATACCTCTTTAAGATCTCCCTTCATCCTCCTGTGCTCCATGGAATAGACACCCAACCTATTCAACCTCTCCGTAAAACTCACACCCTCTAGTCCTGGCAACATCCTTGTAAATCTTTTCTGAACCCTTTCAAGCTTGACAATATCTTTCCTATAACATGGTGCCCAGAACTGAACACAATGTTCTAAATGCGGTCTCACTAACATCTTATACAGTACAACTGCAACATGACCTCCCAACTTCAATACTCAATACTCTGACTTATGAAGGCTAAGTGCCAAAAGCCTTTTTGACCATTTTTTGTACAGTACCTGCGACTCGACCTTCAAGAAACCATGCTACTTCTAGATCCCTCTGCTCTGCAACACTACCCAGAGGCCTACCATTTACTATATAGGTCCTGCCCTTGTTCGACGTCCCAAAATGCAACACATCACACTTCTCTGTATTAAATTCCATCAGCCATTCCGTCGCCCACCTGGCTAATCGATCCAGATCTTGCTGCAATCTTTCACTGTCTGCAAAACCACAATTTTTGTATCATCAGCAAACTTGCTAATCTTGCCATGTATATTCTCATCCAAATCATTGATGTAGATGACAAACCGTAACAGGTCCAGCACCAAACCCTGAGGCACGCCACTAGTTACCGGCATTCAGCCTGAGAAGCCACCTTCCACCATTACCCTCTGCTTCATTCCATGGAGCCAATTTTCTATCCATTCAGCTATCTCTCCTTGGATCCCATGCGATCTAACCTTCCAGAACAGCCTACCATGTGGAACCTTGTCGAATTCCTTACTGAACCCCATGTACACAACTTCTACAGCTCTGACCTCATCAACTTCTTTGGTCATGTTTAAAAAAAAATCAATCAAATTTGTGAGACATGACCTCCCACGTACAAAACCATGCTGACTATCCTTAATCAGCCTGTACCCATCTAAATGCCTGTATATCCTATCCCTCAGAATACACACCAGTAACTTACCAATGACAGATGTTAAGCTCACCGGCCTATAGTCCCCAGCAGTTTCCTTGCAGCCCTTCTTGAAAAGAGGTACAACATTTGCCACCCTCCAGTCGTCCAGCACCTCTCCTGTATTTAAGGACAACTTGTAAATTTCAACCACGGCTCCCGCAATTTCCTCTCTAGTTTCCCACAATGTCCTCGGATATATCAGATCAGGCCCTGGAGATTTGTCTGCTTTCAAACACGACAGTACCTTCAGTACTTCTTCGACGGTAACCCTGACTTGCTCTCAAGACACTTCCAGTGACTGCTCCAATTTCCTCCATCCTACTGTCTTCTCGGAAAAATACAGAATAGAAACACTCATTTAGGACCTTGCAGGCAATTTAACACCTGTCCCTATACCTCCTCCCTTACCTCCATCCAAGGAACCAGGAAGCCTTCCAGATGATACAGAGGTCCTCATCTAATGTATTTGGTGTTGAGACCCAGCATAGACTACGTAACCATTGAGTCGAACACGTGGCTTATTGGATCTCTTGGTTGCTCACCATTTTACCCCCCCCCCCCCCCTCCCATTCTCATACTGACCTTTCTGTCCTGGGATGCCTCCATTGCCAGAATGTGGCGACATGCAAAATGGAGGCCTTTTGAAGAAAGTCAGAAACATGGAGAGGTTTGAAAATGAAATCTCAGAGATCAAGACTTAGATGGCCAAAGGTCCAGCTGAGAAGGCAAAGGATTACAGTCAGAGTTGGGGAACAGAGCCTAGAAAGATAGTGTGGGTGAAATAAGCCTCAAAGATGGGATGCAGGCAGGACTTGATGCAGTTTGGTATCAGAGATTATAAGATAATTGAAACATGAGAATAATGATAAATAGGATGAGTTCTAGGTGCCAGTGGTGATTTATGAAATTCAATGAACTCAAATTATGGAGGGTACAGGTTTGGGTTTGTTATTGTCACGTGTACTGAGACATGGTGAAAAGCTTTGTTTTGCATGACATCCAAAGAGAACGGATATATTACTCATAAATACAATTGTCAAATTCAAGTGCAAAAGATAGAGCTAAGGGGAAGATACAGACTGAAGAATATAGTTCTCAGCATTGTTGTTCATCAATTCCATAGACAATGTCCGATGTCCACTATGGGATAGAGGTGAACCAGACAATTCCCGGGCATGATAACAGAAGGGAAGAAGGGGAAGGGCCACACTTGTGCCATACAGCTGCCCCGACAGCACCTTGCACCCGATGAACAAATTTCTCCCCATTATTGAGAAGGAACGCTACTCCCATAGATCCAGTTCTTTCCCCTCAAGCAAATTTTTGACGCATTCCTCGCCCCACCCCCCTGAACCAGATCCACAGTACATTTGAGAAGCCAAACTTGTTGATGAAGGTGGTAGAAGATCGGGTGGGCCAGTTGCCAAAGATCATTGCCCCTCTCTTCCAGCGATTGACACTGGATCTCGATGCCAACTCAAACTGGTCGCAGATGCTGATCAATCTGCAACAGCCCCTGGATCCGAGCTAAAGATGGCAACATTATCCCTGCACAGGGAGGCTTTGATCAGAGTCTCCCAATGCCTGGCAATGCCACCCCACTTTCTTTCTTCCTGAATGATTTGGCAAATGGTTTTCTACAGCACACTAACAAGACTGGGGAGAGTGGGCAACCAGCCTGACTCCAGACATGAAAGGAAAGCTATCCTATTGCCAATGGTTGATTTGGACTGCACTACAGATATTAGTGTAGAGAAGTTGGATTCAGTTTCTGATTCTCTTCTCAAAGCCCATTTTGAAAAGCATATCCATCATGTATGTGCGCGATATCCCGTTGAAGACTTTCTCCTGGTCCAAGCTGACCTGGTAGACATCCACCCCTTTGTCCTGCACGTAGGTGATGGTATCCCTGAACAGCGCCAGGCTGCCCAAGATTTTCCTGCTCGGTACAGCACAAGTTTGGTCTGGGTGGATCACCTGTCCTAGTGCAGACTTGCCCCGTTTGCCGATGGCCATGGACAGGATCTTATTATTCACATTTAGCAATGAGAAATGTCTCCAATACCCAACATCAACCTTCTCCCCCTTCTGCGTGTAGATTGGGGTAATGCTGCCCTCATGGTGTCTGACATTCTGTTTCCTAAAAGCATATCATTGTACGCTTCCAGCTGATCTGGATCAACCTGGTCCCACTGAGCTAAATGCAACGCAGCCGGTAAGACATCACTTCCAGGAGGTTTATTTGGAGCGAGTCAGCTCCTCCACAGTCAATAGTTTATCCAGGTTCTCCTGACTGCCCTCCGCTTAGAAGTACATCTATCTTCGAGGGAAAACTGAAGGCGGTGTTGTTGCCATGCACCTGCTGTGTTGGTCCTCCGAGTTGTTCGAAGTTGAGGCTTCGGGAGGTGCTAAACAAAAAGTCTTGGTAGCTAGCTGCAGTGCATTTTGAAAAATCTTTCAGCCAATTCCTTATCTTCCTACACCAGAAGAAGTAAGACATTAATTATTTTTAAATTGGCTGGCTCCATAAAATAAGCTAAACTAAGCCTCTTGAACTTAGCCAGTTGTTTGACATCGCTGTGTAAATGTCAACATGTGGAAGCTTTCAATGCCTCAAATGATCTGCTGCAATTGACATAATTTTTTAATTTGACTTTTGTTCTACTGACAGGTTCCTTAAATGAGCAATAACTGTTTGGTTTTAATTATTTGCCTCTATTTGCACACTTTCAGTGGCTGGCTAGTGTCAACAGGAGGCCATACGCACTCCTTTAAAAAAGTTATCTATATTTTCTTTTAAAAGGAAAATATCTCAGAGTAGGGAATCAATAATCATTACATGGTCACCGAATTCTGGCAATTTTCATAAATGATTTAATAAATTATTTTAAAAAGAAGTTGTGAAATGTTTTAATAATGATTGTTTTGGATCATATCATTTGTTTTGAATGGTATCCCAATATCCAACTGAGCTCTTAAAATATAGGCTTGAGTGAAGAGAGGCAATCATCAAATTCATCTAAATTGTTTTTATTAGCTGTGCAATGTTTTAATAATGAATGTTTTGAATCATATAAGATTATTTTCATGTGAGGTTTGTTTAACATCTGTTGCATCAATTTGCAATGAGGAAGATTTAGTTTGTTGCCATGAAAGAGCATAATAAATGTGTAGTATCAAAACATATACATTGACCACTCAAAGTTTCCTAAACTGAAAGCATTTTATGTTCAATTTTTTCAACCAGCTCCTTTCTATTTTACAACTAAACAGAATTCAATATGCAAAGAACTCAGTTTGTGTCAAAGTAATTTAGCCATTAGCATTTGAACATTTTACTCACTGTATTAGCATATCAACTGTTTGACCTTTGAGATATTATTTAATCCCCACTCCATTATTGTAATTTCTTCACATACATTTGTTTCCCTTTTCAGTTTCACAAATGCATTAATTTGGTTTTAATTTAAGTCTAATTTTTTATGCTTATGATAATGAATTGGATCATTCTATCCAGAACTAGTATGACTAATATCAAGTGCTTGATGGTTCAGTTTACGCACTCTGTTCACATGTCGGATTACTACTGTGCTTAGGACATGAACTTCATTATATTCTAACAAGTATGTTGGACCCTGACTGTTCAATTGTTATACATTTTATACTCTGCTTTGTTTAATTAAAACTAGTAGACCTCGTGGTTATTGAAAGATACATGGAAAATTGCCTTGCAATGTCAGTAACCATGACAAACGTCTGTCATCGCCGCGACACAGCAAACTTACAAGAGCAATGGATCACGTTAACATTTTAAATGAAGCAAGGAAGCAGAGAGACCTCGTTGAGCAGAAATATGGTTCATTGAAATTGCAATGCAATAGGCCATAGCTGTGAATGTGTGATCAGACCTAGGGGTGAGGATCAGAGAACACCAAGGAGGGCAATATTGAAGGTACAAAGCAATGAACAGGCAGTCAATAAGATAATGGATAGAAGACCAAATTACAGGAAGAATATATAAGCATGGGAATGAGAAAGCACTGATTTATTAGAATGTTAACAAAATGCAATTTACAGTTAAGGACAGAGACTTACTTGTAAGGCTGACTGCATTTTTGCAAGTAGAATATGTCACATTTTTAATAGGAATGCACGGCGCAGGTTGTGGATGGGTGATAAATGTAATACACACCTCACTGATCTGTATTCAACACTGTGTTCCGCAAGACATGCACACTTACCTGGAAATAATCTTTTCTTTCTAACAGGCGCAATATGAGTGAGACTCTTGTTGAATTCATTCTGCTGGGCAGATAATCTTCTTTCTCAGACAGCGAGTCAACAGTTTCAAACTGGTATTCCCAGTGACACACAAGTTCTGAACAGATCTGCATCTGCGTAACTGCTCCATTGGTCTCCAGGGAAATAATGTTACACGGTTTTTGTTATCAGATAGTTTCCACTTACTAAAAAGACATCTGATGACCATAATCGTCAGTCACAACCTGAAGTTTGTCTTTTCATCCTGGTTTGTTTTCTGAAAGAGCACAGGTGAATATCCTCCTTCAAATATCTTGGGCAAAAAACTCGATGAGACCAGGTTTAGTTTAGTTTAGTTTAGAAATAGGACCTTCGGACCACCGAGTCCGCAACATCTGGCCATCCCTGCACATTGGTCTTGGGGAGGACGTACAAATTCTGTACAGACAGCACCCGTAGTCAGGATCAAAGCAGCAACTCTACCACTGGGGCCTCCAGGGGTCCAAATGACAATTAAATATACTCTTGATACTCTTGATACTTGATACTGCTCCACCATGTCACAAGGGAAGAACAACAGAGGCTGATACTCCAGCACTCATTTAACACTAGGAACCAAATAAAATGTCCTAGTCTTTTGCTGCTTTATTGCCCATCAAAAATGATTTTATTACTTTGTTGTGATAAAACAACTTCCCAAATGTACTAAGCGCATTAATTTTATTTTGTTGATTCATGAAATGAGGAAAGCACGTACCCTTGGATCGAGGAGTTTCTTTCCATTATTTCAGATGTCATTTAAATGAGTCCACTGCATAAATGAGGCTGAACTCACACTAGGGAAGGATGGCAGATTTATTTCTATCAAAGACAATAGTAGACCAGAAGGTTTAAGGCCAATTAATAGATTCAAGCTCACCAATGTTGATTTTGTTTAATTATTTGAATTTAAATCATTGAACCGCCTTGTTGGAATTTGATCCATAGTTCAGTCGTCTGACTGCAGGGTCTGCATACAACTATTCTGTTTCTGGACCTTGTGGCATCATGGTTGACAATGGATTTGGCAATGCCCATGCTGACACTCCCAGTAGGGTGAACTTATGTAATATGTTTTACTTACAGTGACAAGAAAGAACTAGTCCACATGGGGGCACTGTCCCTTGTCATCAGGATGCATGTGAGATAGCGTGGTAATCTCGGGCTATCGTAGCTGCTTAGTCCTGGTTTCCAAAGAGGAGGTCTGGTGCTCTCAGGCCTCTCCCTGCAGTTCACACTTGCCTTGAGAGGAGATGCTGGCAGTCTCTGGCTTATCCTGATGGCTCAGCTTCGAGCTTGAAGAAGTGGCACTGGCAGTCTCAGGCTTATCCTGGTTGCTCGGTCTTTGCGCCTATATGTAGACACAGTCCCTCATTATCTGTGGGCAGGTAAGAAGCACTGGCAGTTTCAGACTTGCCCCGACCTCTCATTCTTGGCCTGAATAGAGGCAATGGCTGTCAGGAACTTCCTTCTGCAGACTTCACCACACAATGGCGCTGGCGGTCCTGGGTTTAGCCCAGTGGCTCAGTCATCCTCGAAACTGTAATAGGGGAATACAGCTAACAAGAAGGCTCCCCACTTTGTCTCCTTTCCTCTCTCTCTTCTTTCTTCATCTTTCAGCGAATTGAACCAAGCTGTTACCACTGATGCTGGGGATTGGCCTCTCGTGGCCTGTCAATGACTGGTAGAGATTGGAGTGGTATCAGAGGGAGGGAGTGCTGTCACAACATGCAGAATGACAAAATAATCCTGTATCATTTGTTCAATGCTTTCATATGAACTGCCATTTTCTAACTAATTTCAAATGATGTCAGATGCTGTGCATGGTGGCTGACGTTGAGTTCCATGCTGTAAGCTATAAACACTTCTATTTTCTTGGCTCTTTAATGATTCTTGGCTGCCCTAATGATATTTACAGCAATACCTGCACAGTTTATTGGAGGAATTTTGCTGTTGTTATGTAAGCAGTATAACACCATACAGCCTCGCCTGGCAGTGATGTTATTTAAGGGATAACTAAGAAGCAAGACAAAAGGTAATAGTTCTGAAACATTTACTCTGTTCCTTTTATCACATAAAACCTGTTTAGTATTTATAGCATTTTCTGTTTATATTTCAGATTTTCAATGTCAAACATTTACATCGAGACACGGTGATATGTTCTCAGCCCTATTGAAATGGTGCTTTTGGGTTTTATATGTTCAGATATTTCATTGATTTGTATTCAACACTGTATCCATTAGCCATGAACACCTACATGGCAATAATCTTTTTTCCTCGCATAACAGGAAGATTCTTATTGAATTAATTCTGATTGTTGGATCAACTTCTTCATCAGACATGAAGTTTATCACCCTGTATTCCTGGGGGACATCCCATACACATTCACATTCAGATTTCAATTCAGATTAGGTTTAGTTTATTGTCATATCCACTAAGATGCAATAAAATTTCTTGTTCACATGAAGATCACACTATACATACAGTAATGATCAATGCAATAATAAATACAATGATGACTGCAAAACAGCAGAATGGTGCATTACATAGAAAATAGGTGCAGGAGGAGGCCATTCGCCCTTTTGAGCCAGCACCACCATTCATTGTGATCATGGCTGATTGTCCCCAATCAATAACCCGTGCCTGCCTTCTCCCTATATCCCTTGATTCCACTTGTCCCGAGAGCTCTATCTAACTCTCTCTTAAATCCATCCAGTGACTTGGCCTCCACTGCCCTCTGTGGCAGGGAATTCCACAAATTCATAACTCTCAGGGTGAAAAAGTTTTTTCTCACTTCAGTCTTAAATGGCTTCCCCTTTATTCTAAGAATGATTTTTTCTGCATCTAGCTTGTCCAGCCAATTTATAGCGTTATATGTTTCTATAAGATCCCCTCTCACCCTTCTAAACTCCAGTGAATACAAGCCTAGTCTTTTCAATCTTTCCTCATATGACAGTCCCACCATCCCAGGGATCAATCTCGTGAATCTACGCTGCACTGCCTCAATCACAAGGATGTCCTTCCTCAAATTATGAGACCAAAACTGTACACAATACTCCAGATGTGGTCTCACCAGAGCCCTACACCAGAAGCCCATTCTTCGAATGGATGGCATGCAGGTTTTCCACGTGACAATATAAACTAAACTAAAAACAAACGAGATATTACAGTGTTCAAGAAGGAACTGCAGATGCTGGAAGATCGAAGGTACACAAAAATGCTGGAGAAACTCAGCGGGTGCAGCAGCATCTATGGAGCGAAGGAAATAGGCAACGTTTTGGGCCGAAATCCTTCTTCAGACTGAAATATTATAGTGCAATCCAGTGCAGTGAAAAAAATATTAAAGTACAATAATAGAATAATGTGGTAGTGTCAAGGGTAAGAATACCTTTGGGAATGGTGTGTGAAAGAAGTGATTAGGGTTCAGGAGTCTGACAGTAGTGGGGAAGACATTGTTCTTGTCTGGTCATCCTTCAAGCTCCTGTTTCTTTCACAGAAGTTAAAAATGAGAAAAGGAAATGGCCAGGGTGGCAAGCCTCTTTGAACATATTTTCAGCCTTCCTGATGCATTACACATTGTGAAGATGGTCTGGATAGAGGGAAATAATGAGTCTGTGATAGACTGGGCTGTGTTCACCAAACACTACAGGCTCAGGTGGACAAGAGCAGAGAAGACCATGCCATGCCTTAGTTGCTGCCTTACAGCGCTTGCAGCACTGGAGGCCCGGTTCGATCACGACAATGGGTGCTGTCTGTTCGGAGTTTGGACATTCTTCCCATCACTGCCTGGGTTTTCTCCGAGATCTTCGGTTTCCTCCCAACACTTTTAGAAGTACACGTATGTAGGTTAATTGGCTTGGTGTGCAGGCATATGTAAATTGTCCCTGGTGTGTGTAGGATAGTGTTAATGTATGGGGATCGCTGGTCAGTGTGGACTCAGTGGGCCGAAGGGCCTGTTTTCGCACCGTATCTCTAAACTAACTTAAGTTAAGAAAGTCAGTTAGTTTAGTTTATTGTCACGTGTACCAAGGTACAGTGAAAAGCTTTTGTTGCATGGTATCCAGTGAGCGGAAAGACAATACATGATGAGTAAATATGCCGACGTGCTTTCTTGAGCACTGCATTGGTGTGAAGGTACCAGGTTAGGTTCTTGGTGATACAGATGCCTAGGAATCTGAAACTGTCGACAGTAGTTCTGTTGATGAGGACAAGGGTTGTGTATGCCCTCCTGCTTCATTAGATCTGAACAGAGATAAATTTGTGCAACAGAGATAAATTTCCCTAACTTATACTAATAACTACTGAAATGGCTATGAAGTGTTTGACACGTCCTGAAACAATATCCATATTTCCTCACTTCTCTTGTTCAGTTCCACGTCATGCACTGTGCACATTCTAGGTCTGATGAAGGACATTTAAAAAAATATATTAACCTGTTATTTCTCTCATCATATTCTAATTGACTGGCTGTTGTGTATTTCTATGTTGTTAATATATTAGTGTTTGCTACTTTATCACTACCTTGATTCATAAAAATTAGATCATGCCTCGAGGTGTATAAATGGACTGAATAAAGCAAGTAAAGCTCAATGCTTACAAGAAATGAACACCATGAAGAGACAGTATTCATTAACAATGAAATACATAATAATCACAAATTTCTCCAAATTTAAAAACCCCACTATTATTGCAAGTTTGTCAATTTAAACTCCATGAAAATTCCATCGAAGTTTGCAGATGAACAATTGGAACAGAAGTGCTTTATAATAACATGTCAAATTCACTTGGTTTCTGAGTTCATTTTCATCTTCTCGAATAATAGGAAGGATTTGCTTAGCTTATCTATGGTTACTTGCCTATTTTTATCTGTTCAGTTTAAATGTGGAAATTATTCAGTACGATGAGCAGGATGAGGGAGAAGGTAAGGAAACCGAGTCATAGCAGATAAGAAATGCTTATATAACAAGGTCCAATTGAATTTAACAGCAGGATCTGTTCAATGTGTTTTTATTCTGTTTCTTGTTCATAAACTGCTGTTCATGTGGGAAAGCTTGCACTGGAAGGTCACTGTTGAGAAGCACCTCGACGTGCCGCGAGGTAGGATTACGGCGTGCCACACGGCAGAAACACGGCCATACCACTATATCGGGCCTCGCTCGCTTGCCGGGTGCTGGGAACAGACCCGGAGAGGGAAGCCGCCAAGCCCGGTCCCTACTCACGGGGTGATTCGGAGTTGGAACAGAGGGCTGGGAGGCAGGGCAGTGGATCTCAATGGTGGAATGGGGGCCAGAGGCCCAGCAACAGCCTAGGGCTCGTTTGTATTGGGTGGTGCAGGCACAGATTGAACAGCACCTTTATGGAGGCCGAAGACATAGACTGAATCATGGTATCATGGTGTCATTTAAAAATAAATTGGATAGGCATATGGATGAGAAGGGAATGGAGGGTTATGGTATGAGTGCAGGCAGGTGGGACTAAGGGAAAATAATTGTTCAGCACGGACTTGTAGGGCCGAGATGGCCTGTTTCCGTGCTGTAATTGTTATATGGTTATATGAATGCGACCTGTAGCTGCACAGATAGGTGGAGAAGCAGTGAAGGACACCAACTGCTACACTTGGCCAGGCCGACTCTGCCATGGCGCAATGACATTGGTCACGTTAAGAAACTCTGCACGAGCAACAACTGGGACTTGAAAATGGTGCCTAATCTAGCGATTCTTGTATACTTTCTCAGTATGTTATTTCTATACACTCGTACTGCATCTAAGATGCACTTATTTGTAGTAATACTTGTACTGAACAGTGTGCAAAATGAATTTCACTGTATCTTGCACATGTGACATTAAAGTTGCATCCACTCCCTGCACACTAGGGAATAATTACAGAAGCCATTTATCCTACAACCCCACATGCCTTTGGGATTTAGGAGGAAACTGGATCACCTGAAGGAAATCACAGGTGCAACCTCAACAAGGGCTTCACACAGTCATCACCTGAGGTCAGGATTGATCCGTGTCTCTGGCGCTGTGAAGCAGCGGCTCTACCTGTTGTGTCACTATATTGCCCAAACATGAAACAGGCATGCAGTCTAGAATGTATTAAGTAAAAGGCACCAAGTCTTCCTGTTGGACCATGTCCATGTTTGTGGCTGGAGATGTAAACAATCATAGGAATTGGTTTTCACTGGGCATTTAACTGTCCACATCTCAACAATCTGAGGAGCAAAAATTCACTGAGATATTACTCATTTAAAGTGAACATGGAGATTCATATACGATATAACTGCAACCAGGATTTTGAATATTCCTTTGGACAAAAGTAAGTTAGAAAATCAGTGCATTCACATGATAAAGACATAGTCATTGCTGAAATATATTCATCAGCCATTTAAATTTTGCCAGATAAACCAAAATATTAAATATCTAATTATAGAAGTTGATAAAACTGCATCCAAATGGTTTTTTCCACATATTTGGAGAGTGGCGACATTGTAACCTCTACCTAGTTAGCTGAGATGAGGTAGGCACAAGCAATTACAAGCTCAAGTGGTGGGCGGGTGGAATGTTCTGAAAATACAGACAGGAGGTGTTACACTTTTGGCAGAATACAGTGCAGAGATTTCTAATTGCTGCATCGATACTGTAAGAGGCACCCACGTCTGTTGCACCCAGCCCACATTGAATTAGGGGCTTGCCGAACCTATAATTACCATGTTTTGCTGAGGAAATAAGATGGCTCTACTAAAGATCTATTTAAAATGATGATGCTGAGTGCACATCAATTCATGGGGATGTATTCCGAGAGGATTGTCCGATCATCTGTCAAAATATCAGTGCGCATGATAAAGGAATTCTGCAAAAGCAGCTTTGTTTACTGACAGGCATGTTGGAGTTCCCACTCCTCCTAAAATGTTCTTTTTTTTTAGGAGGGATATTTTTGTTGTGTTTAGTTTTGTTTTCTTTCCTGGTGGTTCAGACTGCAGAGCCAAGCTTTTCCCTATGATGGTATGAGTCATTGGTGGCATTCTTATCTCTGAGTCAGAAATTTGTAGCTACATCCCATTAGGTTATAAAATCCATGCTTCCACCTACATTCCTTCCTCAATTAATAATTCACTCCTCTTAATTCCCTATCTCACAATTTTTGTCGTTTCATTTCGGACCTTTGCCCAACTATCTGCTTATCATCCCCCCCCCCCCCCCTCCGTGCCCTCCACACTTGTATCCACATATCATTTGGCAGGTATTGCCCTGCCCCCACCTCTCTTCCAGCTTTCTCTCCCCCCACCACAATCAGTCTGAAGAAGGGTTGAAAACATTACCTATCCAAAGCAAGTCCTGGATTTGATCCTGACCTCGGATGCTGTGTGTGGAGTTTAGACATTCTCCTTATGATCATGTGCGGATGTTCCAGTTTCCTCCCACATCTCAAAGACATGTGGGACTGAAGGTTCATTGGTATCTGTAAATAGTCCCTAGTGTGCTAGAAGTGGATGAGAAAATGGGAAACATAGAATTAGTGTGAACTGGTGATCGATGGGCCTGGTGGGACAAAATAAGGGTCTATTTCCATGTTGTACAGGTGCACAACCTTTTATCCGAAAGCCTTGGGACCAGACACTTTTCGTAATTCAGAATTTTTCGGCTTTCGGAATGGAAGATTTTTAGCGTAGATTTTAACGGCTGGCTCAGTGGCAGAGTGCTCGGCTCATATCCGCAAGGTCGTGAGTTTGCGCCTCGATCCCGGCAGTTACTCGATCGCGAGTTTGAGTCTTCAATGTAGTTTTTTCTTGCAGAATAGGAGAGAATAGGGAGGGTTAGGCTGGGATCATTCTCTGCGAGATGATCTTAGTGCGGGAGACAAGTGTAGGAGAGGTGTACTGACTGTGTGGGCAGAACTTTGGAAGTGATTGCCCACCATTCTCAAAAGCCGCTGTGTCTCCCTGTCCCTCCAACTCCAGAGGAAGCCGCTCCCCCAATGGGCCGCTACGGCGACAAGTGGCAGTTCGCCCACAGCCCGAGCTGCGCCCCCTCATCCGCAACTTTGGTTCCTCTGGAGTTGGAGCGGGGCTGGGCTAGAGTTGTTGCGGGCTGTGAGTCGCTGGGATCTCCGTGCTTGCAGTGGGCCTGGGGGTCGGTGTCCCGATGAGGGGGCGCAGCTCGGGCTGTGGGCGAACTGCCACTTGTCGCTGTAGCGGCCCATCGGGGAGCGGCTCCTGGTGGTCCTGACGTCTCTCAGCTCCTGTCCAGGGGGACGGCCGGAGACGTCAGGACCAACAAGAACCCGCTCCCCGATGCGCCGCTACAGCGCCAAGTGGCAGTTCGCCCACAGCCCGAGCTGCGGCCCCTCATCCGCAACCCGGGTGCCTCGGGAGTTGGAGCGGGGCTGGGCTAGTTGTTGCTGGCTGTGAGTCTCTGGGATCTCCGTGCTTGCAATCGGTGTCCCGTTGGTCCTGACGTCTCCGGCCACCCCCCTGGAATGGAGCTGAGACTGGGAACTGTACCGCCCTTGCCCCCTCCCTCTGCAACTGCAAACAACTCCACAGTTCCCAGTCTCAGCTCCTGTACAGGGGGTGGCCGGAGACGTCACAGCCCGAGCTGCGCCCCCTCATCCGCAACCTCAAGACCAAGACGCACCTTGCACACCATCAGCTTCGGTCCCTACGGGGAGCGTGTTCCTCTGGAATTGGAACGGGGCTGGGCTGCTGCTGGCTGTGGGTCTCTGGGATCTCCGTGCTTGCAGTGGGCCTGGGGGCCGGTGTCCCGTTGGTCCTGACGTCTCCGGTGATTGGCACTAGCTCCGACGTGAAGACAGTGCAAAGCCCCCGCGCCGGTGCAATGGGCGGGGAGCTGGAGAGGGGAGGGAAGGGGTCACACACATGGCCGGGAAGCAGAGGGGTGTAGGTGGGGTGAAACTGAAGGGAGCGACAATTTGCTGCTGCCTGCCCGCTGAGTTAAAAAGTTCTCATGCAAGACTCACGATACACTGTGTATCGTGAGTCTACCGTGGGAACGTTTTAACTCAGCGGGCAGGCAGCAGCAAATTGTCAATTATTAACCCTCCCCGCGCAATATACCCTCACCTTCTCTTTTATGAATGGGGATTTAGTTCCCCTTTCTTCGAGGACCGACCGGAGGTTCCGCTGTCACCTCTGCGGGCCGCCCTCGGTGAACGTTTTCAAGGACCTTTCTTCAAGGACTGAAAAAATGTCGCTATTCGGAGGTTTTCGTTATTTGGATCGTCGGATAAACGGTTGTGCACCTGTATCTCTAAACCTTTCCCATGTGTTAAGCAGCTATTAAAATGTCGGCCTAAACTAGGAACTCCTCAAGCAAGACTGATCACAATCTAACTCTATTTTGCATGATAAAATGTGGTCTTCATTAGCCAAAGCACCAAGATGCTCTACTAATTTAGCCACTTGACATTCAGTGCATTTCCTTTTGCTTGCAAGGATAAAATCATGCGTTGTAGATCTGAACCAGATATTTTTCTGTTTTCCGGTGGTGAACATCTAGAACATCTCAATCTAAGTGAATAGAACATGTCAGAAAATGTTGGACAAAGAGGCAGTGAAGCAACATATGTGGTGATGTAAATTGAGGTGAACAAAATGAAAAACAGCACATCTAAATGGATGCCTAGATTCAAAAGATTTACACTTCCAATCTCTTTAAAACTCTGAAAGCAGATTTGTTTTCCCCCAAAACAAATGGACTGGGTAGATATTTTATATAATGAGACAAACAATGCATTTGAAAAGCAGTAATTATAAAGTTACCATCTTAATTGAATGCATTGTTACAGAAATATTGTTCCATGCCAGAGTAATAAGGATTGTGCTCTCTAATTTCAAAACTCGGCAGAGCAACTATTTACTAACCAATTAAATTTTCCATTCTTAAATGAAAAAGATAAATTAGCTTCTCTTATTTGCAGCATTAAATCATTTGAAACCATTCACAGATTGCACCTGTTCAGAAATGTCAGCAAAATTATTAGAGGAATAACCAAATGGAATTATTCTAATGATGACGCATAAGTAATAAGATTAACAAATTTAATAGGTTTGAAATAGACTAAAGGCAAAAATGATTCTGGTAGGGTAAGATTGATTAAAATGTGTATCAGAAATAGATTTAATATATAGACAGTTTTCAATACAATACAATACAATACAGTTTATTGTCATTTGACCCTCAAATGAAGTTTAACAACAACAAGAAAAGAACCAAGACATACACCAACACAATTTACACAATCATCCATCACAGTAAATCTCCTCCTCACTATGATGGAAGGCAAAGTCTTGTCTCTCCCCTGCTCTCCATTCTTCTCCCGATGTCAAAGCCCCCGGCGGGCGATGGCAAGTCCCGCGGCCATTAAGGCCGCTCTGGGCGATGCAAGGCCGCACTCCGGATCTTGAAGTTGGAGCCCCCGGCAGGCAATGGCAAGTCCCATGCCGGGTGATGTAAGGCTCCACTCCAGGTCATTTTCAACCCCACAATTCGGGCGGGAGAAGTTGCGGGAGCTCCAAAAAGCGGTCTCCCACCAGGGACCCGCGAGCTCCCGATGTTACCATCCACCGGTTTGCGGCCGGAGCCTCCGAAGTCGGGCCGCAGCAGCACGCCACCACAGCTCTCCACGCTCCGAAGCCGGCCAGCTCCACGATGGTAGGTCCGCAGGCTCCGCGACAGGTTGGTCCTGATTGGAGGCAGCTCCACTGTGCTAGGCCCCAACGACAACGGAGACCCAACAGGGAAAAGGTCGGGTCCCCCGTACAGGGAAGAGATTTAAAGGTTTCCCCCCCCATTCCCCCCCGCCCCCCACACATACACATTTAAAAACAATAAAAAAAACACTACAAACTACACTCAACAGGACAAAAATAAAAAAACAGACGGACTGCAGAGGCCACTGCAACATCAGTCGCGCCGCCCACACACAGTCATTGCAGCCATTTGGAGTGATTGTATCTCTAAAATCATTAAAGATTTACCTAATTAGTTTAGGGATTTAGTTTAGAGATACAGTACGTCAACAGGCCTTTCAGCTCATTGAGTCCGCACCGGCCAGCGATCACCCCGTAAGCGAGCATTATCCTACACGCATAGGACAATTTACATTTCTTACCAAACCCAATTTACTTACAAATCTGTACGTCTTTGGAGTGTGTAGAGGAAATTGAAGCACCCGGAGAAAACTCGCACAATCACAGGGAGAACGTACAAACTCCGTACAGACAGGACCCATAGCCATGATTGAACCCGGGTCTCCGGCGCTGTTAGGCAGCAACTCGATCGCTGCGCCACTGTGCCACCGTTGCTGGAAAGTTGCTGGGGAAAAAAACATGAAAGCAGTAGAAAGGGATCTGATATTTATAAGACGCTTCTCGCTGGCACGATAGATGTCTGTTCCAGTCCTGTATTTCTTTTTGGTAAATGGAGATATAATTTATGCTTCAATCATTTACTATACACAAAAAGACTTGTGAAAGAAAAGCTATTAAATGTTAACTGCAATTGCGGAAGACCAAAATATGAAACCCTGAGAACGACCATGATATGATCGAGGAGACAATTATGAGTAGGTAGACGCAAGATGCTGGAATAACTCAGCTGGTCAGGCAGCATCTCTGGAGAGAAGGAATGGGTGACGCTTTGGGTCGAGACCCTTCTTCAGCATGTGTTTGGCATGGATATTTGTATGTTGTGCAGCCTCGGGTAATTTGCAGGTTGCTGTTTTCTGCAATCTAAGAGGCCATGGCCCTCTCCTCAGGGCAACATCCCACTGACTGTTCCAGATAATGGGCTTTTGCTTACCAATTTCAATGTCTAGAATCAAATCCCTGGTTACTTTTCTCTGGCTAGAAACTTTCTGCAAGCCATCTGAATGTCAGCTGGTTGATGTGAAAAATCTTGCTGGAAAAACATGTTAATTTGCACCAGTTCTAACTATATGTGAGCTATTAGCAACTGAAGAGGAAAATGTTTCCATCATCCACACGTTGATAAAAATTGTAATTATTCAGAATTCTATTTTTTCACCTACTTATTTTATTTAAGCTTTAGTTTAGAGATACAGTGTGGAAACAGGTCCTTCAGCCCACCGAGTCCGCACCGCCCAGCGATCACCCATACACCATTTCTATCCTACATACTAGGAACAATTTTACAGAAGCATATTAACCTACAAGCCTGCATGTCTTTGGAATGAGGGAGGAAACCAAAACACTCAACGGAACCCCACGTGGTCACAGAGAGAACATACAAACGCCATACAGAGAGCACTCAGTCAGGATTGAACCTGGGCCTCTGACGCTGTAAGGCAGCAACTCTACCACTGCATCACTGTGCCCACCCTTTTAACATAATGTGGTGTTAACATAAAGATATTTTAAATCATAATTATGTTACTGCCAAGAAGTTTACCTGCAATTTTGTTCATATTAACTTGTCCAAAGGTTGAGAGATCAGTTTAACAAAACTGTTTTAGAATCTTGAAACAACTTATGAATTTTAATGGTGCAGTGCAGTGTAAAATATATGTTGTTCTCCAATAGTTACTCTCAAAATTGAATGCCCTTTTATGCTTCAGATAACACCTGCAAGATTACAATTTTGCATTAACTTCATCAAAGGTGAATATATTTAGAAATTATATAAGAATGCCCTTGCACATGAGTTGTGTTATCTCATTGCATGTTTAGAGGAAAATAAAAAAGTAATTGCAAACATAATTTCTTTAAGGGCTGGGCGTTTTTACAATGCATTTGTCACAGTCTGCCCTCTCCTCATTCTCATCCACTTCACCTCCCAGTACTTTTCCACCGGTCCCTCCTTCTCCTCGCCTGCCACTCCCCTCTCATCAGCCCAACTCTCCTCACCTGTTGCACTCAGTTGCCTCTGATCACCAATTAACCCGGTATATAGACTCTCCTCACTGTTCACACAGTGCCAGATTGTTCTCAGCATTCATGCAAGACTCTCCAGCGACTTCTCGACTTCCTGCCTGGCTTTGACTCTCCTTTCGTCTGTCCCTCGTTGGTTTGTTTGCATCGTGTGTTGGATCTCCTGGTTACTGGACTTTCCGCTACCCCGACTACGTCTCCTGCCTGCCCCTCTTTGGAACCCTCGCTCAATCCTGAGCCTCTGTGTGAGTACGGTGTACCCATTCCTGTGTTACAGTATCGTAATAAAGTTCATTACCAATTATACCTGCCTGATTCTGTGCTGTTATTGGGTCCAAGCTATATCCGTTACAGCATTGCTCAATAGGATTGTGTCTCACTATAGTGGAAAGCAAGTTACATACTTGAATCCACAATTAATATCACTGTGGTGAAGAATGAGGATGTCATAAGTGACAATCTAAACCAACATACATTTTTACCTGGTCCTTAGAAAAGAATGCTTAGTCAAATGGTCATGATATGAGCAGAATTAGGCCCTTCGGCCCATCGTCTACTACAGCATTCAATCATGGCTGATCTATCTCTCCCTCCTAACCTCATTCTCCTGCCTTCTCCCTATAACCACTGGTACCTGTAGTAATCAATAATCTATCTATCTCTGCCTTCAAAATATCCATTGACTTGTCCTCCACAGATTCATGTTATCAGGTTTGGCTCCAGATTTTAGTTAGTGGTTAGTTTTTCACTTATAAGGTTAATGAAACTGAACCAAAATTGAAATCAAAAGCAAATTTTGATTTTAGGGCATGATATAAGGATTTTAATTGAATAATATTTTTAGTCATCTGCCCTTGAGAGTCAGAGCCTACATTCCATTATCTCCCCGAAAAATATCGCAAAGTGGGACAGACCCTTTAAGAGTGTGGAGTGATTGTCATATGGCATTCTGTGGCTTCTGTTGCTAGCACGTCTCCGATCTTGCTGCAAGTTGCTTATAGCTTGACAATGAGATACCATAACATTTACAAGTTATTCTAACAACATGCTATTGATGAATATTAGAAATATTATTGCGATCATGGGAGATTTATGCAACAAATACTTCAGATTGCCTCACAGAAGGAAGTGGCATATATTAATATCAAGGGCACCATTGTGTGCCTCGTTACAGAGCTAACAATATTTAATTATAGAGCAGTATAGTGCAACAATATCGGGTGCAAATTATACTTGGGCAATTTAAAATCTTATCATAAAATGATTCAATGAAAAGTTAAGAATTATCATTGTGAAATGCTATTTATACAAATCAACCATTGTCTAGCACCCTGTACCTTCTCCAAGTTTATCAACTTATCTGTCAATAAGCACAGAACTTTACTCATCAATAATTTCAAAGTAAGTCATTGTATTATGGCCCAAGAACATAAAAGGAAATGTTTATGATACTGCTGTATTACCACACTTCCTCCCATTCTGATTTTTGAGGCAGTCATCCATTACAAAGACCAAAGTTGACCCTCTCATGTAGTGGTACAGTGATCAGCAGGTAGTGCTGCTTCTTTTGACAGCTCCAGCAAACTGGGCCTAATACCGATCTCTCGTGCTATCTGTGATGAAATGGGCTTCTTCTGGGTCTTCCAGTCCCTTTCCACATTCCAAAGACATGCTGGTTGGTGGGTTAATTAGTCTCTGTAATCTATCCCCAGTGTAGATGGGTGGGAAGTTGATGGGTAGATGAGAGTGAATTGGTTTCAGGAGAATTGATAGATGAATGCCATTGATGAGACTGTGCTGAGAGTTAGCCTAGAGGGGCAGAATACGTTTTTGCCATATGATTGATATGGAAATATGATATGAGCCAGAAACAAATACTGTCTAGTTATTACAACTATACAGCATAATTTCAGAAGTAATCTACCTTATAATTATAGTGTGCAACTCTGTAGACACTCCAATCCTTAATAAAAGAGATATTGTCATAAAGTTCCTGATAATACAAACTCCGTTAGCGGATGTGTGGAGTAGATTTTATTGTCCGTTTGGCAAATCTATCTCCTGTCTTCTGACCTATTTTCGTGATAATCATCATAAATGATAAACGGCATGGAAATAATTCCTTATGCAGAGCAATTTAATTTTAAGTATAAATAATACCAACAATGATTGCTCTGTCAAGAAGCGACGCATACAGAACAGTTATATATTTCCTAGAGCTTATTTCTGCTTGCTCCCTCGGCCCAAAAACCTAATAAAGTAGGATAGCCGACACATTTTGTACTGTTGCCAGCAACTGTTTTTGAAAGGAACAATAGCTTATTTAACTTATTCTTTTATTTATTAGAAACTTAGTGGTCACAGCACTTGCAGCAGTGAGAGGCTCCGTCAACCTAGAAAGGAAGTTAGTGCAACATGAGTGTTGGTTGGGGAGGTGTCTGATATCTCAGCGTTAATGTTGAATCATCTGACCCGCCATACACCAGATTCCTGACTGGGATAATGGCCTCAATCCTGGCCAATTCTGCCAAAGAGCTGGCAGTCTTTCCCTCCAAAAGGTCCTTGGTTTTGCTGGGCTCAATCCATGAAATTATTTGACTACGTTATGCAGACATATTTTAAGAGTTTCCATTCTGCGGACTGGTTAGTGTTGTTTCACTGACATGGAACGAGACATGACATCTATACCAGGCCTAGAGCATACCCACCACCCACCAATAACTAGAGTACAGCTACTATCTACCTCATCAGACTTTACTGGACTTAATCTTGAACTGAACGTTATTCACGTTATTCCCTTCATCATGTATCTGTACACTGCGGGTTGCTCGATTGTAATTATGTATTATCTTTCCACTGACGGGTTAACATGCAACAAAAGCATTACACTGTTCCTCTGTACACGTAACAATGAACTAAACTCAATTCAACTCAGGACGATGAAACTCAACTCTCCTCCGAACCGGCTCCCAATAATCACTGCCCTAATCCCACACCCACCATCATGTCCATATGATCCCATCCACTGCACTGTCACCTGCACCAACACACCCACATCTCCAATCATTCCCCAATACAAATGTCAGGTAGAATCTCCCTTGATCATTAAATATTTCCTTTAGTTTCTTATATTATCAGGAGCCACAATGGGCAGATGTGATTTATGTGTGCAGTGCAGTCTTTTTGAACCTTTCTAGCAAATGTCCACTATGTGCAGGATGCTTTTACCATCTGCTTAGTTGCCATATGATTCGCATCCATATGCAACTCAAAGCCAACAATGTGGTTGATATGTTAACTGCCCATTAAAATAGCTATAACCACTTCAGGGGGAACCTGGAATGGATAATAAACGCTGGCCTCACCAGCAAAATGTTGATCCCATCAATGAAGTATTAGAATGTGCTCTTTTTGCTGTATCTCCATCTGTTTCTCCTTGGCAAGTCCACATGAATAAATCTTCATTGCATTCACATAACATGTGTTCATATAATTACATCCAGTCTGGGCTCCACATTCAGCCACAGATTGTGCTGTACATAGAACTACAGAGGGTGAAAGAGCCATTAAATCTTCAGCATAGACACAGGTTCAATGCATTAACCATCAAGCACCAATTTACAGCAATCCTATTTTTTTTTAATCTCTTCACATTCCCATCAACTACCCCCAGATTCTGCCAACACCTCATATTCCATCTGGTAGAATACAACCCAATGGCATGAACATGGGGTTCTCCAATTTCAAGTAACTCGCAACCTCCCACCCATTCCCTTCCCTCCAATCTACCCAGGTACTCTCTCACACACACACTTCTCACAAGTCCACTCAGCCTCCTGTCACTCTGCTTTTTCCCCCACTCCCTCCCCATCTAACCCTATCACCTATACACACCTTCCATCGGACATCACCCCACTGCTGACCCCCTCCCCCTTTCTATCTGCCAACCACCCCTCTTTATTTGGTTCCTCTTCTTGGACCGCACAGTGGTGCAGCCAGTTGTGCTGCTGCCTCATCATGCCAGAGACCTGGGTTCAGTCCAGACCTCTGATTCTGACCAGGTGAGGATTGCAGGTTCACCCTGTGATGCGCTTCTTCTGGGTGCTTGGGTTTCTTACTACACCCCAAAATCACACTGGTTTGTCGGTTAATTGGCCTCTGTAAATTGCTCCTGGTGTGCAGGGGGAGGAAGTGAAAGTGGGATAACAGATCTACCGAGAACCTGTCCCACTGAGTTACTTCAGCATTTTGTGTTGATCTCTGGCCGCATGAACTCAGTGGGCTGAAGGGTCTGTTTCCATGCTGTATCTTTCAATCTTTCCATGAATTCTTATCTAATATTGTAGAACCTGCAGCCTTTGATCTGCACATCATCTCTCAGCCTCTGTTCTTATCTCCACCCTTCCTCTCCCCATTTGACTCGCATTTAGTTTAATTTAGTATAGTTCAGAGACACAGTGCGGAA
Organism: Leucoraja erinaceus; assembly: GCF_028641065.1. NCBI lineage: Eukaryota > Metazoa > Chordata > Chondrichthyes > Rajiformes > Rajidae > Leucoraja > Leucoraja erinaceus. The sequence goes on from NC_073394.1 coordinate 15,199,990, forward strand.
ACAGGTCACACTGCCCTACAAAATTTACATTTATACAAAGCCAATTAACCTGCATACCTGCACATCTTTGGAGTATGGGAGGAAACCGAAGATCTCGGAGAAAACCCACGGGGTCACAGGGAGAATATACAAACTCCGTACAGACAGCACACGTAGTCGGGGTCGAACCCGGGTCTCTGGTGCAGAAAGCGCTGTATGGCAGCAACTCTACCGCTGCACCACCGTGGCGCCCCTAGATGGTCCTTCAGCTCACTGAGTCTCTGCACCCATAGATCAACACAAAATGCTGTAGTAACAGCGGGTCAGGGGGTATCTGCCAATCAACCCTTCCACAACTATTGCTTGCTATTTCTTGCCCCACTGCTTTATACTGGTTGCTTCCCCTCTGCTCTGTAACTCTAGATGAAGGGTCTTGAACCAAAACATTGACTGTCCGTTTCCTTAAACAGATGCTGCCTGAACCGTTGAGTTCATCCAACAGCTCGCCTTACTTTGCTTTAGATTCCATCACTTGCCTACATACTTGGGGCAATTCACAATTAGCCTTGTCCTCTTGAAACATAACATTTACCAAGCAGACGCCTAACCCTTCTGTTCTACTGCAGGAAAAATCTATGGACAGAAGAAGGGCCAGAACTTCTGAGGAAATTAAAATGCTCTTAAAGGAGGTGACTCAAGATAACTTTAAAGAAAGAGTAAAGATAACATTAAGAAAGCAGGAGCAAACCCTGACAGACTGTTGTTAGTATTCTTCATTTTACTCCTTATTCTGGTGATTTGGTTGTTCATGTGAATCAAACTAAGCCATTCAACTGGTACACTATCACATATATTGTTCAGTTTAGCATGTGTTTAAGCATGAAGACGGCTTTGGAACATTTCTACTTCTTTATCTCAGCTGACCTTCCTGGAGCTAAGAGAATTTAGACTGGAAAAATCCAGCACCATGCACCCCCGGGCTTCCATTTTAACGGCTGTTTTTAAGTGGGTCAGTAGTATTGGGATCTCGCCTGTTCCGGAAATCAGGAGGACTGAAGTTGATGGAGAGCATTGATAAATCTGATAAATCAAAGGTTCATGAGAGGCAGTAACAGAAGCCAGTAAAATAAAAAAATCCAGTGTGGAGGAAGGAAGAAACCTCGCCTATTCCTTCTCTCCCGCTTTTTCTGTCTATCTTCAAAACAAAAATCTAGACTGCTCTATCTCTTTCTAAGGATCTATTCCTGCGGACAACGAAGAAAGAAAACTACCTCCAAAATACTTAAGATTCGCTTTTGAAAATAATTTTAAAATGCATCGAATTATTGAGCCTGCAAAAAGTGCAAGGAGCATCTGTAACATGAGAGCTATAAACCAAACTTTTTGCAAGATGTGCTGAAGTTATTATCATGTACACGATATAAAGATGATAGTGTTTAATCATTCAGGAGGGTAATGTTTCACTGTAATAAGCTTAGTGATTTTTAAATGATTATATTTTACATTTGTTTGCTATTATGTACAGTTTATGTCTAACAGCAAATGGAAAATACTCTTAGCCCGCAATGAACATCATTATTCATGATCTTCCCTTTAGATCTAACATTTCACTTGACAGCTGAACTTAGCCTTCATAAAATAATGATACAAAAAATAATTAAAGCAAAATTGCCTTTTATTTGGTGATACATTCTGCTGACTTTTATTTATAATTTTTAATATAATGATGGCATTGTATTGTAGCAAAAAAATGCTCATTAGAGCAAAAAACATCAGGCACTGTTGCAAATGTGTGAGTGTGGCATATCTGATAAAATAGCACACATTGCAGAAATCAGAATCCTGCCCAGAAGCATTCTTTGACATCTACATGTTTCCGTAATCATTTTTATTATTAAAACAATCATCTTATGAAGTCTCCAATATTTTATTATCTTAAGATGGATGGAGTAAAATGCTGGACTATCTCAGGGGTACAGGCAGCTTCCTTGGGTAGAAGGAATGGGTGATGTTTCTTTAGGTTCTCTTAAGGTTGGTATAAAGTATCTTAAGGAAATGGCATGGACTGGATAACAGCAATGAATCATCTATGAATTGGTTAATTACACTTAAGCTGAGGGAGGAAAGATTTAATATGAACCTGGGAGATAACTTTTTCAGGCGGTGAGGAATGTCATTCATTTTACCTTTCTCATTAGGATAGCAATGTATTATTAGACAGTGACAGATAATTCCCAAATGGTTTTGTACTATTTCAGAAAGGGATTGTTATTTCGCTGAACAATCGGGTCTGCCTTTATGCACTCTGGATTTTTCACGATAGACTTCTTAATATTGAAGATAGACACAAAATGCTGGAGTAAGTCAGCGGAACAGGCAGCATCTCTCGATAGAAGGAATGGGTGGCATTTTGGGTCATGACACTTTCCTTTGAAACCACAAGGTTTGCAACACCTGTCGATCGCCTAGATTGGGGTCGGAGAGGAATTTCCCGGATTTTTTTTCCCGAATTGGACCTGGGTTTTTATCCGGTTTTTTGCCTCCCCCAGGAGATCACGAGGTTCTTGGGGTGGAGAGGGGTGATAGCGGTATAAAGGGGAGGGTAGTGTCTTGTGTTCTGTGTCTTGTGTCTACTGATTGTGGGTAAGTGTGTCTGTTTAGTGTTCAGCCATGAGCGAGTGGCGGTGCGGGCTCGATGGACCTGGTGGTCTGCTCTCGCACCTACTGTCTATGTTTCTATGTTCTACTAACCTTTTTCTTTCTCATCATCCAGGAACTAACAATTCTCCAGGTGACAGCAATGCACTTACTACTTCTAGTAAAATATTTCAAAGGTTCAAAGGTCAGTTTATTGCCACGTACCAATTAAGGTACAGTGAAACTCGAATTACCATATAGCCATGCTAAAAAAAAAAGCAACAAGCCACACAACTACATAAAAATTAACATAAACATTCACCACAGTGAATTCCCCACATTCCTTACTGTGATGAAAAGCAATAAAGTCCAATCTTCTTCCTCTTTATTTGACCTTCTTCCTATTTATTGTTCATAATGTGATTTCCTCTACACTGGATGAACCAAATGCAGAATGGGTAGCCATTTCACATTCCTCTTCCGTTCAGGTTATCTGGGTGTCCCTGAATTTCCGGTTGCCACGTTGATTCTCCATCCCACTCCCATTCTGACCTCGTTGTCTATATCCTCCTGCAGAGCTCCAAACATTCTTGAGTAACAGCACCTCGTAGAGTCATAGAGTCAGTGTGGAAACAGGCCCTTCAACCCATCTTGCCCCCACCGACCAACATGCCCCATGTACACTAGTCACACTTGCCTGTGTTTGCCCCAAATCCCTCTAAATCTGTCCTATCCATGTTCAATTGCTTCTTAAAGGCTCTGATAGTCATGGCCTCAACTACTTTCTCCAAACATCTTCCAAACAGAGAGTCTGCAACCTTTGAGAGTCAATAATTTCAGATATCAGCCTCTCTACTTTGTGTCAAAAATGGCTAGTGTCCAGAAGCTACCTGACCGGTTGAATAGTTCCAACATTCTATTTTATATCGGATTTTCAACAACTATCATGTTTGGCTTTCTTGAAGGTTAGAATAATGAGAGATGACCTTACTCAAACGTATGAGATCCTGGGGACAGATGTGGCAATATTTTCATGTGGGAGAGTCACAAACAAGAGAATATGGCAACAAAATAAGAGGCCAGTTATTTAAAACTGAGGGATAGAGGCATTTCATTTCATTCATTCTAAACGTGGAACAAAATCTGCTAGTATAATCAGAAAGGACAAGGGACAGACTGGCTCGGCACATGAACCTGACTAAAACTCGAATTAAGGATCAGATGAAAAGTTATACTTTATAATTTACGAACTTATCTCCAAAGTTTTATTTTTTAGTAAATTATTCCATTCTTCTTTATTATACTTTTTCCTTTTTTATTTATCTTTCTTATTTTATATCTATATTAAAAAAAAATACTAGAAGCAGAGTTAATATCAATTGATAATAATAGTAATGTAGGAATGATATACACAAAATGTTTTTAATATGTTATGTATCTGCCTCTAATAAAAAGATTATATTAAAACAAAAGAAGACATGGATATTGTTCTGCCTGCCACCATACATCAGCTGATTATTGAGTGAGTTTGAAGATCATCCTATTAATAAATTAATGTGAGATTCTAAATATGAAGTTCCCGTGGGAATGATGCTATTCTGTTAAAATCCTAGGCTTTTTGTTTCAGCCAATCACTTATTTAACTAGTGTTGTCATTCACATCTGTAATGACACTTTGACATTGAAACTTGGCATTGCAATTGACATTAGAAGAGGTTAATAAGTTTGCACAGAGCTCCCTCTGGTAATGCTAAGCCAGCAAACACACTGTTCCTTAATTAAGTGCAAGAAATGGATTGATTCTATTGTTGTAGACATGCAAGATGAGTTCTTAACATAGAAACATAGAAATTAGGTGCAGGAGTAGGCCATTCGGCCCTTCGAGCCTGCACCGCCATTCAATATGATCATGGCTGATCATCCAACTCAGTATCCCGTACCTGCCTTCTCTCCATACCCCCTGATCCCCTTAGCCACAAGGGCCACATCTAACTCCCTCTTAAATATAGCCAATGAACTGGCCTCAACTACCCTCTGTGGCAGAGAGTTCCAGAGATTCACCACTCTCTGCGTGAAAAAAGTTCTTCTCATCTCGGTTTTAAAGGATTTCCCCTTTATCCTTAAGCTGTGACCCTTGTCCTGGACTTCCCTAACATCGGGAACAATCTTCCTGCATCTAGCCTGTCCAACCCCTTAAGAATTTTGTAAGTTTCTATAAGATCCCCTCTCAATCTTCTAAATTCTAGAGAGTATAAACCAAGTCTATCCAGTCTTTCTTCATAAGACAGTCCTGACATCCCAGGAATCAGTCTGGTGAACCGTCTCTGCACTCCCTCTATGGCAATAATGTCCTTCCTCAGACACAAAAACTGTATCTTCATGTGTTCTGGCCTTCTTCATGCTCTTCTCCCAGCAGATGCTGATTACTGCGCATTGACTTTCCCTCTCAATGTCCAGACATGATGACAGAACAAGCAGCCGGAACATAATGAAAAAAGTATAACAGCTTGCAGGGTGTTCTACAGATAATCTGATGCAGTTCCAAAAAAGTCATTGTCACAACACAAAATATTTAAACTTATGTAGAACAACTTTTCCAGTCAAACAAAAAGACAATTAATTGTCTTGGAAGATAAACCAGAGATCGATTTAAATAAGTCCCTGAATCTCTTCAAAAAATTCAGCTTACAGTCCAATTTATCTGAGAATTTGGAAGCTAGGTTGAAGATAATCACACTGACTGTTCACAAAGTTCAATTTTGACAAACCAGTCCCTAACCAAGACAGAAACTAAATTTAAAAATATTCATATATGCAGGATTGGCCTAATCTCAAAGGCCTTCTGCCAGCCATATATCCATTGATGTTCATTAGTGTACTGATCCACTGCCTTTAAATTGAACGCTTTTCTAACTATTTTGGGGATTACTTCATATTTTCCTGTACTTCAAATTTTCCTTTTCCAACATAAACTGAAGAAACCTACTTATCTCAGATGTAGTTGCAAAGAATCAGATATATGTGGTAAATGGGTTTAAGAATGAAAAAACGACCATAGAAGGAAGAGTGTATTTACAGTTATGTTATGGTTCTCCACAACCTAAATGACTTCATTATTGGGTTTCTCTGAAACATGTTTCATTACAAGATGGATGACAGATAACCTTTCCTTAAGAATTGCTTTGTTTGTTTACAAGTGTCAGATATTTTATCTTTATTTACAATGCTACAAATCTACAAGAAATATTGCATCCCTTTTGGACTCTAAAAGTAATTCAATAAAAAAAATCTATATTCCTGTTGCCAAGAGAAATAATATCTTGTGTAATAAAGGGAGAAGACTACTTCATTTTCATATATATAGCAGAATACTAGCAAATACAGATATACAGTCACTCAATTACCAGAAAGAAAAGGAGTGTTGCATCATTACGCATAAGCATAAGGAAAGTAGCAGATTTATGGTGCACTACCAACAGAAATCTCCCCAAAACTAGAGCATGCAGATGTATCATGCATTCTAATACAAACAACGGATGATTTTACATGAGGTGACTGCCAAAGATAATAATCATTTCATTAGTCTGACAATCTCAGAGCAGCACTCAAAATGATTGAAGTTTATAGTTAGTACTTCCAAGAATTGAAAGCGGTCTAAAAGTCATTGCTCATACTTCATTCAGCAAACAAAAACAAGAATGATTAACTCAAGTTTGTGGTTACCATGCGCATTTGCAGAAGAGCAGAGACTTCATAGGAAGACCCATTTGCAGACAATGACAGCAATCATGGGAGAGTAGCCTCGTATGTTAATTAAAGCTGAACGAGACTCAGTGGGAAAACTTCCAAACTTGTTTGTGGGTCTTGTTGTGACATGGAGCAAACCAGTTATATGTCAACATAGGCTGACACGCAAAAATGCACATGCCCGACTCAGTGCCATTAACGTTAGATCTGTTCTTCCAAAATTTGTAAATTTGGAAACTTACGGCAGAAGTAATAATGGGGAGTATAGAAATTGCGGACAAATTGAATACGTTTTTTTGAGTCAACCTTCACAACAGAAGACACCAACAATGTGCCAGAAATTCAAAAGAGTCAGGGGGCAGAAGCCAGTGGAGTTGCTAATAATAAGGAGAAGGTCTTGGCAAACTGAAAGATTTGAAGGTGGATAAGTCACCTGGACCAGATGGACTACATCTCAGGGATCTGAAAGAGGTAGCTTCAGAGATTACGGAGGCATTAGTAGTAATCTTTCAAGAATTACGAGAGTCAGGTGAGGTTCCGGAAGACTGGAACATTGCAAATGTTACTCCACTGTTCAAGAAGGGAGTGAGGCAAAACAAGGGAAACTAAACTGAAGATAGACACATAAAGCTGGAGTAACTCAGCGGGCCAGGCAGCCTCTCTGCAGAGAAGGAATAGGTGGCATTTCGGGTCGAGACTCTTCTTCAGGGAGACTCTTCTTCTGAGTCATAGACCTTCAGACCCTGAAGAAGAGCCTCGACCTGAAACGTTACCCATTCCATCCCTCCAGAGATGCTGCCTGTCCCGTTGAGTTACTTCAGCTTTTTATGTCTATCTAAGGGAAACTATAGGTCGGTTAGCCTGGCTTCAGTAGTTGGCAAGATTCTGAAGTGCATTATTAAGGATGAGGTTTCAGAGTACTTAGAAGCATATGATAAAATAGGCCAAAGTCAGCATGGTTTTGTGAAGAGGTGAATCTGTAGTAATTAATGCAAATGCAATGTTAGCATTTATTTCAAGAGCTTTAGAATATACAATCAGGTATATAATGCTTTGGAATACAATTTGGCTTTAGAAGGCAATGGCCAGACCACACTTGAAGTACTGTGAGTAGTTTTGGGCCCCATATTTCAGAACGCTGGTTTTGCTGAGTGTCCTGAGGAGGTTTACGAGAATAAATCTTGGGATGATTGGGTTAACACATGATGAATGTTTGATGGCTCTGGGCCAGTACTCAGTGGAGTTTAGAAGGATGAGTGAGGGTCTCTTTGAAACTTACCAAATAATGTAAGACAGAGTGCATGTGCAGAGGATGTTTCCACTATTGGGAGAGCCTAGGATCAGAGGACACAGCCTCAGAATGAAGGGAAGCATGTTTAGAAAGGGGTTGAGGAATTTCTTTAGTCAGGGGGTGATGAATCTGATGGAAGTGGAGGCCATGTCTTTGGATATTTTTAAAGTGGAGATCCACAAACACTGTCAAAGGCTATTTGGAGAAGGCAGGTGAAAGGGGTTGAGAGGAACAGATAGATTAGCCACGATTGAATGGCAGAGGGGACTCAATGGGCCAAATGGCCAAGTTCTACTCCTGTGACATGAACATTGTGCACATTTTGTGGACAGATGTGTTTCATAGTAATGCTGCTGTACTGTGCTGATCATACAGAAAAGAAGGGGAGAGGTTTATCCAGCACAGAAAAACTGAAGCACTGTCGTGTGATGGTTATGATCCTGTTACTCACAATTAACTCCCAACTCCAGCAGCCAAATAAGATGAATTAAGAAATTCTAGTAAGGTTTTCTTCAGCTCCCTAAAATAGAATGAGTCCTCAAAAGTACATTGTCATGCCATATATAATTGTTGAGCTCTATTTCAAATACATTACAGATCTAGGGTCAGCTTGCAATTTAAAAATAGGCAATAGATTCCAAAGTTCTCTAATCATATTGAAAATAATTGTTAGTAGTCAAGCTCTTTCCCCATTTCCGCATAATACAGTGCCCTCCATAATGTTTGGGACAAAGACCCATCATTTATTTATTTGCCTCTGTACTCCACAATTTGAGATTTGTAATTAAAAAAAATCACATGTAGTTAAAGATTTTAATAAAGGCCATTTTTATACATTTTGGTTTCACCCTGTAAAAATTACAGCTGTGTTTACACATAGTCCCCCCCATTTCAGTGCACAATAATGTTTGAGACACATGGCTTCACAGGTATTTGTAATTGCTCAGGTGTGTTTAAATGCCTCCTTAATGCAGGTATAAGAGAGCTCTCAGCACCTCGTCTTTCCTCCAGTCTTTACATCACCTTTGGAAAATTGTATCGCTGTTTATCAACATGAGGAACAAAGTTGAGCCAATGAAAATCAAAGAAGCCGTTATGAGACTGAGAAACAAGAATAAAACTGTTAGAGACATCCGCCAAACCTTAGGCTTACCAAAATTAAATGTTTGGAATACAATTAAGAAGAAAGAGAGCACTGGTGAGCTTACTAATCGCAAAGGGACTGGCAGGCCAAGGAAGACCTCCATTACTGATGACAGAAGAATTCTCTCTATAATAAAGAAAAATTCCCAAACACCTGTCCGACATAACAGAAACACTCTTCAGGAGTCAGATGTGGATTTGTCAATGATCACTGTCCGGAGAAGACTTCATGAACAGAAATACAGAGGCTACATAGAAACATAGAAAATAGGTGCAGTAGCCAACTCGGCCCTTCGAGCCTGCACCGCCATTCGATATGATCATGGCTGATCATCCAACTCAGTATCCCATCCCTGCCTTCTCTTCATACCCCCTGATCCCTTTAGCCATGAGGGCCACATCTAACTCCCTCTTAAATATAGCCAATTAACTGGCCTCAACTACCTTCTGTGGCAGAGAATTCCACAGATTCACCACTCTCTGTGTAAAAAATGATTTTCTCATCTCAGTCCTAAAAGACTTCCCTCTTATCCTTAAACTGTGACCCCTAGTTCTGGACTTCCCCAACATCGGGAATAATCTTCCTGCATCTAGCCTGTCCAGCCCCTTAAGAATTTTGTAAGTTTCTATAAGATCCCCCCTCAATCTTCTGAATTCTAGCGTGTACAAGCCGAGTCTATCCAGCCTTTCTTCATATGAAAGTCCTGCCATCCCAGGAATCAGTCTGGTGAACCTTCTCTGTACTCCCTCTATGGCAAGAATGTCTTTCCTCAGATTAGGAGACTAAAACTGTACGCAATACTCCAGGTGTGGTCTCACCAAGACCCTGTACAACTGCAGTAGAACCTCCCTGCTCTTATACTCAAATCCTTTTACTATGATGCAAGATGCAAACCATTGGTCAGATGCAAAAATAGGATGGCCAGGTTACAGTTTGTTAAGAAGTACTGAAAAGAGCAACCACAGGAACAGGGTACTGATTGTAGATGATCAGCCGTGATCACAATGAATGGTGGTGCTGACTCGAGGGGCTGAATGGCCTACTCCTGCACTATTGTCTATTGTCTATTGTCATCTTGAAATGAGGTTGTCCGAGAACATTTCCGGTGATTAACAGCATTCCTCATTAAATAACGGTGATTAATGATCAGGAAAGAATAACAAGAGAACAAGAAATCATATTAGGTAAAGAAACAGGAAAAAAAAACAAAGGGAGATGAAGATTTGATTTACGGAGAGAGAACATAGAGAGGAAAGGAAAACAAATATGTCGCGTTTTAAGAAAAAAAATTCTCACAGCAACGGGCTGCACATTAAAATAAGATTGAACTATATAAATTGTTCAGAGAAAGGGCGGTTAATTTGATTAACAATCATTGTGCCATTAGAAAGGTGCTTCCAAATGTCACACCTGACTTTCTGCCATGAATATATTGGCCGATAATATCGAATTCTAAAAGTCCTTGAAAGTAGGAGAGAGGCGAAAGGCAAGATGGTCTTTGTATGAAGTATGCAGCATTACATAAAAAAACCAAGTTGCAGTAATTCATAACTCATGGTGCATGTCTTCCTCCCCAAATGTACTCACTAATTTATGCAGCAATAATAGTGTGTGGTAGGATCTCAACAGTGAAATCTAGCAACATCGAAGCCAGCATAACAATAGAAATTTAATTTTGTTATTTCATTATTTTATAAGGCTAATCTTGAAATTTGTATTTGAAGCAGATATATTAAGCGGTATGTTTGTATTCACTTGAAGTGAATGGAAGTTCGAGGACAGGCCATCCGACAAGTCGTCAGGTCCCTGTCAGAGGCTGCCGAGCAAAGCAGCAACTAGCTGTGGCTGAAGAGGAAGTACTCCAACTGAGCTGAAAATGACCAGCAAGAGTGGTAAACCAGAGGGGAGCCCACCTGGGATGCCAGGTGTTGCTGTTGAGCCCTCTGGAGATGTCGTGGGCCTATCAACGAAACACCAAGGAAGGAGGATGTCCATCTGATGACCCCAATTAAGTTTTTACCCCTTCCCCACGCAAGATAGTAAGAAGGTGCCAATTAATGTAATATCAAGTCCTATAAACTCAACTGATTGCTGTAATAATCCAGCAGTGGATCTGCAATTATATCCAGATTACGACCTGTATAGCTTCCTTAAACAACTGCATAGCTTTGAGGTATCCACTATTGACTTCTAAAGATATAGATATATACAAACTGACTGAAGATGCCATAGTGTGTGAATAGAAGACAGCTAGTCTGATATCCATTATTGCTAAAGAGTATGGAAAAAAAAGGCAACAACTTAGGAGACATGGTGGTACAGCGGTAGAGTTGATGCCTTACAGTGCCAAATTCCTGGGATCCGGCTTCGATCCTGACCACGGTGCTTTGTGTATGGAGTTTGTACGTTCTTCCTGTGAACTGCGTGGGTTTTCTCCGACATCTTCGGTTTCCTCCCACACTCCAAAGATGTACAGGTGTGTAGGTTAATTGGTTTGGTATAAATGTAAATTGCCCCTAGTGTGTGTCGACAGTGCGGGATCGCTGGTCGGTGTGGACTTGGTGGGCCGATGGGCCGGTTTCCGCACTGTATCTCCAAACTAAACTAAACTAAATATAAACAGCACAGAAACAAATATTTTGGCCTCACTCATCCAGGCCGACCAAGTTGCTTAATCGAGCTGGTCTCACTTGTCTACGCCTGCCCCATAACTCTCCAAATCTTCCCTATCCGTGTATGATTTCAGGGGCTCTAAACAAATAGCGTTAACATATATTTGGTGAATTTAAGAGACTGAAGGAACACAGAAACAAGAGAACATAAATAGATGAACTAGCCAGCCTGACATTATTTTGCATTCAGTGAGATCTTGGCTGATCTGGGACATAAGCCCATCTGCCTCGTCCCAGATGCATTGGCAGCCAGTCGGTGAATTTATTGGAGAGGCATGGATCTATTGATGACCAATCCATACCAGACAAACATATTGATTTTGCTCTGCGACTAATGCGGTCGTGGCAGATTAATATTCTCCCATTTTCCCTCATGAAGATTGATCTGCTCTTTTTCTTTGGCTGCTGAGTCCAGCACTGCTCCACACAATCCTTCCCTCAACTGGCCGACAGATCTGCATTTAAAAGCCCAGGGGGAAAAAAAACTTTCCAGCACATGTGGGGAGACCATTTACTGTGCATTAATAAATATGGGAGGTCAGACTGATCAGGCATTCCGTTGTTACTACCGACTACCCCATCCCAGCTTCCTGTGTCATGAACTGCTAACCTGCCATTACATAAATATCAGCCTGCAAATATGTCTTTGGATATGAAACTTCCATATGTGGAACCAATGTTTGTTAGCCTATTGACAGTACGGCTATGAGACAGTCAGTGATACCCAGCTAGCCCTAATGCCCAAGTCTCTAAAGATACGAGCCACCTCCCATATATTTTAATACCTCGGCAAAGCAAAAATCAAAACGCAGAAGTTATAGGAGCAGAATGAGGCCATTTGGCCCATCAAGTCTACTCCGCAATTCAATCACGGCTGGTCTAACTTTCCCTCAACCCCGTTCTCCTGCCTTCGCCCGATAACCCCGACACCCTTACCAATCAAGAATCTGAGAATATATGCCATAAAAATATTCAATTACTTGGCCTCCAATGCCATCTGTGGCAATGAATTCCACAGATTCACTACCCTCTGACTCATTTAAATACATTTAAAATGAACAAATGCAATTTGGCAAAGTGAATTCCAATTCTAATAACCACCAGTTGACTATTTTCCCAGTTTGACAACGTTTACACAATGCCTCTCATCCCAGAATCCCCAAGCTGGAGAGGCAGTTTCTATCAATTCTCCTTAAGATTTTTAAAATATCCAATCACCCATTCATAATGTAATTCCAGTGACTACAATCCTATGACTAAATTTCTCTTAAGATTTCAATCTTGTATTCTAGGCATCATTTAAGTTTTCCCATCCAAGACCAATATTTTGAATATGTGTTGCCCAGTTATGCTCTTCTTCAGGACTGGTCCAACCGGACTTTACTTAAATAAACTAAATTTTGGTAATTCAGTCATCTGGAAATAAAACTCAACATATCATTAGACATTTTGATTATTTTCTGCACTTGTTCTTGACTCTTTTTAAGTACATTGATAATGAAGTCTATTTGGGTCCCAACTATTTAACCATTAATGAAGCATGCTATTCTATCAATCCCTTAAATGGATGCTCTCTACTTTGCCTACACCATATTCCACTTGTTAGATTTGGCCAATTATTTAATCTGCACACCTTACATAATGCAATCTATCTTGGTGTCATTGGCAAATTTGCTTTCATCCCATCATTTACTAAGGGCAATTTATTTGTTTGCTCACCTTGTTTGCTGGTTTCACATCCTGTTAAATGTAGAATGTGCTCAGTATTATCTCCAGTTTCTTAGCCTACTTTCTAACCCCGTCAGTAACCTGCCTTCATTCCTATGGGTACCAGCTTGAGCTAATGGTGCCTTATGAAGGACTTTATAAACTGGCTCCTCGAACACAGTGGCAGAGTGGTAGAGTTGCTGCCTGACAGCACCAGAGACCCAGGTTCAATCTTGACTGCACTGATTTGTGTACATTCCCTCTGTGACCTGCATGGGATTTCTCTGGCATCTCCAGTTTCTCACACATTCCAATGACGAACAGGTTACTTGGTTAATTGGCTTGGTATTATTGTCCCTAGTGTGTGTAGGATAGTGTTAGTGTGCCGGGATTGCTGGTCAGTGTGGACTCGGTGGACCTAAGGGCCTCTTTTCACCCTGTATCTTGAAACTAAATTAAACTAAACTCCACATAAATAGCATTCATTGATGTTGAATGTTCATTACTTGACTTGCCTCATCTAAAACATTAGTTAGGGTGGTCAGGCTTTAACTAGTCTTTGCTTCTGTCTCCTTTTGTCATGACTGTTCTTCCTGATCAGCTGAAATATTTCAAGATATTCCCTCTCTCATAAGAGAACTTAACCCTGTTAGCATCTCCCCAACCCCCCCCCCCCCCCCCCCCCCCCCCCCCCCCCCCCCCCCACTAAAATTAGGAATGGGAGTTTAGTTTATGTTCCTGAATTTTCCCAAAGAGCAGAATGACAGTTTTCCAATCTAAATATAGATTCACAAATTTTGGAGATGTTAATGCGGAAATAAGGTTGATCTATGGAAAGGTTTAGAAGAATTAATGCAGCACAAATATCCTTGTAATTTATTTAGCTCCACAATCACAACTCGAGTGAGAGTTCAACAGAAAATCTATTTATGTGCTCAGATGGAATATCCTTTCAATTTATTGCAGAGAAATAACAGAAACCCCAAGGAAAATTTATTTGCAATCTTTTATTTCCATAAGCATCATGTATAGTGCAAAAAATCGAGTTTTCCCCAAAAGCTGAGAATCCTAGGCTGAATTATTTTCCACCCTCGGGTCAGTTAAGAAATATGATAACATTATTATATACTGTCTCTCTTGAATCTTTATGTTTTATTATTATGAGTGAAATAGCCTTATACAGCCACGGGGGATATACAGAATGTGTAATTGCACGTAATGGTATTGCCATTTTGACAAGAGTCTGAAAAATACTGTAAATATTAGCAGAAGAATGGTCGAACATACTTAGGATACAAACTCGAAAGCAGTCATCTAACCTAGTTAAAAATGTATTTCATTTTGATACGACTGAAATTATTTGTGATTGGTATAGAAAAAAATTACAAAAAAATCTTTATTATAGCCTTTATAAAACATGGTTCAGGATGATCTCAACCAAAGGAGCATTGATTTACATTTGATTTCTCATTGCAAAAGCTCAGCTAGCTCTATAAAAATTACTGACAGTTATGGAGTAGCTCTTTAAAGGATAAATTCAATCAGAATATAGTGACCTTGTACCCAAGATATATCCTCAGTGAAGGAAGAGGTTGCAGTAATACGTGCACGTCATCAAAACAGGATTGCTTCAAAGTGCACATCCTGTACTTGTCATAAATTTCCGAGATGTTGCAGCTAAAGTGACAGGGAAGAAGTCAATATTGATTATGCTTTCTGTTTAATCAGACTGGTCTCACAAATTGTGTACCAATGTCAATAAGTTATATTCATGATATGGACTTACTCAGAACAAGGAGGTGGGCACAAGAACATAGGAAGTAGAAGCAAGAGTAGCCTATTTGTCCCCTCATGATAGTTCAGCTTTTCAATATTATTATTGGCAATTTTTTACCTCTGCGCCTCTTTCCTACACAATCATTTTTGTTTTCCCCATGTCCCTTAATATCTAAACATCTATCAGTCTACTTCTCGATTATGCTCAGCCTCCAACCTTTAAAGCCCTCTTGCATAGAGAATTCCAGATATTTACCAACCTTTGCATGTGTTTTTTTTGTTAATCATTTATTTCAAAGGTTACCTTTTATTTGTTTGTTATATTCTAGTAGTAGAGTTGCTGCCTCACAGCACCAGACCCCAATTTGATCCTGACCTCGGGTGCTTTATGGGCCAGTCCCACTTACCCAACTTTTATGACGACTAAAGGCACCCGTCATAGGTCGTTGCAGGTCGCTGAAAAATGTCAACATGTTGAAAATCCAGCGGCGACCAGAAAGACGCTACGATACTTTGGGTGGCTGAGGAGACGACACGGCCGTGCAGGCGACACCCCGGTGACATGTTGCGGTGTGAAGCTTGTATGGTCGTGAGTAGTCACCCAACGAGTCGTACCTTGTTCTGGTCACCGCACCAGTTTCCTCCCACATCATAAAGACATGCAGGTTTGTAGGTTAATTGGCCTCTGTAAATGTTCCCTGGTGTGTAGGGAGTGGAAAGAAAGTGGGATAACAAAGAACCATTGTGAATGTGTATTTGATGGCTGGCATGGACTCGGTGGGCTGAAGGGCCTTGTCCACACTTTATTTATAAATGAATCATTGGATTGAACCATTAGTATTGTCTCTCCTTCCCGCATGTCTTACTGAATATTTCCTTTATTTTCTGCTTTTATTTCAGATTTTATTTGTGAGTACAACAATGTATTTCTGAGGGGTTATGCTGTGCAAGGACCTCTGTGCCTTTGTCTCCTTTGCCATTTTTAAGGAGACTGTGCATTCAGTTGATCCCAACTGCCTCCACCTGACATGTGCTTCCTTCCTTTTCCTGACCATTGTGTCACTATCCTTTGACATCCAGAGGTTGTTATCCGAGGCCTTGTGGTTATTCATCACCTGACTCGATGACAAGCTAGAACTGCCTTCATGGTTCAGCTAAGCTAAGTTTGAGTATGCAGTGTTTGTGAACAGTTCATGTAGGCAGTCTGCCTGTGACAGTAAACATCCTGGCCAATATATGGTGATAAAATAGCTGACAATCTCATACAATTTCCCCCACACAATTTTTGACAATATTTTCCCCTCCGTTCCCCTCCGTTGGTGCTTTTATTCTTTTAAACAATTATTCATTTGTGTTTTTAACCAAACTGTAGTGCTATTAATATTTATCTTCTTCTGCAGAATCCACCATGGTGCATAATATCAAAGAGTGCAGAGAGGGTTACGAGGTTGTTGCAGGACTTGAGAGGCTGCGATATTGCCTGCATTAGGCAGGCTAGGACTTCATTCCTTACAGTGCAGGAGGATGAGGGGAGATCGCATAGAGGTGCATAAGATCATGAAAGGAATAGATAGGGTAGATGCACAGTGTGATTTGCCCAGAGCAGGAGAATCAAAAACTAGAGGGCACAGGTTTAAGATGTGAGGGGAAAGAGATAATAGGTACCCGGAGGGCAATTTTTTCACACAGAGGATGATGGTATACAGAACAAGCTGCCATAGGAGGTAGTTGAGACAGGTACTATAACAACATTTCAAAGACAATAGGACAGGTACGTGGATAGGAAATGTTCAGAAGGATATGGGTCAAACATGGGCAGGTGGGGCTAGTGTAAGGTGGGCATCTTGTTCGGAATGGGAAAATTGTGCCGAAGGGCATATTTCCATGCTGTACGACCATGATTCTAAATGAACCTTGCCTTCTTACTAAACATCGCATTAACTATCTTGCACACCCTTTCAGAGCAGTTAATTAGCTGTTGCTTACGGTATGAAGATCACATAATTCATGGAATTAAAAATTAAACCAGCGCTTGACACTCAAAATTATAGCCATAACATTCGCATTTGCCAGTCGTTTCAATCAACTCGATATCTGCGGGGTGCAGCATTATTCCAAAACTTACCTTCTTAACTGGGAAGGTAGACAAAAGTGCTGGAAAAACTCAGCGGGTGCGGCAGCATCTATGGAGCGAAGGAAATAGGCAACGTTTCGGGCCGAAACCCTTCTTAACTGGGAAGTCGTTAGGACGGAAATCATGACTGAGATGAGGAAAAATGTTTTCACCCAGAGAGTTGTGAATCTGTGGAATTCCCTGCCACAGAAGGCAGTGGAGGCCAATTCACTAGGTGTTTTGAAGAGAGAGGTAGATTTCAAGAGAGAGTTGGGCTAATGGAATGAAGGGATATGGGGAAAAAGCAGGAATGGGATACTGATTTTGGATGATCAGCCATGATCATGTTGAATGGCGGTGCTGGCTCGAAGGGCTGAATGGCCTACTCCTGCACCTATTTTCTATGTTTCTATGTAATAAAGAAATCATTCTAGGCCCATAAAAGAAGATGTCCATGCTTCACCTGTTTCAAAAGTAACAGATTGTTCAAATCGGCACCTAAATGGGACCCGAGTGATGTGAACAATGAATACACGTGGCAAAAAGCTCTCCTCCGGCCCTAAATATGGTAACTTTGACCATTTCATCAATTTAATGGAGATACGTTTAAGACAACCTTGCTCTCAGGAAAGGGCAAACCTCAAACTCAATTTACAAAGATTGTTCCGGCCATCTGCAAGAGGATGCATTGTGCCAGAAGTATAAACAAGCGGTGAAGATGGTTCACAAACTTATAATGACAGAATGTTATAAAAAAAAGTGCACTTCTTGTAAATCAGTGAAAGCTGTGATTCATTGGAATAGAGTAAAGGGCCTGTCCCACTTGGGCGTCATTTGCGTGTAATTTACGCGACATCATTTACGTGTCACGACGCGTGCGGCGTGCCGTGCACGTGTTGCATGCATGGTATGCATTATGTGCGCATGGTGCGTGGTGACGTAGGCAGTGATGCGCGGCCTTGTGGGCGCCCCAATATTTTGGGATGTACAAAATCTTTGCACGCCATCTGCGTGCCGCGCAAATGACACTCAAGTGGGCCAGGACCTTTAGTCAACAGTGTTCACCACCATGAGGGGGGGAGGGGGAGGGAAGGGGAAGAACAATGGAGGACCCGGTTTGGGTGGACTGCCAGGGGTGGTGGTGGGGGGGATAAAAGGAGAAGCTGGAAGGGTTACTTAGTAACTTTGTCAGCGTCATATGTGGCAACAATTTGCATACCTTGCGTATGTATGCAAGTAAAGAATTTCACTCTGCCTTGTCAAGTGAGGCAATAAAGTATTCCATTCCATTCCATCTTCTGAACGCAATGTCAGGCCACAAGACCCTCTCACTGATTCTTTAGCTGGCAGTAATGGTTGCCAGCTACACCGTTGCAATCTGGTCAGCAAAGCCTCAGCTGAACTCCTTATGGAGTTTGTCCGATACTCCTTCCAGCGGATATGAGGGAGGTCCTGAGTCCAGCCCCCACCAATGTGGATAAAGCCAGCATTAAAGGTGCGCACACACAAATCATCTTTCAATTTGACAGACATTATTGATTCTTGAATTTCCTTTATTATCTATAAATGAAAGAATCTATATTTCCCCACTGTTGCTTCTGTTGTTGAATATTTTATAAACATGGCAAAATGTTTTATAATCCTGTATTGTGCATCTCTTCAATCTTGATAATGGTCCTATCTTAGTGTAGAAAATGCCACATTTATATTTAGAGTCATAGCGAGAGAGCACAGAAACAGGCCATTTGGCCCACTGAGTAGACTATCGATCTTCCATTGACACCAAACCTACAATTTATTTTATTCTCCCCATGTTCTTTGTGAGCTGCTAACAGATCTGGAAAGTTAAAATCACTAAAGAGTATTACTGTGCAAGCAATCTAACAAACAAAAACAAGGCAAATTCAGTGATAAAGCTCAACAGAGAGAGAGAGAGAGAGGAAAAAAAATATTTTGGCTAATAAACCTGCATTTAATGTCTTCAATATTGGTATTAAGCAGTGAAGTGGAACTTTGGTGCATCACTTTATATTTGAGATGTGCTATATTGTTGTAAAATTGTTGAGAAAATAGGGCGGCACGGTGGCACAATGGTAGACTTTCTGCATTACAGTGCTTGCAGCGCCAGAAACACGGGTTCACTACAGGTGCTGTCTGTACAGAGTTTGTATGTTCTCCCTGTGACCTACGTGGGATTTCTCCGATATCTTTGGTTTCCTCCCACATTCCAAAGATATATAGTTTGGAGTTTTATTGGCTTGTTATGAGTGTAAAATTGTCCCTAGTGTGTGTAGGGTACTGTTAATATGCGGGCATTGCTGGTCTGGTTCCAAGTTGTATCTCTAAAAACAAAAAAACTAAAATTGGCACTCGCCTGTCATTCAGAATCATTGGCATTAGCTAATTCATTATTTAACTGTAACCTGGATCAGTAATTAGATGGAAACTAAAACTTTGTACTTCTTTCTTGGTTGAATATGTAAGCAAACTTTTTGTTGGTTTCAAGACATGATGCATCCATCACTATTTTATAAATAAATTAAAGGTTTTTCATGCTAAAATAACATTGCCAGACAAAATCCCAGACGGAAACTGCATTAATTCCCAGGGCATCACACAGTCGAAGCCACTCAAATCTGATCCATCTCATCTTCGCTATCATTGCCTCCCAATGATCTGGTAAATCCTCAGATCGCTCGTAACAGCTGCTCCACAATTTATTCTGATCCCTTCCCTGCAACCCCAATCCAATTCAGTTAAATTAAGTTTAGTCTATTGTCACGTGTACCGAGGTACTGTGAAAAGCTTTTTGTTGCATGCTAACCAGTCGGCGGAAAGACATGCAGGCAGTGTAGAAAGCTAATGGCATATTGGCCTTCATTGTGAGAGGATTTGACTTCAGGAGCAAGGAGGTCCCACAACAGTTGTAAAGGGCACTGGTAAGACCGCACCTGGAATATTGTGTACAATTTTGGTCTCCTTCTTTGAGGAAGGACATTATTGCTATTGAAGGAGTGCGGTATAGATTCACCAGGTTAATTCCCGGGTTGGCAGCACTGACATATGATGAGTGAAAGAATGGGTCGACTGGGCTTCTATTCACTGGAATTTAAAAGGATGAGAGGATATCTTATAGAAACATATAAATTCTTAAAGGAATGGACAGGCTAGATGCAGAAAAAATGTTCCCTATTTTGGTTGAGTCCAGAATCAGGGCTCACAGTTTAAAAGGGGAGGCCATTTTTGATTGAGATGAGGAAAATCTTTCACCCAGAGAGTTGTGAATATGTGGAATTCTTTGCCGCAGAAGGCAGTGGAGGCCAATTCACTGGATGGTTTCAAGGGAGAGTTAGATTTTGCTCTTAGCGCTAAAGAAAAGGGATATGGGGAAAAAGCCAGAGCAGGGTACTGATTTTAGATGATCAGCCATGATCATAGTGAATGGCGGTGCTGGCTCGAAGGGCCGAATGGCCTGCTCCTGCACCTATTTTTCTATGTTTACTATGTTTTCTATGTAATGACATGATTGAGCCATTAACAGTGTATTATAAAGGCCCTGTCCCACTGCGGGGACAGAAGAGTTTGCGCTCGACTCAAACTCGCAGCATGGTCGACAGGTGGTCCTGGTAGGTCTATGTAACTCTCCCTCATGCTCGAAAGAAGTTCCTGCAAAAGCGAGGCCTCAGTTTGTTCGAGGAGTATTTTTTAGCATGCTGAAAATTGTCCGCGAGTAAAAATTGGTCGGCATGGAAAAAAATAGATATTTTTTTACTTGTAGAATTAGTTGAAGTAGGTTGTAATAAGTCGGCATGTTATTCGTACGTAATTGAATGTAATTGAAGGTAGTCGAAGGTAGTCGCAGATAGTGTTAGTATAGTCGAAGGTAGTCAAAGATGGTCATCTTCACTCTCTACTATTCGGTGTCCAATTTTCCCGAAGCTAGTCAAAGCTAGTCTTCAACATAGTCAAAGGAAGTCGAAGGAGATCGAAGGAGGTCTTCTACATATTCGTAGGAGGTCTTCTACATATTTGTAGGAGGTGTTCTACTTCAGCGGCACAAAAAGACCATGACACTTTTTTACACTCTCCTAAACTCTTCTAAACTCGCCAATTAGGTCCCCGCAGTGGGACAGGCCCTTAAAGGGGCTGTCCCACTGCGGTGACCTAATTAGCAGGTTTAGAAGAGTTTAGGTGAGTTTGAAAAAATGTCATGTTGAAGACCTCCTTCGACCATGTAGAAGACCTCCTTTGACCTCCTTCAACTATGTTGAAGACTAGCTTTGACTAGTTTCGACTAGCATTGGAAAAACTGGACACCGAATAGTGGAGAGTGAAGACGACCTCCTTCGATCGCCTTCGACCTCCCTTTGACCTCCCTTCGACTATGTTGAATACTATCTATGACTACCTTAGATTACCTTCAACTACGACATACGACATAAAATAATGCTTTCTTTGCCTTGGGAAGTGATTGCCTTGTGAGAATTAGAAGAAATCATTTGAAAACACCTTATTTATTTTTCTGTTGTTGTTCAAAAACCTGGCATTTATTGGAAGGCTTCCTGTCAAGTCGAATCTTGCAGTAAAGTTCCAGACCACCACTCCCTTGCTTACAACACTTCACCATCTCCATCTCTACGCTTCACTCGTCCCTTTGCACCCCCACCCCTAGTCCTCACCCGTCTCTTTACAGCACTTCTCATCCCCTTACTACTGAAGATTACAAGATCTTAAGACAAGATGGCAGGAATTGTTATCAATGTGCTCTGGAGTCTCAGCCACTGAGTTACCTTGACAGGATTAATAGATTTTTAGATATTTCAAAGGATAAGGAGTCAGTGTAGGAATGTAATGCTAGATAAAAGATCAACTGTATTAAATAAGGGGCTTATTAGCTTTCTCCTGCTTATATTTCTTGTGGTCTTCTGTTCTAATGAAACCAAAACAGGTTACTGGATAGGCTTAGATTTATTACTCTTCCATTTAGATATTGATTAAACTATTAACTCCAAATATAATATGTATATGAAATATTGTTTCCATTTGTTTGGAAGTGTCTTTTTACTCATAATCGGGTATAAGGTATTATTCTTGGAAATTGGGAATTAATTTTGAGCTTAAGATATAGTCTGATCTATCTGTGCCATCACCTTATAGTTGAATTGTATTAATTAAATTTTCTGTTATGCTTGGGAAAGAATGTAAAAAACATGTAGTCATCCCACAAATCTACTTTAAAATGCAAGCGAAAGGATTAATGGGTAAAACCTGGTCAAGTTTGCTTTTAAAATACAGAAACACGAAGCATCAGGTTTTAAGCTATTGACAAGATAAAAGATCTTTAAATCACAGCTTGGTCTTGTGATGGACCTTATGGATGTAAATTTCTCCCCCTGCCATTAAATAATTATGCATAATGTGAGAAGCAGTAAATAAATCTACCAGAGAAATCAAACATCAGAGACAGGAAGTTCGGCGAAATCGGGAATTTGAGGGGTAACTTTTTCACACAAAGGGTGGTGGGTGTATGGAACAAGCTGCCAGAGGAGGTATTCAAGAAAGAACTGCAGATGCTGGAAAATCGAAGGTACAAAAAAAAGCTGGAGAAACTCAGCGGGTGCAGCAGCATCTATGGAGCGAAGGGAATAGGCAACATTTCGGGCCGAAACCCTTCTTCGGACTTATGTCTGAATGTCTGAAGAAGGGTTTCGGCCCGAAACGTTGCCTATTCCCTTTGCTCCATAGATGCTGCTGCACCCGCTGAGTTTCTCCAGCTTTTTTGTATACCTTCCAGAGGAGGTAGTTCGAGGCTGGGATTATCCCACATTTAAGAAACAGTGTCTTTTTTTTTTTCTCACTCAGTCCTGAGTGCCAGAGAGAGTTTGTGCATAGTTGCCGATATGACGGAGACCTCGCCCCCCACCTCGCGGCCTACCAGCTGGATCGGAGCGGCCTATCCTGCTGGGGACCGGGAACCTGACCAGGGCTGCTACAGCGGCGGCGCAGCACTGGAGTCATCGCGGAGCGGGCGATGCCTACCTGGGTCGCCATTTGGAGCTCCGGAGCGTTGGGCCGTTGCTCCAGCATCGTGGAGCTCTGGTGCGGAGAGCTTCCAACGCGGGCGGCGCTGAACAACATCGTGGAGTCCTGGGGCGCCTTGCAGAGGGCCGCCAGCAGCAGTCTCCACCCGACGCGGCCTACGGACTTTGGATCTCTGGTTTTAATGTGTGCAGTTTGCACATTATCCTTGTAATCCGGTGAGTTTCTGCCAGGTACTCCAGAATCCTCAACTCCAAGTGATGCGGCGAGAGGCTATTTTAACTTTCCTTTACATGTCTTTGAGTGAAAAGGAGTATAATATGAGTACATGAGCATGTGAGGGAGAATAACTTACAAGATTACAGGGGAATAAGAGGATTGGGACCAATACTCCACTGGAACTGGCATGGACTTGTAGTGTAATAAGTAAGACGGATGACATCTACCTTTTTGCTCATTCCTGACATCTGTGTTGCAATGTGGAGACCAGAGATAAGATGAACCATGTACTGTCAGCAATTTTACATGGAAACGTCAGCTCAATAGCAGTACGATCCTCTTCACTGTATCCCTGATTTTGTGTTCTTAACTCCATCAATGCAAGAACGAGGTTAATCATACTTATAATGAGATAGTAATTATTTTCTGTAATAATTCCTTATGTTCTAAGATATATGTTTGAGAATTCTCCAATTTCTAATCTTATTACATATTACTTATTAATCTTACATATTATTTTTTAATCATTATTTTGTTCCTAATTTTGCGGATGTGGTTTGATAATCAGGCAAAATTGAGTTCTGAAATCTTAAACCTTAAATGACACAATAATTTTGAATTTCAGGGAATTATTGTTCTTGAAGCAGCTCATACCCATTTTGAATGTTCCTTCTGTTCCACCATGTAAGTAATAGGTTTAAACTTCTGAAACACACGTAAAAAGTGAAACATAAATAATAATAAACTTTATTATGGACTCGAGGTCCAGACAAGGGGCAACATTACATTAAAAAAAAAATGCATTGTATATTAAAAAATATCATAAAGTACATATATAGTATAAAATATCATTAAGTACATAAAAGATGATTACATTGAATTAATCTGCAGTAAAGTTATCCATTTTAAAATCAATATTTCAGACAAATGGGCTATTACTGGACTTTAAATAAATGGAGCAATGCAGCCTATTACTGGGATAGATTAAAGGGATGAATACAAGAGTTCAGCAATGCAACAAGTGGTTTGAGAATTCCAAAGAAGCTCTCGCCTTTGGGTTCAAAAAAAATATCTGTGCTTAGTGGTTAGCCTATTAATTTGACACAGCGATACTTGTTTCCCAATTCTCCAGACAGGAGAATTGGGAAACATATTATTCCTACATCTACTCAGTCAGACTCTATAATTGCATGTTGTAATGAGATTACCACTTGCTCTGAGGAATAAAGATCCAGTCCGTTTAATCTCTCCTTAGTTATTTTAGTTTATTGTCATGAGGTACAGTGAAAAGCTGTGCTCTTTTTCACTGAAAGGCACCTAAAGGAAAGTTAAAATAGCCAATCATCACATCATTGGGATGCGAGGGGAATCTGCAGAATCTCATTTAACAGTACCCACTCTCCCTGCAAGAGGAGGGAGACTTCAGGTCCTCAGATCCAAGAGACAATGTTCATAAGTTTACAAGTTCTTAAGTCGTAGCAACAAAATTAGGCCATTCAGCCCATTGAGTCTACTCCACCATTTAATAATAGCAAATCTATCTTTCCCTCTCAACCCCATTCTCCTGCCTTCCCCCCATTACTTTTGATAGGCTTCCTTATCAAGTGCCCCCACTTTAAAAATACTCAATTACTTGGCCTTCACAGCTGCCTTTAATGTTACAATGCTCTTGTATTACTGTACGGATTGCCAGCTGTGATGTGCGCTACAGTGCCTGAAGAGAGCCTTGATACACAATCTCTGACTCAGGGATGAATACAGGGCTATGGTGTCAATATTGACACTTGGACAGATATTTAATCCAATTTAGTCAGGACCAGAAATAATGCTCAATAAGATTGCAATTGACGGAAGGTTGCCTGACAATTTTTGTTACTCTGTCTGTTATTATGCAAAATGATTTTCACATAACTGATAATATTGTTTCATTCTTCCTATTTCTCACACCTTTATATTCACTCTTATGTTTCAGTCTGCCTTTTCTTCATAGATAACGGAAAGAAAAAAAATACTTCTAAACTTTCAGGGGAAAGAATCAAACTGTGCTTAGCTGGCAGCCTGGAATGTCCGTGCCTAGTTTTAATGAGATAAAAATGGCTTTGACATCCCTTGTTGCCTTGTCACATGCAGAGATAAGTCTGGCTCTATTTTATAACGGTTTACCACTGGGGTCCATAACATCCTCCAAAGAAATTGATTGTTTTTAATAATGGAGATCTGCTACAGAGCAAGTCAGATCTTTAATATCTGTTTTGGAAAGGTCCAAGTATTGGAATGAGTGATGAATGAGATGTAAAAGACAACTGTATTTTGCGGCGTTGGTGTGGGGAAATCACAGAAACAGTTTGTTCCACAATGACCCAAGAATGCTGCCACCCATTGCACATTACTTTTCTGGCAACAACTCCAACTTGATTTTGCAGGCTTCAATTTAATAGAGTCATAGAGTCATACAGTGTACTTTCGGAGCTTCTTTGCAATTGATGACTGGTACCCAGCTGTTCAGTTACATTTAGAAGGCACAATTGTAAATGGATGGGATTCTCCTCACAATTGAAGCCTACATTATAGACCAGTGATTCCCAACTTGGGGCCATATGGCAAATTTCAGGGGGGGCACAGTGATAGGGGGCCACAGGCTCATTGAAGGGGGCCACTTTTTTCCCGCTAATAGGAGGGGCCACAGAAAAATTTAAGAGCCCAAGGGGGCCATGAGCTAAAAAAGGTTGGGAACCACTGTTATAGACTATAGTAGAGAAAATCTCTTCTTTCTGAGAACTTTGAAAGTCACTGGCCAGGTCGGAACTAATACCCCTGAGATAGTGGTGAGTAGTGGTCTTCATAAAGCCGTGGTGATGCTTGTGGTGAAGATAATTCAATAATACTGATTGGTTTAAATCTTCAGGAAATCACAGGGACATAAGAGTAGTAGGCTTACAATGATAGGGGGTTTCAACACCCCCGCTATAGTGGGGATCACTTTAATGTGCAAGGTGTAAAGGCAGTGGAATCTTGTTTTGTGTATCTATCCATGTTGACCAGTAAAGCTCCTGTCCCACAGTATGAGGTAATTCAAGAGTTCTCCCGAGTTTTAACCCTGATTCGAACGCGGAGAATGTTTGTAGCGGGTCCGTAGGAGTTCGTGGATGTCTCGTAGCGGCTCGTAATGCTAATGGTAGGTACTCGGGACATCCAGTAACTCGTGAAATTTTTTCATCCCTGCAAAAAATGTCTATGAGTAAAAAAATACTTGTGATGAAAAAATGTTACTTTTTATACCTACCGTTAGCATTACGAGCCGCTACGAGACATCCCCGAACTCCTGCGGACCCGCTACGGACATTCTCCGAGTTTGAATCAGGGGAAAAATTGGGAGAACTCGTGAATTACCTCGTACAGACAAGAAACAGGAATTGATCTAATATCAGGGGAGTGTCAGTGCAGAGCATTTTAGAGTGAGTGATTATAATTGTAAGTTTTAAAAACATTTTAGGAAAGAAGGATGGTTTGTTACTGATGGTCCGGAATTGGAGGATAAATAAGAATACGTGCCAAAAGTATATTGGGAACAGTTTCATGCAGGTATATTTGATTTGTGGAACTCATTCACAAAGTGAAATAATGACTGTTCAGAGCAAATATGTCCCCATTGTGGTGAAAAATATACAAAGTAGATGTAAGAAACCCTACATGTCAAGGGATATTGAGGACTAGATGTAGAAAATAAAAGCAAACATATGGCAAACATAAATGCAAACATAAGCCTTTCAGAAGTATAGGAAACATAAAGAGGGCATGGAGATGGTACGTGAACAAGGTTGAGGAATCTCCCAAAATATTCTAAAAATATATTGAGGGTAAGGGGGTCCTAAATGGCAATCTGTATGGAGCGAGGGGACAAGTGAGATCTTAAAATGTGTGCTTCTCATCTGTATATATCCTGGGGAAGACAAATGGATTTAGAAAATTTGAGATGATTTGCGGTGAAATTCTAGATTGTTATTGTTAAAATAGCGGATGTATTAGTTGTCTTTGTGGGCCACAAGATGAATAACTCACGAGCAGCTGAGAGAAAATTGATGGGTCCTGGCAGAGATTTTTTAAACTTCAGTTGGTGAGGTGCCAGATGAATGGACATCAACAAATGCAGCATCTTTATTCGTGAAGGGCAATAAGGATAACTAGATAATTACAGGCCAGAGAGTCTAATGTCAGAGGTAGGGATTATAATTAAAAATATTCTGATGGACAAGATTAATCGGCATTTGGAAAGGCGGGGATTAATGAAAAATACTTAACACAGCTTTGAAAGTGGGAGATCCTGCCTGATTAATCTGATAGCACATTTCACAGAGGTAACAAATGTACAAATGTATTAGAATGCACATAGAAAATAAGGACAGGGATATTATGGTACAACATTATAAAATATTTTTAGGCACAACTACATATTTGTATAGTTATGGTCATAACACTATAAGAAGAGCTGGATTGCACTAAAGGAGGTGCAGAGAAGATTCACCAGGATGTTTCTTGTATTTCATTTGGAGTTTATTAGTTTAGATTATTATTGTCACGTGTACCGAGCTTTTGTTTGCATGCTATCCAGTCAAATGTATTACATGAATATAATCAGGTCATCCATAGTGCAAAGATAAAGGATAAAGGGTACAACAGTTAGTGCAAAGTTTTAGCATTGAAATCCGATAAAGTCTGATTAAAGATAGTTCAAAAGTACCAATGACAGAGATGGGAGGTCAGGACTGCATGGTGTAAGTTTCTAATTTACTTTAGGAAGAGATGAGAGGATGATTCAGTTGGCTGATAAGATGAGAGTCAGTTGGAAAACAGATACGAGTTGGGAAGAAAGGTAACAGCTGAGAAGAAAGAGGGTGGATAAATTGGGTTTATAGTCCTTGGAACAGAGGAGAATATTGGGGGGTTGGGGGGGGGGGGGGGGGGTTTAGGGAGGTATAAAATATTATGAATGGCATGGATGGATAAGTAATAGGAAAATATTCCCCATAGCAGATGTACTAAAACTAGAAGGCATGGACTTGGGTAATGATGAAGAGTTTTAAAGAGGTTCGGAGAAATAACTTTTTCATTGAGAGGGTTATTAGGATTTGGAATGCATTGCCTGAGCGGGTGGTGGATGTAGATACTCCTAGAATATTTAATAAATGTCCCCATGAGTTATCAAGCCATTGAACAATGAGGGCCAAATGTTGGTAAATGGGATTTATGTAGATACTTAATGTTCAGATGAGACAAAGGGCTTGCTTTTGTGCTGAATTATTCTATGACTATGTTTCTCTGATTTTATGACTGATCTTCTGCATTTGGCCCAGTGAAGATGAAGGAAGGACAATGTGTTTCCAAGGCAAGATGTGTGTTTCAGATGGAAGTGGAGTTTGCATGCATCGGCTGTCCTTGTCATTCTTGGTGATAGAATTTGTGAGCTTGGAAGTAAGTACTGTGGAAGTCTTAGCAAGTTAGTGCTGTGCATTTTATAGAGAGCCTGTTATGGTGTGTTATGCATTTGCTTTCAGTTGGGTGTGCTGTTTTATCTTGAATCTTGTTAAGATTGTTGGAGCTGGCAAATGGGAAGTATTCCAACACCCTCAGATAAAACATTGGTCACATACCATGTGTGAGGAAAGAACTGCAGATGCTGGTTGAAATCGAGGTAGATGCAAAATGCTGGAGTAACTTTGCGGGGACAGGCAGCATCTCTAAAGTTAACAGACCACCCAATTTGTGGTGGTCAGGTAACATATCATTTTTGGGATGTGAGAGGAAAGTGAATCACTTGGAGGAAATCCGCAGGGAGAAAGTGCAGATTCAATACATACAGTAGGTCAGGAACCTTGGCCTGTTGGAGCAGTGAGGCAGCAACTCTATTAGCCGTGTCACTGCTTGCCACAGTGTTTTATGAAAGTTTAAAAGGCTCTAATGTGTTTAGAAATGAGGCACTTGGTGCTGACCTGCCTGTGACTCCCGAGGATGCTATTGAAATGCATTGCTGTTTCTAAAGTAATGGAAAGTGAATATAGCCTGAAGATGTAATTAGCCAAATATTGACTGACCAGTTGCAAAATTATTGATCCTCAGGTTACAAAACATATCAATAGTGTTCGCAACAGAGTTCTCACTTGGATTAGCCAATGTAATAGGAAATTTAAAAGCTTTACAAAACAATTTCTGTGAAAATATAGGCAATTACAATGCTTCCTACTTTATTTATTATTTTCATTACTTGAAGATATTGTCTCTGATCTAATAATTCTCAGTGTTTATCCAATAGACTGTGGCCATGAAATCGCTTTCCAACATGATTAGGTAGTTTGCCACATTGGGTTCTAACTTTATCGAAGCTTCTTTTTAATCACCACACTTTTTAAGTTGCTTAAACCTTTCATTCTGCACTTCCTGTATGCAATCATTGTTCAGCAAGTGTTCAGCAATATTGCAATCTGATTCCTCAGTGGTTTGAAGTATACACCTAATCTAAAATTTCCATTGAAGAAAGGTTAATCAAATAACTTGTTTAGAATAAATAAGTTAATTGCCTTGCTAAATCCTTAAAAATATTTGCAGATGGAGAAATTCTGTTCGGGTCAACCCTCAGTTCTTAGAGTTTGTTGGAATGTAGCTATTTCATTCAGGATGCAATCAAATCACATCACAAACTTGATTGGATTTTTCTACAAATGTTATTTTTTAAATTATATTCTCTCGCTTTTCCTTCCTCTGCCGTGATTTCTCAGTGAAACATCTCTATTATCGGTAATATTGAGATGATAAAGCCAGTTTTTTTATGGTCAGAAAATAATGGAATTCTAGTTGATCTTTTTTGCTGTATCAAAACCATATTTGGAGATTTGAGAAAATACTTGTTGCAATTCAAACATATATTTTTCTGGCTGAGTTTGGTCGTTAATGGGTTCAATTCAAATTCACACGGGAAATAAACAGGGTTTGCAAATATAAATTATCTGCTTGTTAAGACTGAAGTTCAACCTCAGAATAGACACAAATTGGATGGCAGCAGATAGCCGTTCCATTGTACATCCCATCTGATTTTCACCATTCCAATGTTACAAGCCATTTTATTACCTCAATTACTGTGGGTAGTGTAAAGACACGTTGTGGGAAAATGAAATCATGATGCAGCTCTATAACACTTTGGTTAGGCTCCGTTTGGAGTATTGTGTGTAGTTCTAGTCACCCTATTACAGGAAGGATGCAAAGGGTTTGGAAAAGGTGCGGAGGAGGTTTACCAAAATGATGCCTGGTTTAGGGGGATATTAGCTACAGGGGGAGGTTGGACAAACTTGGATTAGAACACTGGAGGTAGCAGGGAGACCCAATAGAAATATCTGAAATTATGAGAGGCATAGACAGTGTAAACAGTCAGAACCTTAATCCCAGGGTGGAAACATCAGATACAAGAGAGCATAGCTTTAAGGTGAGAGGGGTAAAGTTTAAAGGAGGTGTGTGGGGGTACTTGTTTTACACAGTGAGTGCCTGGAATACGCTACCAGCATTGGTGGTTAAGACAGATATGGTAGTGGCATTTGGAGACTTTTGGATAGATATATATGGGTTTGCAGGGAATGGAGGGAATTGGATTATGTGCAGGTTGATACGAGGTGGCATCGTGTTCGGCACAGATTTTGTGGGCAGAAGGGCCTGTTGCTCTGCTGTACTGTTCTATGTACTATGTTCTATAATATTCTGGCAATCCAATGATTACTCATATTCATAACTCGTTGATAACTGCTCATTATTTGACATAAATTGCCTGATACGACAGGTGCAGATGAAAGAGTGGTCAATTCAGTTAAATGTGATTCCAGTTAGTAATCTGTAATAAATATAAGGAACAGTGACAAAACAAATCACTCAGGATAAAACTGAAGAAAAAGTTAGAAAAATTAGTTCAGATCAAACTGACTGAAGCAGTATACTGTTACAAATTAATTATTTTTTATCATTACTCAGAAATGAGCTGCTTTATCCTATCCAATCCATTTTTCAAAGGGCTGCTGTTGTTACATGGCCAGTTATGCCTTTGCTCGATTATATGAAAAGCACTGAGATTCAACTGCTATGAATTTTAGAAGCTAGACATGTTTGAAGGAGCATCAAGCCCCATTGAAAATGCTGAGATCTAATCGGCAAACCTGTGATTGTCAAAATAAAATGTGGCATTACCTGAGATACCTTGACATGGGAGAGACAAAGGCGATTCAAATCATTTGGAAATTGAACAAATAGATGAAGAAATACTGAAAATAAAAATCTACTGGGAGTAAGAATTGTGCAATGCGATCCATGCTAAAAGGTGTGAGAGAGAAATCAACTGAAGTAAGTAAGGATTTAATTCAGCAGATTAAATGATGCATCTGAAGGGAGAATAAAGGTGTCAATAGGAAAAAATAGTGGTCAGTTAAAATAGAGGGTAATATCAAGGATTTGAGGCATTCGGGGAGAATTACCATCAATATCCAGAGAATCAATTAAACCCTTCAAAATTATGAACAGGATACAAATGAACAAAGCAGTTGGCTCTGAGTTCTATCACCATGTTACTGTTGAGTATGATATCGTAAGACTTAATTGTCCAATTATTCACATTAGATCAGACTATTGGGGCTAATTACAGGATGCTTGGACGTCAGCAAATATAACTTTGGTAAATCGTTTAATAAGGTTTCCCATGGTAGGCTGGTGCAGAAAAGCACTTGAAATTCTGAGCAAAAATTTAATAAGCAATGAAAAAATCTATTCAAAACTTTGTTTATGATTAATACCAACTGACAAATTAATCAAAATATTTCCAGATAATTTGAAACTGAAAGTGCTGGGATAACTCAGCAGGTCCGGCAGCATCTCTAGAAAACATGGACGGACGATGTCTCATGTCGGGTCCCTTCTTCAAAAGGATCTGAAGAATGGTCCTGACCTGAAGCTTTGCCTTTCCATGATCTCAAGAGACGCTGCCTGACATATTGAGGTACTCCAGCACTTTGTATCTTTTTTTGGTAAACCAGCATCTGCGCTTCCTTCTGTCTACTAATTGGACGATCATTTCCTTTCGCCAAACTGTAAAACATTTACTTAAACAGTAAGTAGAGCCTTTGTTGTTCTTGAGAGAGTTAATACATAGTGACATGAGTAGGAGACTAGGGTTTAAAAATAATATTGTGTTATTTTAATATTCGTGTTATGACGTGGAACATGATTAGCCAGGGAACGTCACTTTTTCCCAATATTGCTGGCACCCAGAATTATTCACACATCTTTTGCAGTAATTTGAACAGTTAAGTGTCAATTGTTCAATTATTCGCATTAGATCAAACTACTGGGAGTAATTACAGGGCTCTTGGGCAATAGCTTAATGTAGCTTTAGAAAAGCATTTAACAAGGTCCCCCGTGGTATGCTGATCCAGGAGATTAGGTGACATGGGATCCATGTTGAGTTGGTTAATTGAATCCAATATTAGCTAGGGAAAGAAGACTGAAGGTACTGTGGCAGCATGACTACATCTTTGTCTTGAGGAAAGTGAGAGGAGTCAACAGAAAAGTTATTGCAGTGAGGACAGGTTCTGCCAGGCAGAGGAGAGTGTTAAATGAGAGGAACTGATTGGGTCTCTGTTCAAGGAAGAACTGTAGGGCCCTGGGGCCTTCCTGATGGGGAATGATGGTTTTAAAGGGCCATGGGATGGAAGCAGAGGAATTTAGTCATTGAATTGTTAGGAACATTTTGGGATGTCTCAGTTGTAAGATATAAGGAACAGGACAGGGACGGACAAGATAAAATCGAGGTATTTGAAGATGAGTTTGGTGGTGCAGGGGCAGGTGGAAACAATTGGCCTGCCTGGGCATTATAAGACAGGTATGTGTGAAGGGGAGGTTGCCTGAAGCAGAAACAAAGCCTTGTTTTGTGAACGGCAAACCTGGCCCCATCCATAAAGCAAAAATAAATGTATTTTACAGTTGGCTGATCCACACACATAGGCTTAGCCAATGGTCAAATTTGTCAAGGATTGGGACTGCCTTGGGATTTCCCCGATGTTTATAAAATTCTTTAAAAAAAACAGCCAAATACTATTCAATTTCATAGAAAGATTTGAAATAATTGCATGTAAACCTACGTGAAAGTGAAACATAAAGATACATAAAACACAGGCCAAAAAAATGCATTCTGTGTAAACTGAATTATTGTGAAAAAAAACAAAAATAAAAAATTCTTCCCAGGCCAGTGATATTAAACGTGCAATTTTACAGTGGTTGTGTGCTGTGTTCTAATTTTGAAATCTGGTTCTGTTAAAGGAAGGATTCATGAAACCACTGTGAGGGAGCACTCCTGTCATGAGTGCAGTTGTGGTTCCTGCATAGAGACATATTCTTGCACATCGTTACTGTGGGATTGCAGAAAGTCCACCACTGAACGCCAGGTGGACAACTGCAGGTGAAGAGCAGCAAACAACCTTGGGCTTTCTTCATAGTATTCACTCATAGTTCCATTTAAAGTCATAGTCATAGAGTCATAGTGTCATAGTGCATGGAATATAGTGCATATTGGGCCCTTTGACCCAACTTGCCCACACCGACCATCATGTCCCATCTACACTTGTCCCATCTACACTTGTGCCATCTGCCTGCATTTGACCCACATCCCTCTAAACCCATCCAATCCATGTACCTGTCTAAATGTTTCTTAAACATTGCGATAATAGTTTCTTAAAAGTTGCAATAGTAAATATTGGTCATTGCGATATTGGTCATTTCTTGAGCAAAAGTGGAGGTTGTGCTTACTACTTCTGGTAGCTTTATTTTTTAGCTGACAAGTTAACAGAGTCAGCATGTGCCTGTCCACCACAACCCCATGAAGAAGAATAAAATTGTTGTTTGCTAAACACCAGGTAGTGTCATCAAGATAATCACTTGAGCAGAGTGCTCTCTGTTAGTGTGGAGAACTGATAACTACACCGTACTAAATCTGCCATCAATTCTCACATCCTCCCTCCACCAACGCAATTCAACTTTAAATATCCTGCAACACAGGATTTTAAATAAGGATCTCATGGTTTCTAACAAAATCTTTCAAATACACAGGAGATTATTCTCTCTTGTAGAGAGTCTGACCTCACTTCTCTTGAGGTTTGACAAATATTTTTGCTATCCAATCTGATGTGCGCAGAATATGCATACAATGTGTCCAGAAAATGTATCATCAGCCCAATCAGGGTGTTGATAGACTTAATTAGAGGGGATATTGATATAAGCAAAAAACAGATTTCAGATTGCTCCCATGGAATTAATTGACATTTTCAAGCAGTAGTTTAGTTTTAGTTTAGAGATATAGCGTGGAAAGAGGCCCTTCAGCCCACCGAGTATGCACCGACACGCGATCCCCGCACATTCTACACGTATTAGGGACAATTTACTTTTATATCAAGCTAATTAACCTACAAACCTGTACGTCTTTAGAGTGTGGGAAGAAACCAAAGATCTCGGAGAAAACCCACGCGGTCGGGATCAAACCTGGGTCTCTGGCACTGTAAGCGCTGTAAGGCAGCAACTCTACTGCTGCGTCTGCATAACCAGTCTCAAAATCACAAGGGGCAGCCATGTTAACAAAGTCCTAAAGCTACATAAGGTTATGCGATAGGAACAGAATTAGGCCTTTTGGACCGTCAGGTCTACTCCACCATTCATTCATGGCTTATCTATCTCTCCCTCCTAACCCTATTCTCCTGCCTTCTCCCCATAACCCCTGACTCCCCTGACACATTTTGGATCCACTCTAACATGGTTGGATCCACTCCATTGGTCTTCAGCCTACTAAAAGGGATCTGGTTGAATGCTTTACAAATGCCCAAGTACACAACATCCACTGTCCAATATCAACCATCTTTGTCATCTCCTCAAAAATTCTTTTAGAATTGGTCATATTTATCTATTAGTCGGAGTCTCATTTCTTCAAGGCGTGCTATGTCCATCATATTCCTAATCCACATTTTAACAGTTGGTGTGGTTGTATTTTTCCAAAATTTAAGTATCAATTTCTTTCCAATTATTAACCCATAATTAAAAAAAACATTTTGATCTTTATTTAAATTGGTATCTTCTCCTATTATTCCAAATATAATCCATTCCGTTTTGGGTTCTATTCTTGACTTGAAAATCTTTGTAAATATATCAAATATATCACTCCAAAATTTATTCAACTTTGTACATCCAACAAATGAGTGTGTTATATTAGCGTTTTGAAACAAACATTTATCGCATCTGGGAGAGACGTTTGGATAAAATTTATTCAACCTCGTTTTTGAATAATATAGTCTATGTAATAATTTGAATTGAATTAAATTATGTCTTGCATTAATAGAACAATTATGTGTATTCATCAAATATTTTTCCCATCTATCCTTAGAGATCTTTGTCATTAGCTCTTGTTCCCAATCTTCCCTTAGTGCTTCTGTTGAGGGTGATTCTCTATTTAATATATTATTATAAAAGTATGATATTAATTTTTGTGAATCAGCCTTGATATTCATTGCTTCTTCTAAAGGATCTAAAAATATAGTTTGAAATCTATGTGTATGTTTCTTCATAAAGTCACATACCTGTATATATTTAAAATATTGATTATCCTTCAATTTAAATTTTAATTTTAATTGTTGAAATGATAACAGTTTGCCCACTTCATACATGTCCCCTACTTTCCTAATCCCCAGTCTATCCCATTGTTGATATGTGTTGTCGATGAGAGAAGGTTTGAATGCGGGGTTGTTCAATAGTGGGGTTAATACTGATAAATTATTTAATTTCAAGGATGCTTTTATTTGTTTCCAAATTCTTATTATATTGTGAATAATTGGGTTCTTCTTATATATTATACTATTCAATTTTATCGGTGAGAGCAGAATCGTTCCTATATCGTACGGATAGCACTCCTCTTTCTCCATTCTTATCCACTCCAACTGCTGAGTGGAACTATCTAGCCAGTATATTATGTTCTTAATATGCACTGCCCAGTAGTAATATATAAAGTTAGGTAATGATAAACCCCCCACTTCTTTAGATTTGCACAAATGCTTTCGTTGAATTCTATGTGTTCTGTAGTCCAATATAAAATTAGTGATAGTGGAGTCTAATTTTTTGAAAAAATATTTTGGAATATATATTGGGATTGCTTGAAACAAATATATTAATTGTGGTAAGAAAGTCATTTTTATAGCGTTAATTCTACCTATCAATGAGAGTGGAAGCGTTTTCCAAAATTTAATCGTATCATTCAGTTTATTTAATAGTGGTATAAAATTGGCACTAAATAATGATTTGTGTCTTCTCGTAATTTGAATACCCAGGTACTTGAATTTTTCTGTTGCAATTTTGAAGGGGAATTTTAGTAAGTGTCTCGAATCCTGTGGTTTTAAAGACATAATTTCGCTTTTATTCCAATTTATTCTGTATCCTGAAAAAGAGCCGAATTCCTCAATTCCTCAATTAGTGTTAATAAGGTGGGTATACTCGTTTGTGTATTAGTAATATATAAAAGGATATCATCAGCGTATAATGAAATTTTGAAAATCAAGGGATTATTGCACATGCTGTCCTCACTAACTGCATCATGCCTCCACAGCCTTCTGTGTAAAGAATTCCACAGATTCACCACCCTCTGACTAAATAAATTCCACCTTATCGCCTTCCTAAAAGAACGTCCTTTAATTCTGAGGCTATGACCTATAGTCCTATACTCTCCCACTAGTGGAAACATCCTCCGCCACATCCACTATCCAAGCCTTTCACTGTTCTGCACATTTCAATGAAGTCCCCCTTCAATCTTCTAAACTCCAGAGAGTAGATCCAGTGCTGTCAAATGCTCATCATTATGTTAACCTACTCATTCCTGGGATCATTCTTGTAAACCTCCTCTGGACCCTCCCCAGAGCCAGCACATCCTTCCTCAAATATGGTGCCCAAAATTTTTAACAATATTCCAAATGTGGCCTAACCAGTGCCTTATAGAGCCTCAGTATTAAATCCCTGTTTTTGTACACAAACCCTCTCGATATAAATGCTTTCTAATATAATGCAGCCATGACTTAAATCAGTATCAGTTATATTCAGCTCGTCCTCCTGAAATTATTCCCAGGGAACGTGCAGCAATGCAAAAAAACAAGATGACTGTGTTGACAGAATTATGCAATTACTATAATGAGAATCATCCATGATGTTTATGTGGGAGCAGTACTGGTTCCCACAAATAGTGAGTCCCTCTTGGATTGTTATACATGTGCACATTTTTCAGCATATTCACATTTGTGAGCTTGTGTCTGAAACAGATAATAAATCATATCACTTCAGATTGTGGTCCTAATTATAACATGTATATTTAGTATTTATACTTATAGGAGTAAAATACATTTTGAATCACGCCATTGTGTGAGCTTCTAAGTATGATTAAACAAAAAGTGATTCTTATGTTTAATAATAAAGGTGAAATAATGCTGAGGATTTTCATATGATGAAGAACACATTTGCAGCCAGGAGCATGTGTATGTCACCTTCTCCTGGCAGAGTGGCAGTCTACCTGGGGGACACAGCGAGATGGAGAAATATGTGACAGTCAATGAGCACAGATGTAAGTGTACAATGTTTCAAGGGTATGAGTCATAGACTAATTCAGAGCATTTTTCATCAGATGGCAAATTTCTCAGGAGCCAAATGCTGCTGATGCTGGAATCTGAAATAAAATGCTGGAGATGCGCAACAGAGCAGACAGCACAAGAAACAAACCCACCGTGAGAACATCACATGATATGCCATATCCATTATAGTAGGAACTGGTTCATGCAGCAGGGAAGGTGTGCTTGACAGTTACTGATCACCACTCGCTTCTCTTGGAAAACTACACAATTCACATCACCTCCAGGAAAAATGGTGCTAGATTGCATGAAAGCTATTTCCTCACAAATGGAATATCTTATGAAGTCCTTAATGACAATAGGCCACTGTTTGTATAGTAAGTGCTCGGTTCAGACTGGTTGACAAAGAATGGTACTTAATGTGCACAACTAAATTATTCACAGCTGAATGGATTTCTATAGAAGTCACTGTTGAGCATTAAGATGCTTAGAAAATGTGCATAGTAAACTCCCTGTTTACCATAGTTCACCTTTGGAAAGCAGATTAGCTTGACGGCAAACAAAATGGGGAAAAAGCAGAGAAGTCATAAGATAAGATAAGATAAGATACATTTATTGTCATTTGGACCCCTTGAGGTCCAAACAAAATGCCGTTTCTGCAGCCATACATACAAACACATAGACCCAAGACACAACATAATTTACATAAACATCCATCACATTGCTGTGATGGAAGGCCAAATAAACTTATTTCTCCACTGCATTCTACCCATAACAATGTTAAGAATTCTGGCAATTTAGAAATTGTGACAAAATATTTTACATTGACATGTTAAAGTGTTAACATTTATAGACATATTAATATAAGACATACTTTTATAAAGCTACAAGATGAATATTAGGGATGGTATATCATAAGAGTGTTAATAATATTCCCATTAAAAATATGAATCAGTCAGAATCATTGAGTCATACAGTATGAAAGCAGGCCCTTCAGCCCATCAGGTTTGCACTGACCAGCAAGTACCAAACTACACAAATTGCATTTTTAAAATTCTCTCCGTTTTCCCATCAATTTCTCCCAGATTCTGGCACTCAGCTAAACATTATGGACAATTTACAATGGCCAAGTAACCTATCAATCTGAACTTCTTTGGGTTGTGGGAGCAAATCGGATGAAGCCCATGGGGAGTTCTGCATTTAAAAGGTTAAAAGATCTCAATTTAGTTTCAACATATTTTAAATTGTCACTTCTGTTAC
Source organism: Leucoraja erinaceus (assembly GCF_028641065.1). Classification (NCBI taxonomy): domain Eukaryota; kingdom Metazoa; phylum Chordata; class Chondrichthyes; order Rajiformes; family Rajidae; genus Leucoraja; species Leucoraja erinaceus. The sequence goes on from NC_073394.1 coordinate 15,239,240, forward strand.
ACAACAGGGTGCAAACAACAGAGCACAGCCATCTGTCCTTCCTATTATTGCCAGTAATCTGGAACTTGGCAGCGATGCTAAATTGTAGAGATAAAGATTTGATAGAGTTTAACCCCTCTAAGCTCTTTACTATGGGTTCTCATATAAATAATGAGGAAAAACTGCTTTATTTTTAGTTCAGTTTAGAGATACAGTGTGGAAACAGGCCCTTCGGCCCATTGAGTCCATGCCGACAAGCGATCATCCCATATACTAGCACTATCCTACATACTAGGTACAATTTACAATTTTATCAAAGCCAATTAACCTACAAACCTGTAAATCTTTGGTGTGGGGGAGAAAACAGGAGCACCCGGAGAAAACCCATGCAGGTCACGTGGAGAATGTACAAACCCTGTTACAGACAGCACCCATAGTCAGGATCAAACCTGGGTCTCTCTGCTCTACCACTGCGCCACTGTGCTGCCCAATTTTTTTTGATTGTTTTAATTTACATTCCTTATTCATATCATCAAATAAAGGGGTGGCTATTGCTCTGGGCCCGTCTCGAAGAATTCACTGTGAACTGCTGAATTATTATGCTTAAAGAACAGGGAAAACACAAACCTCTAAGTGCCCTGGAATTTCTTTTTGAGATCTTACTTAAACGGAATAAGTATCAGCAGGAGAAACAATTTATGCATATGATATCATTGGTTTCACACAGCTACTGCAATGGAAAATGGTTTGAAGTTGATGGGAGGTGAGAGAAAACAGGGAGTTGTCAGTTTGTTTTATGTCCTCAAATTATCCCCGAAATAAAATGAACTGCAGATTTACTGCTCTAATGGAAGATTATTCACCTGAAACATTAAACTGATTTCTCTGTTCACATATGTCAAACCAGGACCGGATACAAAATCTGTAAATGGTAGAGCCCTGGAGAGCATAGAAGAACAAAGAGATATGGGAGTACAGGTGCATGGATCCTAAAGAGTGGTGAGACAGGTGGATGGTGTGGTGAAGGAGTTTGGCTTGCCTGCCTTCATTGGGAAGGGCATTGAGTACAAATTTTGGCAGTTGTACAAGTTGCTGGTGAATCCATTATTGTAGTACTGTGTACAGTTCTAGCCACCCAGCTATAGGAAGGATATCATTGAGTTAGAAAGGTTAGAGGATAATCACCAGACTGTTACCTGGTCTTGTGGGCCTCAGTTACAAAGAGAGGTTGTGTAAGCTGGACCATTTTTCTTCGAAGCATAGGAGGTTGAGGAGTGACCTTACTTAGGTGTACAAATTATGAAGGGCATTGATAAAGTGAACACTTTCATCTTTTCCCAGGGTAGAGGATTTTAAAACTAGAGAAATTATGTTTAAGGTGAGAGGGGAGAGATTTAGTTTTAGTGGCACATTAGAGGTAAACCTTTCACTCAGAGGGTTGTCGATATCTAGAATGAGCAGACGGAGAAAACTAAATAAGTGGATGCAATTATGATTTTTAATATACATTTGGATTGATACATGAATAGGAATGGTTGAGAAGTCTATGGGCAAAATCCAAGCAAATGGGACAAGGTTAGAATGCCAACTTGGACATCATGGACATGGTGGCCTGAAGGGCCCATTTCCGTGCTGTATAGCTTTATGACTGTGTGCTATTTAACCTGCTGAGTGTTCCACATCTTTTACATTTTAAGCGCGCATTTCATGAAATTACTTTATTGCTTTTTCACCATTAGTACCTATTTTTTTATTAGCTCCCGAAAGCCATTTCATCCCCTGTATAAAAAATTAAATGTGTCAAGAATAGCAACTCTTTACTTTATTTCAAATAAAAAATATCATGCAGAGGAGTTTATTTCCATGGTGTTATAGATAGTTTTAGATAGCAACAAATTAAGGTATCATTATCAAGCTTTATTTGTAAATGTGTAAATTATCTTCGAGTAAAAAATAAATTGGTATTTAATTTTTTATTATGGATAATTTTTCTTCCATATTAAATTCATGGCTTAGTAGTGTGAGTATCCAAATACAACAAGAGTTTTTTTATTGTATTGTTAAAAATAATTGCCTTCTTGAACCAACATTTGCAGGGGAAAAATTACACCATAAGAACTGATCAACCCCTTGTACCTTTTCTTGCATTGCCAAATGCCAGATACCGCTTTATGAAAATCGAGGGTTGGATTTACCAATATATAGTGTTCTTGTTCTCATTAACAACTTCAATATCATGATTTGAAGGAAACTAGGTTAAATGGAGGTTCCAAAAGAAAATGACAGATTTTACTTAAAGCCTGTGACACTGGATAAATCGTATAAAGGGCTGCTTTTAGATTAATATCTATTTGTTTCAGATTATTGTACAGCAACTTTATACATTTTTATATTATTCAGTCCCTTTCCTTTGTCTTGGAAGCACACATTCAAAACAGGTTTTTTTCCCCTAGTTCTGTAATTCAATGGCTTGAAAAAGAGAATTGGATTCTCAGCCTACTGTATTCAAACTAAAATGTGGTACAAAACTGTTGAAAGTCATAATCATCCCATAACTTGGATCAGAAGCAGAATTACGAAGCAGATTTATCAGTTCAATATGGTAGGTTGATTGAGTGCAATAATTGGTTGATATGTATTGGCATAACATCAGTCACTGCGCTTCAATAATTTGCTGGTTGTGAAGTTTTTTGAAACATAGATATGAAACTGCTGCCTATTTGCTTATCCTTTCACTTTACGCTTCTTTATATAATGTCTGAAAGGTGTTCACCTTCATTTCTATAGACCAGGTAGATCAGAAAGATGTGTAATCTAATTTGATTGAAAAAATGCTACCTATTTAGGAAGAAATGCATAGTGTTTATATTTGTTTAGAATAAATACAAGTTTAATTTATCTAGTGTAAAATAAATAAAATAAATTATATATTTTTAAAATATATTTTGGTTCATTATTTTACGTAGCATTGTTTTATTTTTGAAGTTATTTGAAGTTAGAGAAGTAAATGTTCATACCGCTAGTGTGTAAGCTACCCAAGCAAAATATGAATGTTGTTTCTCCAATTTGCGCTGGGCCTCACTCTGACAATGGAGGAGGCCCAGGACAGAAAGGTCAGATTGGGAATGGGATGGGGGAGTTAAAGTGCTGAGCAGCTGGAAGATCAGGTAGGCTAAGGCGGACTGAATGGAGGTGTTCAGCGAAACGATCGCCGAGCCTGGGCTTGGTCCCGCCGACATACAGGAGTTGACACCTGGATCAGTGGATACAGTAGATGAGGTTGGAGGAAGTGCAAGTGAACCCCTTCCTCACCTGAAAAGACTGTTGGGGTCCTTGGATGGAGTCGAGGGGTGAGGTATAGGGCCTAGTGGAATGAACATTAACTTTGCTAACTTCAAATAGCCCTTGCTTTCACTCTCTCTCCATCCCCTCCCCCATACCAGTTCTCCCACCAGTCTTACTGTCTCGGACTACATTCTATCTCTGTTCCGACAATCCCCTGACATCAGTTTGAAGAAGGGCCTCAACCCGAAACGTCACCCATTCCTTCTCTCCAGAGATGCTGCCTGTCCTGGTAAGTTACTCCAGCATTTTGTGTCTACCCATGATAAGTGAATAACATTTAGTGCCAGCAAAGCCCAATCAAGGATTGCCTGCTGGTCACCAATGAGGTAGATAGTAGTTCAGGACTGCTCTCTGGTTGTGGTAGCCTGATAACAGATGGGAAGGAACTATCCCTGAATCTAGAGGTGTACGTTTTCAGACTTCTATACCTTTTGGCCGATGGGAGAGGGGAGAAGAGGGAGTTGCCAGGGTGCCATAATCCTTGATTATGCTGCAGGCCTTGCCGAGGCGGCGTGAAGTATAAATGGGGTCACTGGAAGGGAGGTTGGTTTGTGTGATGGTCTGAGCTGCGTTCTATGGATTTTGCACAGTCTCCCTGTGACCACGTGGGTTTCCTCCGGTTGCTCTGGTTTCCTTCGACATCCCAAAGATGTGCGCGTTTGTGCGTTAATTGCCCGCTGTAAATTACTCCTAGTGTGCAGGGTGTGGATGCTTGTTTCCAAGATGTATCTCTAAACAAAACACCTACAGGCAATGTCTGTTTATGGAACTCCAGGAGCAGGCTTACCTGATAAACTGATTGAAGATCAATGGTTCTTATATGGCAACTATTATAACCTGAAAATCAGTTAAATAACTTAAATACATAAGTAAGATCCAAGGTGAAATTAACTGAAGGCTATTGTCAATGATGGTAGAGTACAGAAGGAAATAAATGCACAGAAGGCTATTGTCCAAGGAATTAATAGCTTGGGAGAAGATATATGACTGAGGATGTTGCAGAGATCGTACGGATTAGAAATCTAATGCATTGGAAGGCACGGAGCCAAAGAAAATGACCAAAGGAACAGGTGATGGATAAATGCTCTTTAAATTAGGATTGGATTCAAGCCATGGTGTCTTGGACAAGATACAGTAGCTAGAACGTGGTGGATCGGAGATGATAGGAAAGAGTATTAAAGTGGTGAAAGTGAGAGATTGGCAAAAAGCAAAGAAAGAAGTAAAGGCCAACATTCTTCCTGATCGTAGTTGTGGGATCAAAAATATTCTATGCAAGTGGTCAGACGGAGGGGTGGGCTGTGTGGGCAAACTTCAAATGGGGGAGTTATCTCATCCATTGTGGGAGTCTGAAGAAACACAGTAAATTAACAGAAATTGTGCATGACCATGAATGCATGTGTAGAAGTACACCCAAATACCTGAAGAAACTACAAATTAATACACAATCATTAAATATATGATCATTTGAATCCGGGGTTATAACTCCACAACAACATTACCTCGCAGAGTGTGGGTCTGTGATATTCTTTGGGAATACAGACTTCATTAAAATGGGTCCTGCAATTATGCTCAATAATCACTTTCAAATAATCATTATTGTAAACGGATATAACAATATTGGATTCCCTAAATCAGATAATTAGTATCCAGGGGGATTTAAAAAAAAAAAGGAATTGGGGGCTGAAATTTAATTCCACAATAACTGAACTTTATTTCTGCAATGTTTTTATAATCATGCACTGTTTCTGTGTATTTGCTGGGTTCCTTCAGATAATCCATGGGTTCCTTCAGATAATGGATGAGATAATCCAGGAGTGTTATTGTTGATTACAACGCTTTGAAAAATGTTGTAGATATTATTGCAAATATAGTTCTATTTCATCATCTGTCCAGAGATGATTTGTGTCCAGGATTCTCTTTATACTGCTATTCTATACACCGTGTAGAAATCAAGCTAAGTTTTGGATTGGCATCATCTACTTTTTAATATATCTGCAGACTACTCTTGCATGGGAACTTATATCAATGCACCTTGATTGTGGGTCTTTCACTAAAAAACAGTTGTGTCTAAGATCTAGGTCGTCAAGACAAAAGATTTGCTACAAAGTCATCCTGCAGTTCACTATTTACAAGAGATTTTCTGAAACATTTAGAAAAAGATAAAACATTTCAGTGCCCATCATTATTAATCCATAGTTTATCCAACTATACAATGGTCTTATTGAAGATATCTCAGAAGTGCACAGGATGTTTAAAATAACTTGAAGCTGGAAGTACATGCAGGTTCTGACCAGGGCAGGTCTGATATGCTTGACTTCTGTCGAGGCAGCAACTTTTGCTTTCTGGTTTATTTTTTTACATTACTATGCTCATCTTCAAACTCGTGGAACTTGGAAGTCAGCACTTTCGTCTGCAACTGGATCCTCGACTTCCTCGACTTGACCAACAGACCACAATCAGTGAGGATAAGTGAAAATCTTCTTCTACAATATACTGTTTAATCTCTTCCCTTTCCGGGGACATGACTTTTTCCCTGTTGGGTCTCTGGTGTTGTTGGGCCTAACATCGTGGAGCCGGCGGCGGCCTCCAACCGGAACCAACCTGAGGGCTCCAGTCGCGGAGCCTGCGGACTCACCATTGGCCGACTTCTGAGCGGGGAGAGCTGTGGTGGTGCTCGGCTGCAAATCGACTTCGGAGCTTCGGAGGCTCCGGCTGCAGGCCCAGTGGACAGGAACATCGGGAGCACGCAGGTCCCTGGTGGGAGACGTTGCCGTTTCGGAGTTCCCGCAATGGCAACTTCTCCTGCTGGCATTGCGGGGTTTAAATGACTCGGAGCAGGGCCTAACATCGCACCGTGCGGCTTAAACGGCCATGGAACTCACCATCGCCCGCCGGGGGCTTTAACAACAGACCCCAAAGGGAAGAGATAAGACTTTTGCATTCCATCACAGTGAGGAGGTGTTGGAGATTCATTGTAATGGATGTTTGTGTAAATTGTGTTAAGTGTGTGTCTTGGTTTTTATTGTAATGTAATGACTGTAGTATGAAATTTTGTTCAAATCTTGTCTGTTTGAATGATAATAAAAGGCATTCTATGCTGTTCTATTCTACACCAACACATTAATGGAACCAAAATAGAGATGGTCGAAAGCTTCATTATTAGGGATAAATATCAACAGTAATTTGTCATGGACCAGCTTCATCAAAGCAATGGCCAAGAGAACACACCATTGCCTCTATTTCAGTTGAAGGCTTAGGAAGGAACTCCCGTAACTTCTAGATGCGCCGTAGAAAGCATTTTATCAGGATGCTTCACAGCATGGTTTGGAAACCGCTCCATCCAAGGCTTCAAGAAATTGAGAGAGTTGTGCACATAGCCCAGGCCATAATGCAAAACAACTGGATTTCCATTGTCTCTATCTACACCTCATGCTGCCTTGGCAAGGCCGCCAGCATAGTCAAGGAAGAGTCTCACCCTGGTTACTCCCTCTTCTCCCCTCTCCCATTAGGCAAGTGGTACAGAAGTCTGAAAGCGCATGCCTGCAGATTCAGAAATAGTTTCTTCCCAGCTGTTATCAGGCAACTGGATTGTCATCACACCAGCGAGAGAGCAGCCCTGACCTCCCAGATACCTCAATGGAGCCCTTTGAACTATCTTTCATTGGACTTAGACTCATAGAGTTAGAGAGTGATACAGTGTGGAAACATGCCCTTTGGACCAACTTGCCCACACCAGCCAACACGTCCCAGCTATATTAGTCCTACCTGCCCGCATTTGGTCCGTATCCCTCCAAACCTGTCCTATCCATGTACCTGCCTAACAGTTTCTTAAATGTTGAGATAGTCCCTGTCTCAACTACCTCCTCGGGCAGCTCGTTCCATACATCCACCACCTTTTATGTGAAAATGTTACCCCTCAGATTCCTATTAAATATTTTCCCCTTCACCTTAAACCTATGTCCTCTGGTCCATGATTCATCTACTCTGGGCAAGAAACTCTGTGCAACTACCCGACCTATTCCTCTCATTATCTTATACACATCTATATGATCATCCCTCATCCTCCTCCTGTCTCAGCCTACTCAACCTTTCTCTAAAGCTCACATCCTCTAGTCCTGAGTTTATTGGACGTTATCTTACACTAATTATTATGACCTTTATCTTGTAACTGCACTGTGAATGGTTTGATTGTAATCAAGTATAGACCTTTATTAGACTGAACAGCATGCAACAAAAGTAGCTTTTTACTGTAACTCCGTACATGTGACAATAATAAATTAAACTAAATCTAAGGAATACTTCACGATGCAAATGTGATAACCCTAATGAAAAAAGCATAATGTAACTACACTGTCCTCTGTGCAAATTTCTAGTGACATTGCTGCGAATGAACTCCCTCTTCTGTAGAGCATTAGAAAGGTTAACTAACCTAAAACTGAACATACGAGAGATGAGAAAGGATTTAGTATATAGACTTTTTTTTTTCATTTTACAATAGATTTCAGGATTTTCTCAGATGCTACTGTCAAGCTAACTGGCCTGACACTCCTGAGAGAATGCTTCAGATTATTGTTTTTTAAATTGAAACAGTATAAGCTGTTTTCTGATCTTTTGATCCGACCTCTCAATTTAATGGACTGTGAAATATTTCAGCCGAGCGCTACCTGTTTCCATCTCATTTTATTCAATAATTTTTGGATCCATTCCACCTTATGTTGCTGCATTATAAATATTCAAAAGATCAATTTCATTTAATGACCATGTAGCTACTAACCTCTGTTTTCTTCAAGAACTCAGGTTCATATTGATAATCTGGGGTGACAGAAGACCTGAAGGAAATCTACATTAGGCAGGAAATGTTGTTGAGGAGACTAATGGGACTGAAGGCTGATAAATCCCCAGGGCCTGATGGTCTGCATCACAGGGTACTTAAGGAAGTGGCTCTAGAAATCATGGACTCATTGGTGATCATTTTCCACTGTTCTATAGATTCAGGATCAGTTCCTGTAGGTTGGAGGGTACCTAATGTTATCCCACTTTTTAAGAATGGCGGGAGAGAGAAAGGGAATTATAGACCAGTTAGCCTGACATGGGTGGTGGGGAAGATGCTGGAGTCAATCATAAAAGATGAAATAGCGGCATATTTGGATAACAGTAACATGATCGCTCCGAGTCTGCATGGATTTACAAGGAGGAAATCATGCTTGACTAATCTTCTTCAGACATTCAGAAAGCATTTGATAAGATCCCACATAGGAGATTAATGGGCAAAATTAGGGCACATGTTATTGGGGGTAGAGTGTTGACATGGGTAGAAAATTGGTTGACAGACAGGAAACAAACAGTATTAATAGGTCCCTTCCAGAATGCCAGACAGTGACTAGTGGGGTGCCGCAAGGCTTGGTGCTGGAACTGCAGCTATTTACAATATACATCAATGATTTAGATGAAGGGATTCAAAGTAACATTGCCAAATTGTTCATTATTCAATGAAAGTAAGCATGCAGGTACAGCAGGCAGTGAAGAAAGTGAATGGCATGTTGGCCTTCATAACAAGGGACCCGTTAATACTGTTTGTTTCCTGTCTGTCAACCAACAGTGGTGGTGCAGCGGTAGAGTTGCTGCCTTACAGCACTTACAGCGGCAGAGACCCCGGTTCGATCCTGACTATGGGTGCTATCTGTACTGAGTTTGTACATTCTGCCTATGACTGCGTGGGTTTCCTCCAGGATCTTCGGTTTCCTCCCACACTCCAAAGGCATCAATTCAATTCAATTCAATTCAATTCAACTTTAATGTCATCGCACAAATACAAGTATCAGTACAACGAAATGCAGTTTTGCGTCAGACCGTAGTAGTTGTACATAAAGAGAAAAGACAAGAAAAAAAATAGAAAGAGAGAAGATACTGAATAATCAGGAAATACAGAATGATTAAACAAAGGGGGACGGAGGGACCAGAGAAGTCTATCGTCGGGACTCCGAGTTCAGCAGTGTGATTGTGTTGTTATAGAAGCTTTTCCTCATCCTGCTGGTACGTGACCTGAGGCTCCTGTACCGCCTCCCTGATGGGAGGAGGGCAAACAGTCCATGGTTGGGGTGTGAGGGGTCTTTGATGATCTTCCCAGCCCGTCTCAGACACCGTTTTCGGTGGAGGGCATCCATGGCAGGGAGCGGGGGCACCGATGATGTGCTGCTGCGCGGTTTTTCACCACCCGTTGTAGTGCTTTCCTGTCCGCAGCAGTGCAGCTGCTGTACCATACCGTGAAGCAGGTGGTCAGGATACTCTCTATGGTACAGCGGTAAAAGTTGGTCAGGATCTGGGGGGACAGGTGGGCTTTCTTGAGCCTCCTCAGGAAGTAAAGGCGCTGCTGTGCCTTTTTTGATCAGCTTGGAGGTGTTGAGGGACCAGGACAAGTCCTCCGAGATATGCACTCCGAGGATTTATAGCTGGAGACGCGCTCCATGTCCCGTTGATGTAATCTGGGGGTATGACTGCCTCCTCTGGTCTGCCTGAAGTCGACAATAATCTCCTTCGTCTTTTTGGAGTTGAGGATGAGGTTATTGTCGGCACACCAGGTGGTCAGGTGCTGGATCTCATCCCTGTAGGCTGACTCATCGTTGTCGCTGATCAGTCCTACTACCGTGGTATCGTCAGCAAACTTAATAATGGCGTTGGATCCGTGCTTTGGGATGCAGTCGTGGGTGAAGAGGGAGTAGAGGAGAGGGCTGAGCACACAGCCCTGTGGCACTCCGGTGTTCAGTGTTATAGTGGAGGAGGTGAGGTTATTGACCCTAACAGACTGTGGTCTGTTAGTGAGGAAGTCCAATGTCCAGTTGCAGAGGGAGGGTCAGAGAGATGCCAAGTCCACTGAGTTTGGTGATCAAGCTGGCTGGGATGACGGTGTTAATGGCAGAGCTGAAATCTATGAACAGGGACCTGATGTAGGAGTTGTTGTGGTTCAGGTGGGTCTGGCAGAGTGTAGGGCCCCGATATGGCGTCCTCTGTAGACCTGTTGGTCCGGTAGGCAAACTGGTGGGGGTCCAGTGTGGGGGGGAGGCAGGCTTTGAGGTGAGCCAAGATCAGCCGCTCAAAGCACTTTGCAATAACAGGGGTGAGTGCCACTGGGCGGAAATCGTTGAGACTCCCTGTAGCCGACTGTTTGGGCACTGGCACGATGGTTGATGTCTTGAGGCAAGTGGGGACAACACCCTGGGCCAACAGGTTTGTAGGTTAATTGGCTCGTTATAAATGTAGAAAATTGTTCCTAGTGTGTGTAGGATAGTATTAATGTGTGGGGATCGCTGGTCAGTGCAGACTCAGTGAGCCGAAGTGCCTGTTTCCATGTCGTATCTCTAAACTAAAGTAAACAAAACATTGATAAACCCTAAAAGTAGCAAACCTAATGTGACATAAATGATCTTCCACTGATTGAGTTGCCGACACCAGGCATGCTTGGATCTGCCTGCTTATTTCAATAATTGCAACTCTCAGCTAGTGTTAATTGCAGTGTTGAGCAGCTGCATGTTTGAACTGTGGACCCAACATTGTGACTGATCAGTTCAGCATAAATCCATTCTGCACCTGTAAGAGGAGTGATGTGCAACGACTGTGGAAAGTGGAAAAAGTGAGTGTGGGGATGATGGCACCTTACCAAATGACTAGCTGAATTATCTGATGTGCTCACTCAAGCATAAAAATATAAAGCACATTGTGCCTGCAAAGTTTCTTGAAAATAAAAAGACAAGCGGAATAACTGTTGAACTGGAAGACAGTACAAAATAGCAGTCCAAACCCAGACGGGTAATATTGCAAAGAGTCACAGAGTCAGAGAGTGATACAGCGTGGAAATAAGCCCTTCGGCCCAACTTGCCCACACCGACCAACATGCTCCATCCGCACCAGTTTCACCTGCCTGGTTTGGCCCATATCCCTTGAAACCTGTCCTAACGACGCACTTGTCCAAATGGTATTTTAAACATTGCAATGGTACCCGCTTCAACTACCTCCTCTGGCAGCTTGTTCCAAATACCTATGACCCTTTGTATAAAAAAAGTTGCTCCTCAGGTTCCTATTAAAACTTTCCCCCCTCGCCTCAAACTTATATCCTCTGGTTCTTGATTCCCCTACTCCGAGTAAAAGACTGTGTGCATCTACCCTATCCATTCCCCTCATTATCTTATGCACCTCTAAAAGAGCACCCCTCCTCCCACCTGCACTCCACTCCTTGCATTCCAAGGAATAAAGTCCTAGCCAGCTCAACCTCCCCCTATAACTCAGGCCCCTGAGTCCTGGCAACATCTTTGTACATCTTTTTTGCACCATTTCCAGTTTAACAACATCTTTCCTATAACAGGGTCACCAAAACTGAACACAATACTGTAAATGTGCCCTGAACAATATCTAGTACAACTTGTACAAGATGGCTCAATTGTTGTGACAAAATCCAGCAGCATTTCAATTTAATATAATAACCATTCAAAGACCTGATTAGAACATCCAATAGTCAATTTAATTGTCATTTGGACCCCTGGAGGTCCAAACGAAATGCCGTTTCCGCAGCCATACATTACAAACAAATAGACCCCAGAAACAACATAATTTACATTTTACATAAACATCCATCACATTGCTGTGATGGAAGGCCAAAAAAAACTTATCTCTCCACTGCCCCCCCCCCCCCCCCCCGATGTCAGAGTCAAAGTCAAAGCCCCCGGCTGGCGATGGCGATTGTCCCGCGGCCATTAAAGCCACGTCGGGTGGTGCAAGGTCGCTCACCGGGTCTTGATGTTGGAGCCCCCGGCGTGCGCTCGCAGAGTCCCGCGGCCATTCCAAGCCGCGGGGGGGCAATGATGTAGGCCCCGCAACTCGGGGCCTACAGTCCAGGAGCTCTTCGACCCCGCAACTCGGGCGGGAGAAGTCGCCGTTGCAGGAGCCCTGAAAAGCGGTCTCCCTCCAGGGACCCGCGGGCTCCCGGTGCCGCCGTCCGCAGACCCGCAGTTGCAGCCTCCGCATCAGCAGCAGCAGCGCTCCACCACTGCTCCACCCGCTCACTGGACTCGGCCAGCTCCGCGACGGTGAGGTGAGTCGGCATCAGAGTCCCCGGCTTCTTCTGTTGGAGGCCGCTCCTCATTGCAGCCCCAACGACAACTGAGACCCGACAAGAAAAGGCCTTGAATCATTTGAAAGAAATTGGCTTGGATTGATAGCTGGGTAGATAGATGTAAGGATACCTTTTCACTGTACCTCGGTACACCTGACAATAATAAACTAAAATAAACTAATCTGCATTCTGATATTCAAATTAGGAGAATATGAATGTTAGGATTGTGTCTCATAAATGTTTTAAGATTAAAGTAATACAATAGTTTTATATCAGATTTAGGAACCTCTGCCTCACCTGAAAGGACCAAGCATAGACTGGGTGATTGTTTCGCTGGTCACCTCGGTATGCTCACTTTCGCTCAGTATGCTTTGGCCGACACGATCACCCGGTTGCCAAACACTTTAACTCCCCTTCAAATTTCAGTAACAAAAATGTATCTTGACATTGGATCTTGAACTGGTACAGAAGCTGCTGTCGACGGGATGAATTACTAAATTGTGAAGATTGTGAAGAGTGGCCATGATGGCGGAAGGAAGGGATTATGTAAATGTCAAGCCCCAAATTATCTCATCTACATCCAATGCCTTTGGTTGAACAAAGAGGTTCGGCGACATCTTTTGTTTTGACCATGGAAATAATGCAGAGCATCTAAAACTTAACTGGAATTCAAATCTCTGTTGACATTATCAGATTGCCATTATACCCAGAATTGTGTGGGAGCTTTTGCCATGCAGGAAACATTCATAGGGAAATGGTTCTCATTATCTACCCCATTCCCAAAATAGCATAGCGGAGCTTTGACGAAGAGACTCGGACCTGAAACATTAAGACTGTTTCTCTCTCCTCAAATGTTCTACTGTATATCTTGCTGAGTATTTCTAGCATTTTCTATTTTTACTTTAGATTTCCAGCATCTCCAATGGTTTGCTTTGTTTTTAGACAGTGAGAGACAGTAGAAGTGAATGAACTTGGGGGTAAATTCAGGCAATTACAAGCTGGTGCTCTGGTATCGGTGGATATTCTGTAAAGAAGGGAATAAATCATCAAGCTAATCTAACGGCACAACCATCTTCGGTGATAATGTGAAATCTGCCTTTGCAGGGTCTGCTTAACTGTTCCACAATAAGATTCAGTGCAGCGTAAAGTTCAATAAAAATTGGTGGTTAGCACAGCCAACTCAGAAATGTGCTCCTTGCAGCAGTCAGCTCCCTTGATTCTATCCAATGAAGCACAACGGCTTAGGACAGAACAGTATGAATACAGATTTTAAAATTCTCGACATCAAAGTGTGAAAGCATTCCCAGGTGAGATGTTTGTGAGCATTACATAGGGATCAACTTACCACACTACAGGTCAAACCTCATGGCAACCGGCAGCAACTGATTAGATTCTCACTGTGACAAAATTCTCTATGCGAGATTCATTCACCTTTCTAATCATTGTCGCTGCGTTCCATTTTATTCTGACTTTGACACTTGGAGTTTTTGGCCACAACAGGTCTGCTCTTAACAGTAACAACATATTTCAAATGTCATTTAGTGTGGTGATGATTTGACTGTCTTCCTTCACCTCCCTGTGATGCTGTTCACTTGAAGAATCTGATAAAACTCTGATGATTTATCTTTACTTTAGAATATGTCACGGGAAAACACTAGTGCCATGTTATACATCTATTTCACTTGAATATGTTTGCACTTTATGACTTTTGGTCGAATTACATATTTCACTGTTAATTAGTTTTTTTCCCCATTTCTTTTACAGGTGATCGCACACAGATAATATCAGATGAACATTTGCAGATAATATCACACAAATCTAGGATTAATTCAATAACAACACATGAGCTCCTGCATCTTATCGTCAGTGCCTACTCATGGTGTGTAACTCAAAAGAGGACAAATGCAGATTGAACAATTAATCCTGGTTTAGAATCCACTTCCATGCGCTTAAAAAACTGTTCATCAAAAAATTACTCTTAATAAGTTCATCCGCTTCCCTACTATTATGCCACACTATTCAATGACACTGAATGTGTAGGTCTTAGTTTACAATTTCTCTTTGACCCTGAGAGGATAATAGATAATAGACAATAGATGCAGGAGTAGGCCATTTGGCCCTTCGAGCCAGCACCACCATTCAATGTGATCATGGCTGATCATCCACAATCAGTGCCCCGTTCCTGCCTTCTCCCCATATCCCCTGGCTCCGCTATCTTCAAGTCCCTATCTAGCTCTTTCTTGAAAGTATCCAGAGAACAGGCCTCCATCGCCCTCTGAGGCAGAGAATTTCACACTAACAACTCTCTGTGTGAAAAAGTGTTTCTTATCTCCGTTCTAAATGGCTTATCCCTTATTCTTAAACTGTAGCCCCTGGTTCTGGATTCCCCCAACATTAGGAACATGTTTCCTGCCTTTAGTATGTCCAAACGCTTAATAATCTTACATGTTTCAATAAGATCCCCTCCCATCCTTCTAAATTCCAGAGTGTACAAGCCCAGCTGCTCCATTCTCTCAGCATATGACAGTCCCGCCATCCCGGGAATTAACCTTTTGAACCTATGCTGCACTCCTTCAATAGCAAGAAATTTGGTTGAAATGAAGTTGAGTTGACTCAGGAATATAATGAGGCATGTTCCGAAAGATACTCTTGTGCAGGATGAAATATCAAAGGTCAACGTGGGGGATTAATCACAGATATCAGGAAAATAATTGGAAGGGAGATCTTAATAGATTGAGCTATCTACTTTCATATTTTATACTAAAATACTCCAACACGATAAACCTGGTAAAATACACTTTGGAATTCCACAATCACATCTATATCATCCCTGTGAGGAGCCCCAGATGATGGGCTGGGTCTTCAATGAATATCTCTCCTCTGTTTTTACTGTTGTGAAAGACAGTAAGCATAAAAAACTTGGGCTGGAAATGGAGATGCCAAGAGGACAGTCCATATTACAGTCGAGGAGATGCTGGATATCTTAAAGCGTGTGAAGGTAAAATAAATCCCCCGGGCCTGGATCACATATATCCGAGGACACAATGGTAAGTTAGAGAAGAAATCTATAGAGAACTAAATTAAGTGGGACCCGTTGGGTCCCAGCTTCACACGGGAGGGCAGGTCCCCCAATGCAATATTCCACCTCTCCACCAATTCCAATATTGCTGGCCAGTGGAGTGGGAGGGGGGGGAGGGGAGGAGCACTAGTATGGGTGTTGTGGGTCGAAGGGACTGGTTTCCAGAGGGCTAGTATGGACATTGTGGGCTGAATGGATTCTTGGACTGGCAGGTCAGACACTCAGGCTGGCAGCTCAGTCACTGAGTCCAGGCAGCTCAGTCACTCAGACCAGGCAGCTCAGTCACTCAGGCCTGGCAGCTCACTCATTCAGGCACGGCAGGCTGGCAGCTCAGTCACTCAGGCCTGGTGGACTGGCAGCTGAGAAACTGCCAGAAATGTTGCCGAAAACAGGTGACAGACTGTGTGAGAGAGAAGGGGGACAGAGTGGAAATCAATTTTAGACATTTGTCATCTTTTTTTTACAGATTGCAGTAATGATGGAGGAAAGTCTATCCTTGCGCGGATCTCTGGCGCACTAGTATGGGTGTTGTGCGCTGAATGGACCGGTTTCCAGAGAGCTTGTATGGACATTGTGGACAATGGATTCTTGGATGCAGTTCAGTGAGTCATGGCACTTACAGCTGGTGGGCTGGCAGTTCACTTAGTGCTGATGGCCTGGCAGTCCAGTCATTCACAATGGTGTCGTCAGTTCACTTCACCCCTCCTCCCTTCACCCCCCCCCCCCCCCAGTGCATTCCCCTGCAAAGTCCATCCCCTCACAGCCTCCCATGCACTCTTAGTGCAGACAGCAGCAGCAAGTCTTCCTCCCCTAATTAAGTTCCCATTGTGATGAAGAACACGCAGGCATGACAAGTGCAAAAAAGGACTTATTAAAGTTTAAAATGTGAATGACTCTTAAAACATAACAATTTAAATGTTAAAGATGAGATTTATTAAGTTGCTTCTTGTTGCGTCTCTTGTTGTGTTCTGCTGCTCACTGCCTCTTGATGACTTTGCTGTTGATATAAAAAAAAAGACAATTTTAATATTGAGAGATTGAGCAGTCACATTTTAACAAAGAAAATCTGCGAATTAACCTCAAAAGTCATCATTCAGTGCAGGCCTGCAAATCCAATCTCGCAGCACTTGAAGCAGAGTGCAGGCTGCAAATCCAACCTCACAGCACTCCAAGCAGAGTGCAGGCAGCAAGTCTAACCCCACAGCACTCCAAGCAGAGTGCAGGCCAGCAAATCCAATGTCATAGCATTTCAAGCAGAGTACACACACACTCACACAAACACACACTCACAGACACAGACAGACACACAGTCAGACACTCACTCACTCACACACACAAACAGACACTCACACACAGATACACAGACAGACACACACACAGACACTCACACACACACACTCTCTCACACACACAGACACTCACACACTCACACATACACAGACACTCACACAGACACTCACACAGACAGACACACAGACAGACACACAGACAGACAGACACGCAGACAGACATACAGACAGACAGACACACAGACAGACAGACATGCACTGAGACAGACAGACACACACACACACACAAAGCACACTCACACACACATACATAAAGACACTCACACTAACACACCATATATATGGCAGTAAACATTTTTGAATACACAAATGGCTGAGCACGACATCTGCACTTGGGCCTTCCGCAGTCAGCAACACTTACGCATTCAGCACGACCTCTGCACTCACTGGAAATGACGCAATCAGCATGACCTGTCCACTAAGCGGAAATCACAAAATGTGCGGGACTTTTGCAATAAACACGGGCGGACCTAATAAAGTGTTTATTGCCAAAGCCACAGTTGCCAAAGCCACAGTTGCACTAGGTACACAGTTGCACCAGCTACACAGTTGCACTAGCTACACAGTTGCACTAGCTACACAGTTTCAATGGCCACACTTTTCAACAGCCAAACATTTTCAACAGCCACACATTTCAATAGCCACAGTTGCAAAAGGCACAGTTTAAAAACACATAAAGGGCATTCACAGGTCAGTAGACACTAAGTGTTCTGTAGATTCACAGATCACACTGAGAGTCGTGACCTCTCGCTCACCATCTTGCAGCAACAGAGATACGTCCAGACTTCCAGGTTTTATAGCTCCTCCCCCTCCCCCAGGAGTGGCCTTCATGGCAATGATTGACAGGAGTGAGAATCTCAACATTTTTTAAACACTAATAACTCTTTTACCTTTCATCGAGGAGAAAAAATCCTATGCACCTGATGAGCAGAGGGGACTCTGAATAAGATGGCTAGAAATCACAGCCGTAAGTGGTAGCATTTTATATAAAATCAATATGCAGCGCAAACAGGAAGTGGTCAAGTTTAGACTTTTAATTATATAGATAGAGTGCAGGGGAGATTTATAAGGATGTTGCCAGAAGTTAAGGTCCTGAGCTATTGGCATAGATTGGACAAGTCAGGACTTTAATTCTTGGAATGCAGGTGACTAAGAAGTGATCTTATATGTGTGTACAAAAACATGAGAGGAATTGATGGTGTGAATGAACAGAATTTATTATCTCGTGTAGGGGAATCAAGAATCAGAGGACATAGGTTTCAACGTTGTGTCTCTAAAGTAAAGTAAACCCAAATCAGGGCAGTTCTTTTTAGAGTGCGCTCTAAAGTACTACATTAAGCATAAAGAACCCAAAAGCAGAATGTGTTCAACGCAGCATAAAGATACCTTGGCAGTATCCAATGAAGCACAACAGCTCAGGTGCAGCATGAAATGAATGCAAAAAAAAAAATTATATGCTGTATATGTGCCAAGCACTCTCATGAACGCTACTGACAAGGTTAACATATGAGCACGGCTCCAGTAAACGTATCACAAACCTATGAGCCCCTTGTAAAATAACAACATTCAAAAGATACTTGAACAGGTACATGGATAAGAAAGGGTTAGAAGGGCAAGGGCCAAGTTTGGGCAAATGGGATTAGTTTAGTTGGGGCATCTTGTTTGGCATGGATGAGTTGGCTGAAGGGCCTGTTTCTGTGCCCTATGACTCTCGTGCTCAACTCTCTGACATGAAACATTCTCAGGTCTGGAACCACACAGTTTGAAGTTGCCTCTCTATTGGTGCATGAAGCCCAGTCAACTCAAAACTGAAAGTGTTCATTGTAGCATACGGCTCCTTTGACACGATCCACTGAAGCAAACCACAGGCACAGCATGAAATGAGGACAGGATAAAACGTTTCTCAACTTGCAGGTGAGACAATGTTAATGCCTTACACATGTTGATTTATTTTCAAAGTAGTACCTTATTAAAGCATTGCATTTTCTGCACTCACTCAATCTAAAGGGATGCAGATGAGTAGATATGGTTCAGTTTAGTTTAGTTTATTGTCATGTGTACCGAGGTACAGTGAAAAGCATTTGTAGCATGCTAACCAGTCAGCAGAAAATCAATACATGATTACAATCAATCCATTTACAGTGTATATATACACATAATAAGGAAATAATGTTTAATGTAAAGTAAAGCCAGCAAAGTCCGGTCAAGGATAGTCTGAGGGACATCAAAGAGGTAGATAGTAGTTCAGCACTGCACTGGGATACAGCACTTCCATCGTCAGATTTGCTTGGACTACTCCAAACACCATTGTCTCGATGTTGGGTTTCACCGATCATTGGTGATCTAAGCCATAGTTACACGTGCAAAAGTTTAGCTTGGTTTTGAAATACAGCCCCTTCGACCCACCGAGTCCGAGTTGACCGACGATCCCCACAGACTAACGCTATCGTACACACACAAGGGCCAATTTTACAATTATATCGCCAATTAACCTATAAATCTTTACATCTTTGGAGTGTGGGAGAAAACCGGATATCTCGGCGAAAACCATCGCAGGTCATGGGGAGAACGTACAAACTCCATAGAGACCGCACCAGCAGTCAGGATCCAACCCAGGTTTCTGGCGCTGTAAGGCAGCAACTCTACTGCTGCACTACCATGCTGCTCTGAACAAACCATTCCTCCATGAAACATGAAAATATTCAAAATGTTTCAAAACAGCACTATTGTAATCTGTTAGATGTGTTAAAATCGGAATGGTCCATTGGGAGCAGAACCATTACTACGTCTTTGCTCATTTGCAGTGGGATATCTTAGGGGTTAAACCTTAAAGGTTCAACCCCATAACAGCCACACCCGACTGTATAAAATATTATTCGAGGTAAGGAATAGCAGAGAAGGGCCATCATGATTGTCAAGATGTGATGCTACCCCCAGTCAATCAACTGTCCTGATTGAAGCATGTGTTATGATTGCCCTTCCACCACAAGGAAGTGTGGTTACTGTGAGATACTAAAGACCATAAAAGCAAAAGGTGGCAAAGAATGAGTGGCAAAGAAGGCTTTTGATATGTTTGCCTTCATTGGTCAGGACATTGAGTATAGGTGTCATAAAGAGGGGCACATTGACGGAACTGGTAGATCTGCTGTATCACAGCACTGGCTTTGATCCTGACCTCAGGTGCTGTCTGGGTGGAGTTTGCATGTTCTCCCTTGACTTTGTGGATAACATAGAACTAGTGTGATTGGTTGATCGGCAGTTGGAATGGACTTGATGGGACAAAAGAACTGTATCAAACTTCACTAAGGCCACTACTAAAGTTTTGTGTAAATTTATAGTCACCACATGAAGTATATATGGCATTAGAGACCTGATTCCCTGCGTATCTGGATTGTTCCACATCTGGCTAATTTATTAATACACTTGATCCTCGTTATCTGTAGAATTACTACCCATGGATCTACAATGCTGGTCAGGTAAAACCAGGAGCATTGTCCAAGTGTGGATCAGGGTCAGGAACACTGGGTCAGGAACATGGATAGCTTTGAGGCCAAAGCCAGTATCTGGAGCTGAAACACACAAGCATTTTGGGCTCTGGCTCAAGCCATGTACTACGCCCGCTCTTTCAGTCATCCAAGATGAAACCCGTTATGTTCTGTTCCCCAAGTTCACCTTAAATTTACCAGGGATCAGGTTCCTCTTTATTTAGTTTGTTTTAGTTTAGAGATGAAGTGCGGAAACAAGCACATTGGCCCATGGAGTCAGCACTGACCAGCGACCCCCGCTCATTATCACTGCTCTTACACACACTAGGGACAATTTTACATTACACCAAGCCAATTAACCGACAAATCTGTACATTTTGGGAGTGTGGAAGGAAACCGAAGATCTTGGAGAAAATGCACATAGGTAGCGGGCAGAAAGTATAAACTCAGTGCAGACAAGCACCCATAGCCAGGATCATACCTGGTGCTGTAAGTCAGTAGCTCCAGCACTGTGTCACCGTGCTGCCCCTTACTGGGAGCACTGAAAACTTTATTACTTGTTGATGAATAAAAGGGAAAGCAAAATAAAAATACTTTGATGTTAAAAGAGTAAACTACAATAGTTTGGAAAATCTGCTTGTACGTTACTACCAAAGTCCCATGGGTGATGAATTATTGGAGTTTTACTCCAATAGGGGAAAAGGATTCGAGAGAATTGTGAGGATCTGGAACTTACTGCCTGAAATACTAATAGTAGAAGAGAAGTCTGACATATTTGAAATGTACCTCGTTACGCATTTCAAGTGGTGTAACCCTCAAATTTACCCTCAAATTTAAGAGCTCTTGATAAATAAGGGCATTTTTTTGACTGGCATCGATTTGGTGGACTGGATAGCTCCATTTTGCACAGTAAGCTTTTCTGATTCACTCCAAAGTCAGGAACAGAATTTTGTAAACCTATTTCTGAACTGGTGCACCAAGCACAGCCTACTCAGAAGCAAAATGTGGTTCATGCACTACACAACTTCCTTGACAGCAATTAACAAAAGCATACAGGATTCGCCACAGCAGGAGGTCAATACAATATAAAGATCCCTCCGCATGTAAGTGCCAGGCACTCCCTGGTAATGCATTGGTAAGGTTTAGCTATGGGATAAACATTGGAAGACTGAATGTTCTGCTAGAAGTCATTAACTAGTCAGTCTCTCACTGTGGCAAAACCTTTCCCAGTTATGATGTGGTTTTATATTTTATCCTGTTTTATCAATAAAGTCTTGGTCAGAACAGATCTACTCTTTGAACATGACATCTCTTTCACCTTCAATAATGTGAATTGATCTTACTCTCCATCATCCAGTGATTAGTAGCATTCACTGGAATCTATAGTGGTATAACACGATTATGATACAATTTAACTAAAATTAATTAACAATTAATAGCATTGGTTACAATTAAGGGCCTGTCCCACTTTCACAACCTAATTCACTACCTCTGCCATGTTTGCCCTTGACTCATACTCGCAGCATGGTCGTCACGAGGTCATAGGAGGTCATAGGTAGGTCATAGCAGGTCATGATGCTAGTCATAGGCCCTCTTGGCATCAAGTAGGTCGCGGCGTTTTTTCTAGCCTGATGAAAAATGTGCACGAGTAAAAAAGGTCGTAAATTAGGTCGTGAACGTGTGACAGGCCCTTGACTTTTAAATTGTACTTTTCTTTATGGAGTCTGCAGTCACTGGTGCAGCTGTAAACCTGACTGCATCCCTTGTAACTCCCACTATTAAGGAGATAATGGCAGGACATTTAGAAAATGACAGGACAATCAAGCAGAGTCAACACTGCTTCATGAAAGGGAAATCATGTTTGACAAATCTGCCAGATTTCCTCAAGGATGTAACAAGCAGAAGAGGAGAGGTGACCAGGGACAGGTCACCAATTAACATATGTTGGGCCGACTTGAAAGACTGGAGTATATACTCTTTTCTTTTAAAGGGCAACCAGGAGATGTAATTATTTCAATTGCCAGAAGCTATTAAATAAGGTGCTTCATAAAAGGTTATAGTAATTGCTCAATAGTATGTAAGATGTGAGTAAAACATTAGTATGGATACGAGATTAACTAATTAAAAGAAAACAGAGCATTGGGATAAATGGCTCATTTTCAGACTGGCAATCAGCATTCCTTCTGCAAGGATCTGTGCTAGGCTCCAAGTATTTATAATTTAAATTGATGATCGGATGAAATGAGTGAGTGCATTGAGGCCAAGTTCACTGGTGATACAAGGATAGGTAGATTGTATGCAATGGAGATGCCATAAAGAGCCTGCATAGTGATACAGATAGATTAAGTGAGTGGTGAAGAAATTGGCAGATGTTGCATAATGTAGAAAAATATGAAGTTATCCATTTTGGTGGGAAGAATATAAAAAACTAATTGCTACTTATTTACAAAGGAATCCAGGATGTGTGTGCATTGAGCATAAATGGCACAGCAAGTAATCATAAAATCTAATGGAGTGTAGGCCTTTATTGTAAATGATACTGGAATATAAAAGTAAGGATGTTTGACGCATGTTTACAGAGTGCTGATAAGATGGAACCTGGAATACTGCACACAGCATTACTTCCAATATTTAAGGAGAATGTTCTTACAAAGGAGGTACGCAAGGTCGATTCTCGGGATGAAGTGGTTCATATATGGAGAGGTTTGAGTAGGTTATGTCTGATTTCCTTCTAGCTTATAAGAATGAAAAGTGGTCTGATTGAAAAGTATAAGATTCTGAGGGGAATTAAAAGTGTGAATGCTAAAAAGATTTATCTGTTTCCGGGCGATATCTAGAACAAGAAGATATCACTTCAAATATGGTGTCACCAGTGTAAGCTGGGGGCAAGACAAAATGTCTTCTCATAGAGGATTGTGACCCTTTGGAATATTCTATCCCAAAGTGCAGGGCCGGCCTTAAGCCGATTGGACCAATTTCTCCCAATTGGGCACCATGCCTAAGGGGGTTCCCGCGTTAATTTTCCGTATTTCATACGGAAATACAAATCGCTTTGTTAAATAAATATATATATATTTTAAACATTCGCCATACGGATTTTTTTACAAAGCGAACACGGATAACAACCGCTGTACAGCCATCAGACACAAATGATTTGTTAACTACTACTGTTAGCACTTGTTAACAGCCAGTAACAAGCAGTTATATAATGTGTCATCAATGCATCGATCCACATTCCTCAGTAAATCTAATTGTGTTTTGAACGAGTATTAATGACACCACGTTCCTTTGAATACAATTCACGCGGCGTCATTAATACTTGATCAAAACACAATTCCATTTACTGAGGAATGTAGGTCGATGCATTGATGATTGAGAATTTCTTAAAACTCACCATCATGATTGAGGGCTTCTTCTTGGTGAGCTTCTTTTTGGTGGGCAGGTTTGGAGTCCTTGGGCAAATTGAATTGTTACTTTATTTATTGTTATTTTTTATTTTTACGGAGAGAACAATCTGCGCATGCGCGATTTAAGATTTTTAAAAAGCCGACTTACTGTCATATTACTCACGACACGTTCCTGAATAGGACTCATTTATAATTCTATATTTATATTTCTATGAAAATTGTTCCCAATTGGGCCCCGCACTTCCTAAGGCCGACCCTGCCAAAGTGCTGTGGAAATGTTGTCTGAAGATAATCAAGGCAGAGATTGACAGGCATTTGAATTGCAAGAGCGGCAAGCAATACATGGAAAAAGGAGAAAGTTGTGTCAAAGTCATGATTTTGCTGAATGGCGGAGCAGACCCAAGATTCAGTTTGGTTTACACCTTCTCCTTATCATGTTCTTATGTAATCGGTGTTAAAGTGACATCGCAAAGGAGCTAGACACCAAGCATGGAGCTGTCTGGAATTGCATGAGGTATCTCATTATACATGATTTACCTCTGTTCTTGAATTACGTGCTCACAGCAGATAAATAAAATTTGACTATCAGTCCTGGGGTAGATCACACACTTATTTGCCGAGAATGATAGAACAGTCTCCTTGAATAATTACGATTTTTCCTTCCCATCTTCTAATTATGAGAACCTACTCTTTGAACAAAGCAAGAACATTCTGGGTGAAGTTTAATGTGGTGATAATATAATATTTTTCTGTCCCCACTAACTCGCACCTAGAAGCTTCTATTAGGAATCTGGAACTGTAACAGGAAATCAAAGGTACTATGCTTGTGATATATTTCACTTCAATCTGCTTGCAATTGCAGTGATTTTGTTGAATTAATAATGTTACAGGACTGATGGTGTACCAGGTCGTGAGCCTGTTTCTTCATGACAGCCAGGAGCAATCACACAGTAGCATGGATAATGACACACAGCACCCCAAGCCTCAAGTTTAGATTAACGATACAGCACGGAAACAGACCCTTCAGCCCACCAGGTCTGCACCGACCAGCGATCCCCACACATTAACACTATCCTTCACACACTAAGGACAATTATTTTTTACATTTATGCATTTATATCAAGCCAATTATCCTACAAGCCTGTACGTCTTTGCAGTGTGGGAGGAAACCGAAGATCTCGGAGAAAACCCACGCAGGACATGGGGAGAACGTACAAATTCCATACAGACAGCACCTGTAGCCTGGATCGAACCTGGGTCTCTAGAGCTATAAGGCAGTAGCTCTACCACTGCGCAACCATGCCGCCATTGTTGCAAATCATTAGACTCAACACCAACGTACCTCTCGTTTTAAACATTACAGGTCCATGGCCAAGTACTAATTTAAACTTGCAGTGTCTTCCATATCACAGATTAACTTCCCAAATAAATCTTTGCAAATCAGATAGAATATGATTTAGAAAATACTCTAAAATGACACTCAGAATAATAGGGGACACTAATTAAGTTTCTAAAGAATTCAGAAAGAAGGAACAGCAGATGCTGGTTTAAACCGAAGATAGACCAAAAATGCTGGAGTAACTCAGCGAGACAAGCAGCATCTGTGGTGAGGAAGAATGGGTGATGTTTCGGGTCGAGACCCTTCTTCAGACTGATGTCAGGGGAGCTGGAGATACATAGAGAAGGAAGTGTACGGTGTGAAAACTGGAGAAAGGGGATGGAGATCAAGGAAAATGTCAAATAGATCATTATTAGCTGGGAGTAGGTAACAACAATGCAAACAGACATAAAATGTATTGGGAGAAAGTCAGACTGGTTGGAGAGCTGGGAAAGGGAAGGAAGGAGAGAGAGGGAAGCAAGTGTTACTTGAAACTAGAGAAGTCAATGTTCATATTACTGGGGTGTAAGCTGCCCAAGCGAAACATGAGGTGCTGGTCTTCCAATTTGTGCTGGGCCTCACTCTGACAATGGAGGAGGCCCAGGACAGAAAAGTCAGTGTGGGTAGACACAAAAAGCTGGAGTAACTCAGCAGGGCAGGCAGCATCTCTAGAGAAAAGGAGGTACACAAAAAGCTGGAGAAACTCAGCGGGTGCAGCAGCATCTATGGAGCGAAGGAAATAGGCAACGTTTCGGGCCGAAACCCTTCTTCAGACTGATCGGGGGCGGGGACAAGAAAGGAAAAAGGAGGAGGAGCCCGAAGGCTGGGGGATGGGAGGAGGCAGCAGCGGGACTGAGGAAGGGGAGGAGACAGCAAGGACTAACAAAATTGGGAGAATTCGATGTTCATGCCCCCAGGATGCAGACTCCCCAAACGGAATAGGGTAACGTTTTGGGTCGAGATCCTTCTCTCTCTGACAGAATGGGTGGGGAGTTCTATTGACTTTGTTACACATTATTTATTATCATGGACAATTGAACATATTAAAACCAAGGAAGAATAAAATCCAGCAAGAATATGTAGCAGAGAACATTGTTATTTAACTGTCAAACAATCCAAATGATATGTAAGCTCCATCTGAGACTCACTCACCTCATCTAGTTTCATTTAATTCATGTTTCATTTATTTAGCCAGTCTCCCCTTAAATGCAATGTGTTAATTGTCTCAGTTGACCACTGTGTTATTGAGTTCCACATTCTCACCAATTTCAATTTTAACTTATCCTTGACTATCATATTAATGAACTCTTGATTTAGAACCTGGGAATAATTTAGATTAATATTCTACGGGCACAGTATGTGCAAAGCACTGAATTGGATGGGATAAAGATTGACTAATGCAAAACATTAAAATTATGATATTAGTAATGGGGGGATAGTAAAACCAAATTTAATCAGCTACAAATTAATGGAGTCAATTTACATTGTGCACTAAGAATGACATCCCTCTGAGCATTGGATTTATGAGTAACATATTAGAAAATACAGACAATGTAAAACAAACCATTCAGAAAAACACAAAATGTATCTCAGCAGAAGAGGCAGAATTTCTGGACATGGACAGAACATTGCTGCCTGACCTGCTGAGTTACTCCAGAATTTTGTGTTTTACTCAAGCTTGTAGCATCTGTATTTCTTTGTGTCTTACTACACAGTTTGAAAGAAAATAAGTTACTCCACAGATGTTGCAAATCAATTCAATTCAACTTTATTGTCATTGCACAGATACAAGTATAGGTACAACGAAATGCAGTTTAGCGTCTGGTCATAGTCATAGTGCAAGATAGGAATAAAAAAAGTACAGAACAAGCATACATTAGAGTAAGAAGAGTACAGGTTAACAATGTGGATGGAGAGACCAAAGATATCTTTAGATTCTATCAAAAAGAAAATTGTTAAGAAAAATAAAGTACTGATTATATGTAACAGATAGTTAAAAGTTTGATGATCTGTCCACAGGTAACAGCAGAGAGAAATACCCAGATATTCCAATTACTAAATTATATTGGTATAAACTAGAACTGTCCATAATTGTGACACATCCACAACTAAATTGGGAGCCATTGAGTGGGTTTCTGAATCCAAGGACACGATACAGAGAAAGTTTAATTTTGTGACAGCACACTGAATGACCAAAGTCAGGTGTAGGTCACCTGTGAAAATTGCTTTAATGCTATTCAATAAGAAAAAAAAAAGGCAATTTGAATTGGTAACTACAGCAATGATAGTATGATGAGAGATCATACACGCCATGTGGTGAAACTCACCTTCCCATTCCACCCAACATCCTAGAGCAATCTACATGTTTATGGCCTCCAAAATTATACAGAGGAATTTCCAATCTTCCTGTGAACATAAATAAGTGGCAGATGACAATTCACACTCGCTAATCCCAATAATACTTAAATAGACTTTGATCAAGATATCATCAATCTTTGGGCTTTGGACATGGAAGATTATTATGATGAATGTGATGAATTGCATTGAAACAGGCATGGGACGTGTGAAAAAAAGCACAGCATATGTACAACGATATTCTTATATGCACAACAACAAAATGTTTAATGTTCATTCAGTAAACTATGTGCTGATGAATCTAATATCACAAGAAGACAAATGTACAGCATTTGTTCACCTATAACAAAGGCTTTTTTTTCTATCTCTCAAATGTTTTCCAGCTGAACCATGTTGAAGATGTACTCTGGACAATAATCTTTAATGTACTATGTGGATGATTTAGCCAACTCATCACTCATGCTTGACAATAAGCTTAATTTATGCATACAATTTTAAATTTAGATTTAAATCAATAAATCTCAAACTCAATGAAAAATCTTTTGAGATTAACAACCCTATCTCATTTCTCAGAACAAGAACTAAAATAGTTCCTCCAAACTACTTTGTAAATCTTCTGCGATTGTTGTTTTATCCTTCTTATAAACTCTGACATTTTAATTTGTACTATGTCAGACTATAAATTGAAAAAAAATATATAGCTTGTAACAAGAGTAAAATAACATTTGTGTAAGATTTTTAAAAGAGTCCAGAAGACCATTTCTCAGGAATACAATTAAGACAAATCATTGAACAATTTTTCATGAAGTTAGATTATTTTATTGTACTATTGAGATAGGGTTAATTGGTTTTATAGAAAGGGATCTCCAGGGAAAAGTGACCATAATATTTCAGAATTTGACATTGAGTTAGACTGTACTATTGTTTCAGGTTACCAGCATCCACACTTTATTTTAATTTTAACCAGTGTCAAGATCAGAGTTTATGATTGGAATATTACAGTAAGGAGGAAGGATAAGCAGGGCAAGGTGAGGGAAATTTGTATCAACATTTCTTGTCAATGTGGTCAAAAAGTAAAAGGGTGTGTAAGGTTTAGATCATCTCCAAGATGGCACCAACCCAGGTGACTATTTGCATGCTAGCTACAGAAGTAGATCTACAACCACATATCACAATCGCTCCACACTCTTAAATACAGCAACTCCTACAGCAACATTTCTTACTTTAACTATGATTTACACTGTAAATCACCCGATTGTAATCAAGTATTGTCTTTCCGCTGACTGGGTAGCATGCAATAAAAGCTTTTCACTGTACCTCAGTACATGTGACAATAAATTAAACTCAATGTTTCCAAAATGTATAAGATTAATAGACATGAACTCTTCCTCTTCTCTCCTTTCAGCAGGTAGTCTGTGCCCACAGAGAGCAGAAAATCTGGAGTATAAGAGATGTCGCACCACTATGGAATGGTTATAAATCGAGATGTTCCATTTTACTATCCTTTATTCATCATGAGTATAGAAGCTGGGATGTAATGTTAAAATTGTACAAGGCATTGGTGAGACCAAATCTGGAGTATGGTGTACAATTTGGGTCGCCCAATTATAGGAAGGATGTCAACAAAATAGAGAGAGTACAGAGGAGATTTACTAGAATGTTGCCTGGGTTTCAACAACTAAGTTACAGAGAAAGGTTGAATAAGTTAGGTCTTTATTTTCTGGAGCGCAGAAGGTTAAGGGGGGACGATAGAGGTCTTTAAAATGATGAGAGGGATAGATAGAGTTGATGTGGACAAGCTTTTCCCTTTGAGAATAGGGAAGATTCAAACAAGCTGTAGCGGCGGCAGCAGCAGCGGAGACCTGACTCGGCCCTGGAGCTGTGGCAGAGGCAGCAGCAGCAGCAGCGGAGACCTGACTCGGCCTCTGAGCTGTGGCGAGGCAGCGACCACCCGCGGAGTTTGAACCGTCGCCTCGGCGCAGAGGGAGAACAAAGAGGGAAGAGCCAGAGACTTTAAGATTTTGCCTTCCACCACAGTGAGGAGGTGTTTGGTGAACTCACTGTGGTGGATGTTAAATTTGTGTTGACTATGTGTTTTGTCATTTTTTAAAATTATATGTATGACTGCAGGGAAACAGAATTTTGTTCAGACCGAAAGGTCTGAATGACAATAAACAAATCTAATCTAATCTAATCTAAGAGAACATGACTTCAGAATTAAGGGACAGAAGTTTAGGGGTAACATGAGGGGGAACTTCTTTACTCAGAGAGTGGTAGCGGTGTAGAATGAGCTTCCAGTGGAACTGGTGGGGGCAGGTTTGTTGGTATCATTTAAAAATAAATTGGATAGGCATATGGATGAGAAGGGAATGGAGAGTTATGGTATGAGTGCAGGCAGGTGGGACTGAAGGAAAATAATTCTTCGGCACGGACTTGTAGGGCCGAGATGGCCTGTTTCCGTGCTGTAATTTTATATGGTTATATGGTTATCATCACCACAATATCTATCTGCTGAACACATTCCGTGTAACAAGAGTAGCAATATTTTAATCATCTATTCACAATGAAAGCCATACATTGTATGACTGATGGATAGCAATGTACATTATTGAAGTGATCATGATGGGACATCCAATCCTGTGATATTGAGAGAAGACGGAATATATGTAGTCCTCAAAGCTGACCGTTTTTCATGGAAGCATAGTCTCAGCAATTCTTATGGTCTGAAACATATCAGATTACAGGAGTGACATGGCACCGTCAAAGTCCCTTGAATGATGGTACCCAGTTGCCTGATACCATCTTTTGGAGAATGCATGACAAGTCTACATTTGCAATGTATCATCCAACTTGTTTTGGGTCTGATTGTGATTGAGGAGAAAATGTAATGTGTGAAGGAGAAGGATTGGATGGGAGCATTTCACTCTCCATCCCTAACCTCTATGGGCTAACAATTCTGTCAGTGATGACCACCGAATTGCTAACAGGTAATGATGGTCCAATTCTACACAATCATCGTAGAGTCTGTTCTCACCTCTCCATCATGGTCTGGTTTGGCTTAGCCACCTGGAGCTGCAGAGAAGGTTATTGGCTACAACCTTCCCTCCATTGATGAACTGTACACTGCAAGGGCATGGAAGCGAGCGGGCAAGATCATCTCTGACCCCTCTCATCCTGGCTACAAACTCTTTGAATCACTTCCCTCTGGAAGGCGACTCCGGACTGTCAAAGCTGCCACAGCCAGACATAAAAACAGTTTTGATCCACGAGTAGTTGCTCTACTCAACACCCAAAAATCTGTAACCTCCCTTTGATCTGGTATTTTGTTGGTTCACATGCTTGATCAATGGTGTTTTTATCATTAATGTTTTATTATTATTAATGTTTTCCGAGTCATTCGTAGCTGTCACTGTATGTCATGTTGTTACTTGTGGGGGGAGCACCAAGGCCAATGTGAATACTTGGCCAATAAACTTACTTACTTACTTACTTTATTCTAAACTTTAAGATTGAAAAATGATTACACTTCCTCTTAAGAATTATTGCTATTAATTTATCTCAGCAGTCAATATATTCCTATTGGAATTAGAATGAGGTGTCTGAATCAGCTAGTGTTTCTTTCAGCCTATTCTTTAAATCCACCTTATCTCAACAAGTTGCCCATTGGACTATTTTTAGAGATACAGAGTGGAAACTAGCCCTTTGGCACACTGTGTTCATGTCAATCAGCGATCCCCAAACACTAGGGCACACCAGGGCAAATTACATTTTTTTAAATTAAAGCCAATTAATCTACAAACTTGTATGTATTTGGAGTGTGGGTGGAAACTGGAGCACCCGGAGAAAACCCACGCAGTCACGGGAAGACCGTACAGACAAGCATCCGTAGTCAGGACGGCACCATGCCGTCTTCACATCTGATTTAATAGTTTCCTCTAAGTTGTTACATTTCATCAGGGAACATACAAATACTCCTTGCATACCGACTTGTGGTCATTAGGTAGATCTAATGCAAATCCAGCAGATGGGATTGTATTAATTATACCATTATCATTATAGTAAATTTCCAAACATATCTTTCTGCCCAGCAGAAATTTCAGTTATTCAATCCACAATCATAACACACAACATACATTTACTGTTAAAAAAAAGACACAAAGTAGTGGAGTAACTCAGCAGGTTAGGCAGCATCCCTGGAGATCATGGATAGATGATATTTCAGGTTGGGACCCTTTTTTATACTTCCATTTATAGTTGCTCCAATTAACCAATGCTTATACCTGTTTTCAGAATGATGGGCTCAATAAAATGCTAAATTTAAGTAGTTCCACCTCTGCAAATTTGAAACTTTGGTTGCTTTCCTCTCTAGGTGAAATAAAATAATGTTATACTTGGCTTGAAAATCTATTTGTAATCTCAGGTAGTTGTAAGGCAAAAGTTAAGTGCAATACACTCCTCATAATTGAAACCAAAATTACTGAGTTATAATGCTTTTTCCAGTTCCATATTTATTTGTATTATTGTGATTTTCCATATTTCTTTAAGACAGATGCTATTTGACCCATTGAGACTTTTCCAGGTCTCAGTGCAACCCCACTTATCCCATTGCCTCGTTTATATCTCATTCTCTCACACCCATTCTCTCATACCCATTAAAAGTTGATTCTCCTCCCATCCAACCACACTAGGAAACATTTACAGTAGCTAAATAACATAAGAGCCAGCATGCGTTTGGAATGTGGGAGGACACTGAAGAATCCAGGGTAAATTCAATTTGTCATAGGGATAAGAAGCAAATTCACACAGACAACACTGGATTGAACCAGGTCGCTGGAGCTGTGAGGGAAAAGTACATTCTCATCAATTGTTTTAGCCCTCTGTGTTTGGCTAGATGATTCTTTACCACACCATTTTTTAGTAAAATCATTTCTCTTTCTGCTCAATCACCATTTTTTGCAAAAGCAGAACACAATCTTCTTTTGAAAAATTCATTTTTCAATCCAAAGACCCAATATTAATATATTAATGTGGGGTTTCTTTTGCTTTAGCCTACAGCTTTTTCTCTGTCACTCCCAACAATTCGGTTTATTATGGCACTCACATTCTAGACCCTTGACTCAATAATTACTTTAAATTAAACCCCCATGCTTTCCGCTGCATGAAAACTCCCGTCTGTTTCCTCTAAATTCAGGTTACTTTCTTGAACCAATCTTTCTTGCATCTTTGAATCTACAATTCCAAACACATCTACGAAAACTCACCATCTTTAGTGATTTATCACAATGCTCTTCTGCATTGATCATATGGTTCACCAGCATATTACCTCTCCATTTTAAAATTTCTTCTTCTTCAAGGGAATGCCTTTTTCACAATTGGAAATATTAAGAACGTTTCCGCAAGACAAGGTCCATCTTTATATCTGCCCGTCTCTTCAGCCCAGTTTATCCAAGTGGAATAAACACCATTCTTTCACCCATCATAGTAATACATGTTATTGCTTACACGTGCTCCTTTCAGCTCCATCCACAATGCCACACCATTATCCTACTAACCTGATATTCAACTATCCTTTTGCAACTGAAGATAGACACAAAATGCTGGTGTAACTCGGCGGGTCAGGTAACGTCTCTGAAGAAAAAGCATACGTGACGTGTCGGGTCTGAACCCTTCTTCAGATATGAGTGTAGAGGTGGTGGCGGTGGGGGGAGGCAATAAACTGGAGGCAAGAAAAGGTCAGAACAAAACAGATAACTTCAGGGAGGGTGAGGTTATAAATGCGCATTGTTGGCTGAGGAAGGTGTGATAACAAGAGCGATACAAGGATGCAAATAGTGTAAATGGTAGAATGACTACGGTGGGGGAGGGGGGGGGGGGGGGGGGAAGATAGGAGAAAAGGAAGGTAATGCAGGAGTTACTTGAAACTAGAGAAATCTTCATTCATACTGCTGGGTTGTAAGCTGCCCAAGTAAAATATGAGGTGTTCAAGAAGGAACTGCAGATGCTGCAAAATCAAAGGGACACAAAAATGCTGGAGAAACTCAGCGGGTGCAGCAGCATCTATGGAGCAAAGGAAATAGGGGGTGCTGTTCCTCTGCATAAGTTATCACACCTTCCCCAACCAACAATGGGCCAATGGTCTAGTTGCATTCCAAATAAGACCCGGACATGGTTCAACAACAACAAGCCCTGGTTCACTGCAGAACTCAGACAGCTCCGACGGTCTAAAGAGGAGGCCTACATGAGCAGGGATGCAGGCCTCTACAGGCAGGCCAAGTACAAGCTGAGAAAATGAATCAAAGCTGCTAAGGAGAGGTACTCTGAGACGTTGAGGAGCAAGTTCTCAGCTAGTGACTCTTCTTCAGTTTGGAAGGGCTTGCAAGAAATTACCAGCTACAAGAGGAAAGCCCCCCGCTCTTTGGACAATCGTCAGCTGACCAACAACCTGAATGAGTTTTACTGCAGGTTTGATAACCCTGGTACCCCCTCCCCCACTTCCCAACCAACACAGCCAGACCCCAGTCTACAAAGAATGGACCCTGCACCCTCTCCTTCCCATTCACCACTTCACACCTACTTAAGGCAAGACTCCAGTATGGAAAGACTGGACGATTTCCCACCCCAACCAACACTTCACAATCACTCACAGCCTGACCTCAGTCTGCAAAGACTGCCTTTCTACACCCACCCCCCTCCAATCACGACTTCACACCCAATCATTCACACCCTCTGAGCTGCACAACATAACTTATCCAATATCAACAATAAAAATAGAGGAGGTGGAGAGGCTTTTCAGAGGACAAGAGTCGGAAATCTCCAGGACCTGACAATTTTCCCCCTCTACTCTTAAGCTCTGTGCCAAACAGCTGGCACCGGTCTATATAGACATTTTTAACCAGTCCCTGCAAACATGTACTGGCCCTGCCTGCTTCAAAGTCTCCACTATTGTCCCTGTACCCAAAAAGGCAAGGATTACTTGTCTTAATGACTACAGGCTTGTCGCACTGACCTCTGTAGTCATGAAGACACTCGAAAGGCTTGTGCTGGCCAAGCTGCAAAATATCACAAACTCCCTGCTGGACCCTCTGCAGTTTGCATATTGGGCCAATAGATATGTGGATGATGCAGTCAACCTGGGCCTGCACTTCAGCCTACAGCACCTAGACCACCAGGGGACCTATGCGAGGATCCTGTTTGTTGATTTTAGCTCTGCATTCAACACCATTGTTTCAGAGCTACTACACTCCAAACTTTCTGAGTTGACTGTGCCTGAACCCCTCTGTCAGTGGCTCACCAGCCCAGGAAGCAGCCAGGAAGCAGCATATGAGGCTGGGAAAGCACATCTTGGTCCCGCAAACACTCAGAATAGGAGCACCGCAAGGCTGCGTACTCTCTCCTCTCCTCTACTCTCTCTACACCAATGACTGCACCTCCACAGACACCTCTGTCAAGCTTCTCCAGTTTGCGGATGACACAACCCTGATTGGACTGATCCAGGATGGGGAGGAATCTGCCTGCAGACAGGAAGTGTCACAGCTGGCGTCCTGGTGCCATCGCAACAACCTAGAGCTCAATGCTCTTAAGACAGCGGAACTGATTGTAGGCTTTAGGAGAGCTCCCCTTCCCCTCACCCCACTCACCATCAACAACACCACAATCACATCTGTGGAGTCTTTTAAGTTCCTGGGAAGCATCATCTCCAAGGACCTTAAGTGGGGGGCCACCATCGACTCCACAGTCAAAAAGGCACAACAGAGGATGTACTTCCTGCGGCAGCTGAGGAAGCACAATCTGCCACAGGCAATGAAGGTCCAATTCTACACAGCCATCGTAGAGTCTGTGCTCACCTTCTCCATCATGGTCTGGTTTGGCTCAGCCACCAAGCACGACACCTGGAGGCTGCAGAGAAGGTTATTGGCTGCAACCTTCCCTCCATTGATGAACTGTACACTGCAAGGGCTAGGAGGTGAGCGGGCAAGATCATCTCTGACCCCTCTCACTCTGGACACAAACTCTTTGAATCACTTCCCTCTGGAAGGCGACTCCGGATTGTCAAAGCTGCCACATCCAGACATAAAAACAGTTTTTATCCACGAGTAGTTGCTCTACTCAATAGCCAAAAATATGTAGCCTCCCTTTGATCTGGGATTTTGTTGGTTCACATGGTGTTTTATCATTAATGTTTTAGTATTATTAATGTTTAGTGTTTTCTGAGTCATTCGTAACTGTCATTGTATGTCATGTTGTTACTTGTGGGCGGAGCACCAAGGCAAATTCCTTGTATGTGAATACTTGGCCAATAAACGTATTTATTTACTTACTTACTTTTACACAAAATGAGACAGAATGCTGGAGTAACTCAGCGGGTCAGGCAGCATTGCTGGAGAAAATGGATCGGTGACATTTCGGTCTGGACCCTTCAGACAATCAAAGTCAGAAGAAAAAGGTTTAATTTATCCCCCTGCCCTCCCCCACTTCTACTTTCAGTCAGAAGAAGGGTTCTGACCCAAAACGTTGCCTATTCATTTTCTCCAGAGATGGTGTCTGACCTGCTGAGTTACTCCAAAATTTTGGTATAAACCAGTATCTGCAGTCCTTGCGACACTTATAATTTTGCAATATTTCATCATATAATTTGAAAACTTGTGGCAGTGGCAGAGTATTTCTTGAAACTGCCATGCACACAATTAATTTTTCAAATAATTTTCAATTAATATGATCAACTACAAGTTGTTCAGCAAATACAACATGTTTTATATGATCACATCCATCTCACTGACAACGTGCATCAATATACTTCTTTAATTGTAAGCATGGTTGAGATTTGTTACTGGGAAAAATTGACCTCAAACAGTGAAACTCTGATCATATGTTCCCGATGTTGGGGAAGTCCAGAACCAGGGGCCACAGTTTAAGAATAAGGGGTAGACCATTTAGGACTGAGAAAAGGAAAAACCTTTTCACCCAGAGAGTTGTGAATCTGTGGAATTCTCTGCCACAGAAGGCAGTGGTGGCCAATTCACTGGATGTTGTCAAGATTCAAGATTCAAGAGATTCAAGAGACATTTATTGTCACATGCACCAATTGGTACAGTGAAATTTGGGGAGAGAAAATTAGATTTAGCTCTTATGGCTATCCCTTAAGGAATCGAGGGATATGGGGAAAAAGCAGGAACGCGGTACTGATTTTAGTTGATCATCCATGATCAAATTGAGTGATGGTGCTGGCTCGAAGGGCCGAATGGCCTCCTCCTGCACCTATTTTTCTATGTTTCTATGTTTGTTACATGCTCTCCAATTGTTCAAAAATCCTGTTCGTTCAACATTTGGCCCCTTTACTCATGCTATTTAAACTCAAAAACACCCATATTCCAAGGTGCCTGTGAACGCACTAAGCCCCATTATCCCATGCTCCCTATAAATTCACAAGGGCCCATTTCTTGTGCTAACTATAAATTCATCTGGACCAGATTTCCCAAGCTCCCTTTAAACTCACCAGGTTCAATTAAATATTCATTTTGCTATTGTTTAAAATGTAAAAACAATGTGATTTAAAAGTGTGTTGGAGTATCAATACAAAACCATTCAATTATGTAAAATATCTAGAAGTTTGGAATTTAACTGCATAAGATTAATTAGGCTTAGGAACTAAGTATTTAACCAACTGCTTTCACAAAGACTCGTAAAGTGTTTTCCAGAAGAGTAAATAAACAAACTTACTGTTGTACTTACTAGAAATCTTGACACCATTCATCTGATACATCTAGCACTATTCGCCACATTCTGCACATCCCGCACTGGATATTTCAGCTGCCTCAGAGAACTAGACCAGAAATAAATTACCCTTGAACTGTAGAAAATATATAAGAAGAAGAAGTAGAATACCCAGTTGGAGTATTTTTTGATGGGAGGTGTTATAGACTCATAGAGTCATGGAGTCATACTGTGTGGAAACAGGCCCTTCCGCCCCACTTGCTCATACCGACCAACATGTCCCACCTACACTAGTCCCCCCTGCCTGCGTTTGGCCCATATCCCTCTAAACCTGTGCTACACATGTACCTGCCTAATTGTTTTTTAGACGTTGCAATAGTTTCTGCCTCAACTACCTCATCTGGCAGCTCGTTCCATACTCCCAACAGTGTTACAGTTACCCCCCAAATTCCACTTAATTTGTTCCCCCTTCATCATAAACTCTTGTTCTTGATTCCCCAACTCTGGGCAAGTCTCTGTGCGTCTACCCGACCTATTCCTCTCATGATTTTCTACAGCTCTATATGATCACCCCTCACCCTCCTGCACTCCAAGGAATAGAGTCACGACCTGTCTAGGCTCATCCTATACCTCAGACCCTTGAATCCTCACAACATCCTCGTAAATCGTCTCTGTGCGGTTACCAACTAGACAAGTCAAGTCAAATCAAGTCAAGTTTATTCGTCACATACACATACGAGATGTGCAGTGAAATGAAAAGTGGCAATACTCGCGGACTTTGTGCAAAAAGACAAACAAACAAACAACCAAACAAACTACAAACAGAATGGAACAGAATCACATATTCTTTTATATATTAAATATTATGGGCGGAAAGAAAAAGGGAAAAAAACAGCAATTTTTATAAAAGCAGTAGAGTGGTACAGTAAAGTTAGTCCCTGGTGAGATAGGAGTTTACAGTCCTAATGGCCCCTGGGAAGAAATTCTTTCTCAACCTCTCCGTTCTCACAGCATGGCAACGGAGGCGTTTGCCTGAACGTAACAGCTGGAACAGTCCGTTGCAGGGGTGGAAGGGGTCTCCCATGATCATATTGGCTCTGGAGTTGCACCTCCTGATGTATAGTTGCTGTAAATCTAGACTGAAGACTTTTCTGTTTGCCTCTGCCTTTCAGTAAACAACACAATTTATTAATTACCTATACTGCACTGTAACTTCTATTCCTGGTTTTATTCTATTTTAAATATTTTATTTGATTGCTTTTAATTTTGTAATTATTTTATCTGAATAATCTATTAATCGTTTTACATCTAAATGTCATTTTATGTGTTTCTTTCCAATGCTTTTAATGTTTTGTGTAAAGCACTTTGAATTACCTTGTTGTTGAAAGGTGCTATACAAATAAACTTGCCTTGCCTTGCCTTGCCTTGCCTTGCCTTGCCTTGCCTTGCCTTGCCTTGCCTTGCCTTGCCTTGCAGAGGGGCGAGCGAAGTCCCCATAGTGCGTTCTGCCGAAAGTACTACTCTCTGCAGAGCCTTCTTGTCCTGGGCAGAGCAATTCCCAAACCAGATTGTAATATTTCCGGACAAGATGCTTTCCACAGCCGCTGAGTAGAAGCACTGGAGGATCCTCGGAGACACTGAATTTCCTCAATTGCCTGAGGTGGTAAAGGCGCTGCCTTGCCTTGCTCACGAGTGCTGCGGCGTGTGATGTCCATGTCATATCCTCAGAGATGTGGACTCCCAGGTATTTAAAACAGCTCACCCTATCCACAGTATCCCCATTTATCCTCAATGGTGTGTACGTCCTCGGATGATGTGCCCTCCTAAAGTCCACGATCAGCTCCTTAGTTTTTTTGATGTTCAAGAGGAGGCTGTTGTCCTGACACCAGAGTGCCAGATCAGCCACCTCCTCCCAGTAGGCCTTCTCATCGTTGTCTGAGATCAGGCCCACCACCACAGTGTCATCAGCAAACTTGATCAGCAACATCTTCCCTATCACATGGGGCACAGAACAGAATATGATACTATAAATGTAGCCTCACCAACATCTTATAAAACTGCAACATGGCCCTCCCACACTATTACTTACATTGAAGTTTTATCTGCAGGCCTAGACTATTAATAAAGCAGGAGATTGACTTCAACTCTGTACTTCCAAGAAATAAAATGAAAAGTTCCTTTTTCTTTTATTGCCTACACACTCAAAAATCTTGATCCCACCCAAATCTTAAAGCTGTCGATTCAGTTCTTTGATCTCTCTGGCTCAACAGCAGTTTGACTGTGGCTCAGGTAATGATCCTTCCAGCTGATACATTTAAATTCAGCATTAGCATCCTTCAGTGCACCTATTTGCTGGTTCCACCTATGTGTCTGGTTTGTTTATGATCCACAAGAATTGATTTTTTTTTTCTGCACCATTCCATTTGCAAGGAGTGTATCTGTATTCTCCTTTTCTAAACTGTGAGGGAATTTGAAATTGATGTAGGTAAATGTATGTTTTATAAGTTATAGGAACAGAATTAGGCCACTCGGCCCATTGAGTCTACTCTGCCATTTAATCATAGCTGATCGATATTTCCCTATCCACCCCATTCTCCTGCCTTCTGCCCATAACCCTTGACACCCTTAAGAATCTGTCAATCTCTGCCTTAAAAATACCCATGGACTTGGCCTCTACTGCCGCCTGTGGCAATGAATTCCATACATTTGGAGTAAATCAGGGCCGATTAGGTTAGGTTGCTGTAATTTGATACTATATGTTTATGTTTGTGAGACCTCAAGTTTGTATTCTATGTCTGTGCCAGCTTTTTCCATATCAACACGACAGCCTCGAACTTCCGTTCCAAATCACCGCTGATACCTCAATGCCTCCTTATCTAAGAGTGTGACCTATGAGAAAAGCTTTATCAATGATTCTGTGCTTCCTTTGTTTTTGACTATTCTTAACGTGATGTTGGTTTTCCTGTCAGAGAGTGGGTGTTGTTGATTACTTTGCATTGCTATCTTTTTTTAAAAGAAAAACAGTCAAATGCTTTCCAGTTTTATTTAAGGAACTATTAATTAGATTCCACTGCTTTAATTGAAAGCTTTTTATTTAGTAACATCTTAAAATTAGACTTTTGTTTTGAGAGATTCAGATCTCTCATCTCCATGGTTCCAATTTAATTAAGTTAACTGTGTCAATCTTCAGTGCAAATTCATTGCGAGTGTATTCATTGATGGTGGCTTGCTTTTCTGCCTTTCTTGGACGTCTACAGTTTAAGAAAGGTATAATATGTCTTCTGTCTTCTGGGTTTCCCCACCTCAAAGCAGCTTCGCCATGCATGTAGTTCATCTCCACGCCAAAATCTAAGCCACATACTTTGAGCTATATGTTTAATTATAGAGCAAACAAAGTGTAATAGTCAACCTGATATTTGAGATTATAAACTGTGGATCCATTCGATATTTCCAGAGAAGGAAATACTAGAAACTTTGTGAGTTGCTCTCAAGCTAGAAAGTCCACTTTGTTGTCATTTATATGGAATATCTGACGACATGCAGAAACATAATTGGTCTGTAATTATTTTTAGGCACATATAATCACTCTAGTGGCATTTAAATGTCAGGTTTGGAATGCAGTCTTAACTTTAGATTGTATTCAGTTATATTTATGAACTTGTTTTTAGTATAAGAAACGTAAAATATCAGGGCCTGAACAGTGCTTACACACCTCAACATTTTTTTTCCTTAAATAGAATCCTAAATTTCCTGGAATTTGATGGTATTTCCTGAAATTTTCAAAAATGCTTCCTGCGTGCTATTTGTTGTTGTTTTTCTTTTGTGGGCCCACGTTAACAACACAAAAACGAACAAGGCAAAATAGATCTATGTAACTACATCGTATCTGCCTGCTTCTGTTACTCAATTGTACAATGTTATGCAAGGCAGATTTTGTTGCCTCCAACAGCTTTTGTTGTCTATGTATTTTCATCCTCTCATGTGTCTCAGTCTCTGCTCTCTCCCCCTCCCACTCTCCCTCCCTCACTCCCTCCCTCCCCCTTCCCTCCCTCCCTCTCTTTGTCCCTCCTTCCCTCTCCCTCCATATAACCATATAACCTTATAACAATTACAGCACAGAAACAG
Organism: Leucoraja erinaceus; assembly: GCF_028641065.1. Lineage (NCBI taxonomy): Eukaryota > Metazoa > Chordata > Chondrichthyes > Rajiformes > Rajidae > Leucoraja > Leucoraja erinaceus. Next base: position 15,280,556 of record NC_073394.1, read on the forward strand.
GCCATCTCGGCCCTTCTAGTCCATGCCGAACACTTACTCTCACCTAGTCCCATCTACCTGCACTCATAACCATAACCCTCCATTCCTTTCCCGTCCATATACCAATCCAATGTATTTTTAAATGATAAAATCAAACCTGCCTCCACCACCTTCACTGGAAGCTCATTCAACACAGCTACCACTCTCTGAGTAAATAGGTTTCACCTCATGTTACCCCTAAACATTTGTCCATTCATTTTCAAATCATGTCCTCTTATTTGAATCTGCCCTAATATTAATGGAAAAAGCTTATCCACGTCAACTCTGTCTATCCCTCTCATCATTTTAAAGACCTCTATCAAGTCCCCCCTTAACCGTCTGCGCTCCAAAGAATAAAGACCTAACTTGTTCAACCTTTCTCTGTAACATAGTTACTGAAACCCAGGCAACATTCTAGTAAATTTCCTCTGTACTCTCTCTATTTTGTTGACATCTTTCCTATAATTTGGCGACCAAAATTGTACACCATACTCCAGAATTGGCCTCACCAATGCCTTGTACAATTTTAACATTACATCCCAACTTCTATACTCAATGCTCTGATTTATAAAGGCCAGCACACCAAAAACTTTCTTTAACACCCTATCTACATGAGATTCCATCTTGAGGGAACTATGCACAGTTATTCCTAGATCCCTCTGTTCAACTGCATTCCGCAATTTGCTACCATTTACCATGTACGTCCTATTTTCATTTGTCCTGCCAAGATGTAGCACCTCACACATATCAGCATTAAACTCCATCTGCCATCTTTCAGCCCACTCTTCCAAATGGCCTAAATCTCTCTGTGGACTTTGAAAATCTACTTCATTATCCACAACATCACCTATCTTAGTATCATCTGCATACTTACTAATCCAATTTACCACACCATCATCCAGATCATTGATGTATATGTCAAACAACAGTGGACCCCACACAGGTCCCTGAGGCACCCCACTAGTCACCGGCCTCCAACCTGACACACCGTTGTCCACCATTACTCTCTGGTATCTCCCATTCAGCCACTGTTGAATCCATCTTGCTACTCCACCATTAATACCCAACAATTGAACCTTCTTAATTGAACCTCCCTTGCTCCCTCTCTCCCTCCATCTCTCTCTCTACCTCCTTCCCCCCCATTTTTCTCCCTCTCCCTCTCTCCCTCCCTCCCTCCCTCTCTCTCTCTCTCTCCCTCCCTCTCTCTCCCTCTCTCTCTCTCCCCCTCTCTCTCCCTCCATCTTTCTCACCTCCCTCCCCCTTTCACTCCCTCTCTCCCTCTCTCTCCTTGTTTCTCTCCCTCCCTCCCTTATTTCCTCCCTCCTCGCCCTCTCTTGCTCCCCCTCCCTGTCTCTCCCTCCATCACTCTCTTGCTCTCCCCCTTGAGCCCATCCACCATTCTGTAAAATCAAGGCCAATCCCAATGTCACTGCAATCCCACCGTCCACTGGTATCTTCTCACCAATAGGCTTATCCAGAATTCTACCTCTGCCTGAAAAATAATCAAAGGCTCAACTTCCACTGAGAAAGAGAATTCCAAAGACTCATTGTTATACAAGAATTAAACATCTATGACATTTCATAAGTAGAGCATTTTATCAAAGCATGGACTGATAAAGCGCTGTCAGCTCAGCTCGAGCCCACGAGGCAACAGCCTTTCAGCGGCAACAATGACTATTATGTTAGAATGCTAAACGTGCATGTATATCTTACCTACAATTCTTGAATAAAAAAAATCATTTATTCACGACGTTTGTGCATCTACAATGTATAGTGTTTTCTGATCTGATGTTATAGCATGCAGAACAAGGCTTTTCACTGTGCCTTGGTAGACATGACTATAATAAACCTAAAGCTAATGTCAAGGACCAGATGACACAGCTTTAATTGAGAGAGGGGATGTTTAAAGGAAATGGGAAAGGCAAGTATTTTTTACAGAGAGAATGGTAGGTGGTTGGAAGGTGTTGCTAGAGGAGAGGGTATGTGATGGAAGCAGATATGATAATGATGTTTAGGAAGCATTTAGACAGGCACACGACCATGCATGGAATGTAGAGAGCTTCATTTGATTTTAAATTAGCTTTATGGTGGCATGATCATTATGAGCCAAAGGATCAGCTCCTGTTCCGCACTATGTTATATACTCTGTATCAACATGATCGCCAAGACCTTCAACACCCAGGTATAGTTGATACCTCAGCTGCTCCTTATCCAGAAAGGTAACTTGTGAGGGAATCGCCATCAATGGCTATGTGCTTTCTTTGCTTTGGACATCTGAAGCTGCCTTTGGCTTTCTTGTGTGAGAGTGGGTGGAGTTAATTACTTTGCACTGCTATCATGTTCTACTAAAAAATGATGGTCAATTACTTCCCAGGTATTTTTTAGAAACTTTTAATTACATTTTACTGCTTTCATTAAAAGCTTTTATTTTTTTGCATTTTATGAGCAATCTAAAAATTGGACAGTTTTTTTTCTAAGATGTGAAAATCCCACTTACCTGCTCCATAATAACCAGGTTGATTGTGTCTCCCTTCAGATAGGATGTTAGGTAGAAGAATGATTGATGGTATCTTTTGTGAGTTTGTCATCCATGGAAGCCTAAATTGAAAGGATGATATTTGTGAAAACCTTTCTTTTGTTTTTTTTTCCGGCATCAAAGCTGGCTCCCCACAGATGCAGTTCATTGGCAGTCTAAAATCTGGGCCAATTTCTTAAGAGTTATATGGATCTTTAGAGAGTAAACAAAGTGAAAGAGACAGCATGAAGAATAAATCTGAAGGATGAGATTATTGGGAAGTAATGAATTAAGTGGATATAATGAAATAAAGATCCATGTGTCAATGGTTAATTGGTCATATGCTTAAAACAAAGCGTGATGACTTTGATTCGTATTATGATTTGAGGGTCTGACTTGGTCAACAATATCAACTTGTGGAATGTTCTGACCAAATAGAAAAGATTTAATGAGATGAGAAGAACCTTTTTCACACAGAGAGTGGTGAATCTCTGGAACTCTCTGCCACAGAGGGTAGTTGAGGCCAGTTCATTGGCTATATTTAAGAGGGAGTTAGATGTGGCCCTTGTGGCTAAGGGGATCAGGGGGTATGGAGAGAAGGCAGGTACTGGATACTGAGTTGGATGATCAGCCATGATCATATTGAATGGCGGTGCAGGCTCGAAGGGCCGAATGGCCTACTCCTGCACCTAATTTCTATGTTTCTATGTTTCTAATAAAACTCAGCAAACACTCACTTAATATATAGCCATTGAAGCAAAATTATTTGGCATTGTTGTTAAATATGAACTTTGTAGGAGCTATTGCTACTGAAATTATATAGAACATTTTTTAAGTACAGCATGGAAGTACATCAAAGCATGGAATAAACATCCATATATCCACCGAGATAGACTGCCGTGCCAAGCTTCAAGAAAGACACAAAGTGGGAGTCAAAGATGTTGACACTAGCACTCAAAGACATATTGAGGATTCACTTCTGAAGCATCACCTCCAACTGTGCAAAAGATAATGGCATTAGAAGTGTTCCAGAGAAGGGCATGATGGGTAGCTGTGAGGGTTGTCATTAAATTAAAAAGTACTAAACATAGAACAGTACAGCACGGGAACAGGCTCTTCAGCCCCAATGTCTGTGTTGTCAATGGTGACAAATTAAACTATTCCCATCCTTCTGCATATGGTCTATATCCCTCTATTGCCTGCCAGTTGTAATGTATCTTAAACATTGTTATCTTATCTGCTTGCATCACCTCTTCTGGCAGCACATTGCAGGCACCCACCGCACTGTGTAAAATAAAAACCTACCTCACAAGTCTCCTTCAAATTTGTTCCCTTTCACCAGAAAGCTGTCCTCTAGTATTTGAAATTTCCACTCTGGGAAAAAGACTCTGATTATTATTATTATTATTATTATTATTATTATTATTATTATTATTATTATTATTATTATTATTATTATTATTATTATTATTATATATAATTCTATCAGGTTGCCTCTCAGCCTGCCACATTCCAGAGTAAATGGTCCAAGTTTGTCCAACCTCTTTTTATGGCTAATACCCTCTAATCCAGACAACGTCCGAATGAACCTCTTCTGCAGCTTCTCTAAAGCCTCCACATCTTTCCTGCAATGCGGTGACCAAGACTGCATGTGATACTCCAATGTAGCTTTGTCAAAGTTTTATACTGTTGCAATTACTACAGTACCAAGCTTTGAGACAAGAAGGGAAAAACTTAAAGGAAATGTACGTGGCAAGTTTTTCTGGACACAGATGCCTTGAACACACTGCCAGGGGAGGTGATGGCAGCAGATACAACAGCAATAATGTGAAGCACTGTTTTCTACCTCACCCACTTTCTGTGGTCCAGGCATACATTCCCTCCTTTGTCCATGGGTGGTCCCATCCTTTCCTTTGTTACCCTCTTGTTTTTTGAGGTGTGATTAAAATGTCTTGGGGTTTTCCTTAATCGTGTTCACCATTGACAGTTCATGTTCCCTTTTCATCCTCCTGATTTTCTATTATAGTTCTTTCTTTCTTACAGGAGGAAGAATAATTGGTATGTAATTATTTTTGGCACTTAAAATCCATCTAGTGTATCTTAAATGTCAGGTTTCCAAAGCAGCTCTGAATGTAAGAATGCATTCTATTGTATTTCTGAACTTTTTTTAGTGCAAGAGGTGTAAAATGCTAAGGCTTGGACTGGTTTCTAGATTAAGTACTGAGTCAATAACTGTGTGGCTCCTGGGTCAGAAAATAATTGGCAAGAATTATGTGCTCATATTGGCCAGTCTGCTATCACTCTGGTGAAGTAGTTAGTACAGCTGGTTCACAGATTCAACCACTTGTGTTTGAACCGGACTTGTGGAGTTTGTGGCCGACCAGCAACCACCCCGCATACTACCATTAATCCTACACACGAGGGACACTTGACAATTTTTTACCAAACCCAATTAACCAAAAAAACAGTCAGTCTTCGGAGCATGGGAGGAAACCAGAGATCCCAGAGAAAACCCACCCAGGGAGAATGTATAAACTCTGTACAGAAAGTACCGGTTGTCAGGATCAAGCCCGGGTCTCTGGCACTGCAAGGTGGCAACTCTACCACTGCATCACTGTGCCACCCTGTTTCATCCCAAAGACATGCTGATAGGTTAATTATTAACTATATATGAATGTTTATGTAGGTAAGTGGCCAAAAAAACAAAGAGTGAAGGGAATTGAGGAGCACATGAGACAAACAATAAATTGACAGACTACAGGGAAATAAATAAGCAGTGTAGGTATCGGGCTGATGGGATTGCTTTGCTAAGAGCTAACCAAATGACCTCCTGCTCTCTCAGAAGTAAGCGCATGCAGCCAAAAAAGGAATTACTTAACTGTTTATCAGACTGAATTTGATTTTGCGAACATCCTATATCCAATTGTACAAAGGCAAAATACTCCAGATGATGGGAATTTGAGATAAGATTACTCAGCCTGTTTGAAGAGAGAAAATAAAGCTTTTAGTTGGTCAATTAACATTTACACAATTTGAAATCATATTTCTTTATCTCGTCTACCTACCTGTAGGTTATTGTTCTGAGGAATCTTCAAACTGCATGCCAATGATACTCCATTTGCTGTTTCAGTTACTCCATATTAATACTGCAGTGAGTGGATTAGAAAATGGTATTGAGAATACTATTTTAATATTGCCAGTGCTCTTAATATTATCATTCCAGCTAGTGAACAAAAGAATCAGAGATGCAAATCAGCAGATTTATTGAATAAAAAGAGACATGTTTCTTTTTGGATTAATTTTAAGAAAATACCTCACAACATGCTGCATTATCTTGTCACCTTTTATTCTTCATAGTTGATTGAGACAGCAGGTTGATTTTCTGAGAGGGAATGCTAGTGAAAACAACTATAGCTGCAGCTGGGACAGGTGAAGGCTCACGGCAGGAGCCTATTTATACAGGTTTTGCTTGATAAATGAAATGTTTGAATAAAACCTGGCAGCAAATTGTTGTTCTGCATGATTAGCTCAGTACAATAGTATAATGAAACAGATGGAGAATAAGTGGTGCCAGACACAGATGCAACTTCTTTGACCGTGTGCTCCAGTTTCCTCCCACAGCCCAGAGATGCTCCTATAGATTAATTACCCCCTCGGTAAGTGGTGAAAATATAATCGCAGGAAAACTGAAGGACATGAGAGAGGGAAAAAGTAGCAAGGGAAATTAAAGGGAGGATGAATTTCTTTGTTGAAAGCAACCACAGATCTGATAGGAGTAACTCAGCGAGTCAGGCAGCATCTCTGGAGAAATGGAATAGGTGACCTTTTGGGACGAAACACTTCTTTAGTCTGAAGAAGGGTCTCGACCCAAAGCATCACCAATTTCTTTTCACCAAAGGTGCTGCCTGACTCGCTGAGTTACGCCGGCATTTTGTGCCCATCTTCGGTATAAACCAGCATCTGCAGCTCCTTCTTACACATAGTGCTGAAAGGCCCTTTATAAGAAGTGAGCATGCCCGGGATACAAAAGCTACGTTATTTAACAACAACCTGAAGCTTCATTGTTAACCTAATACTACAGAGCCTGAAACAGTGTCCAAATACAAATAAAATGAAAAATCAAGTAGCAATGCCGTATAGTCCCTTATAATTAAAATGGTTTAGCAAATGTTTATGCTTTCATCAGCCTCCTCTCCTGATCTTTTCAGCCTGGTGTTATTCTACCCTGTGAGGCTTGGCCTTGCACCAAGAACGTTTATAATACTTAAACTAAAATAGAAGCAAAGTCCATGTTTATCGGTCGGAAGAGCTTTGTGTTCTTCATGTACTTATGTTCTTCAGTCTGAAGAAGGGTCCCAACCCAAAACATCGCTTGTCCATATCCCTCCACACATGCTGCTTGACCTCCAGCACTTTGTTTTCTTACTCAAGGTTCCAGCATCTGGAGCCTCTGTATTTCCATGTTTATCAAATCAGGATAACCTATGGCCCAATATTTTAATGGTATTTCAGGCCATTAGATTAACTTGGTTTATTAATGCTGCTGTGAATGTTGAATAACTGAGAGTTTTGATGTTGACATGTTGGAAAGCAAAAGCTTTCTAACTGAACTTCCTGCAGCTTAAAAAGGCTTTCAAATGTCGAGGGCTCCACTTTTAATATCTGAAAAATGTTTGTGCAAGGAAACAGGTGAATGTGACTTCCATCACTGTAATGAATAAATAGATTTACAGACTCATGTAATAAACACAGGAACTGCAGAGGGAAGGGGTGGCTGAACAAAGAAATAACAGGAATGGTTAAGGTGGTGAGGCACTAATTCAACTTAATGTTTTTGCAAGTAAACAGATTTTAAATTGTTCTTTAGGGAGAAAGAGATAATAAGTAAGGCGCTAAAATATAACTGTTCACAGAACTTTCATGCTGTATGTTGCATGCTATTTAAAATTATTTAATTGGCTGTGGTGTTACTTTTTTATTTATATTTAAAATGTATTTAATTGGATGTGATGTTCCTTACTACATAGGGAGTACATAGGCAGATTGTGCCAGCAAACACTTAGAAACAGCATTGTGATAATAACCAGATAATTTGTTTCAATAATGTTCCATGGGCGATTAATGATGCCTGAGGCACCTGGGATAAATGGTTGACTGAGAGAACAAAATAAGGCCTTGTGCGTTCTTAAGTTTTAATATTTCACATGAAAGGCAACTCAAAACAACAGCAGAAAATAATAAATAGGTTCAGGAGTAGGTCATTTGTCCCCTTGTGCCACTGTACTGTTTAGTAGATCATGGCTAACCTTGTACCTTTGTGTCTGTTTCCTACAATAACCAATATCCCTTGATGTATCACCATCCAAAAATATATCAATCTTGACACGGCTGCATTCCTCATTATTTGACTGCAATCGCAGTCGAGATTTTTGTGGCTGAGCCTCAGAGGCCACAACCTTCTGACAGAGATGTATGAGTGCTACCCATTGAGCCACTGCTGATGTTTCAAAGCAACATCTTTGAAGGGACTATGATTATTTATGTGAATAGTTCTTTTCAAAGGATTCGGGACCATGTGCTCCATTAGGCCTTTGATTGTGACGTAATTTTGATTTAAGCATAAATATCAAGATATCAACTATCTCCTTTGCACACAAAGTGTGTTGGTGGGGATGGCAGAGTGGTGCACCAAGCAGAGTTACTCCAGAGATATATTTAATCTTGATACTGGTGCTGACTGCGTGAATTTTACATTTTCTCCAAGGGTCTACTCTGGGTGCTCAAGTTTCCTTTCACGTCGCAGTACATGTGGATTAACAGGTTAATCAGCCACATTAAGTTGCCCAGGGAAGAGATACAAAGTGCTGGAGTAACTCAGCAGGTCAGGCAGTACCTCTGGAGAACATGGCTAGGTGGCGTTTCCGGTCAGAACCTTTCTTCAGGTTGCCTCAGGAATTTCTTAAATTGCCCTAATACAGGTGGGTAGGAGAATTGAAAGAAATATGGAGAAAATAAAATAATTATTGGAATGGTGTTGCTTTGTGGGTCAGCATGAACTCAATGGGATGAATGGCTTCCCTCCATACTAGATGGAAATATAATATGGTTAACTGGAAACAAAGGGATCATGTTGATCTTGTTGCAATGCAAAACAGATACATACTCCAGTGATGAGAACAGCCACTATTCATTTCCTATTAATCAAATTACTCCGTTTATTGATAATGCAAAGATATGGATAATTTGGGTGTAAAATGCAAGGAAAAGCCTGCGAATTACATCCTGGGAACTATAGACCAGCGAGCCTAACATCTGTGGTTCACGTTACTGGAGAGAATTCTGAGGGATAAGATATATATTCATTTGGTTAGACAGAGGCTAGTTGGGTTAGTCACCATTGTATGTGGTTTTGTATATGGAATATAATTTCTTAGGTATTCGATTGAACTTTCTGAAGAGGTAACCAAAGAGGTTGACACAAGCCAAAGCTGTAGGCCAGCCTGTTCTGGAGGGTTAGATCGCCTGGGATCCAGGGGAGCTAGCTGACTGGATAGAGAATTGGCTTCATGGAAGGAAGAAGAGCGTGATAGTGGAAGTTTGTTTTTCAGACTGAAGGCCTGTGACTAGTGGTGTGCCTCAGGAATCAGTGCTGGGCCCATTGGTGTTGTGGTTTATGTCAACAATTTGAATGAGAATATAGAAAGCATAATTAGTAAATTTGCAGATGACATTAAAGTGGATGGTATTGTCGATAGCAAATATGATTAATTGAAATTACAGCAGGATCTTAATCAGATGGGCAATTGGGCTGAGGAACGGTGAAGCAGTTTAATGCAGACATGTGCAAGGTGTTTTGTTTTAGAAAGTCATACCAGGGTACAATCTTCACAGTGAATGGTAGGGCCCTTGGGGGGTGTTATAGAGCAGTGGGATCTAGGAGTGCAGGAACATAGTTCCTAGAAAGTAGCATCACAGGAAAATAGAGTGGTCAAGAAGGCTTTCAGTACTTTGACCTTCATTGGGCAGGATATTCAGTATAGATGATCAATCCCTTCTTCCCACTACCACACCGATCTTATTGTCCTGAGCCTCCTCCATTGCCAGAGTGAGGCCACATGCAAACTGGAGGGACAATACCTTATATTACGCTTGGGTAACTAATGCCCCTGTCCCACTTAGGAAACCTGAACGGAAACCTCTGGAGACTTTGCGCCCCACCCAAGGTTTCCGTGCGGTTCCCGGAGGTTGCAGGTGGTTGCCGGAGGTTGGAGGTAGTGGAAGCAGGTAGGGAGACTGACAAAAACCTCCGGGAACCTCCGGGAACTGCACGGAAACCTTGGGCGGGGCACAAAGATTTCCGTTCAGGTTTCCTAAGTGGGACAGGGGCATTGTACAAACCTATACCGTTACTATCGAAGTTTCCAATTTCAGGTAATTTCTAACTAACCTTCCCTGTGTCCTACCTGGACTCACAGCTATTTCTCTCCTCCAACACTCCTGCCCCCCCCCCCCCCCCCACTCCTGCCCCCCCCCCCCCCCCCCCCCCCCCCCCCCCCCCCTCCCTCCATTACTTTCCACCCTCTGGCTTCATATTCCACAATTCTTCAAACACTTGTTCTTATCTCTAGCCTTTGTTCCAACCATCTGCCTATCAAACCTCCTCTCACTTCTGTCAAGTTAATACCTGCCATGCTTTGACATGTCTCTCCTTTTTTCCACCTTTCTTCCCCCCCTACAATTAGTCTGAATAAGGGTCATGGTCTGAAACATCACCTATCGATGTTCTCCAGGTATGCTGCTAATACTAACCTAATATTCCAGGGGCTATTCTGTTTTCCAACCAACATTTGCTCTCCCCACTGCCATCTCACTCACTCCCACAAGTCCCAGCAGTAGTGTAGGGAGGAACTATAGATGCTGGTTATATAGATGCTGGCTACTGAAGAGAGACACAAAAAGCTGGAGTAACTCAGCGGCTCAGGCAGCGTCTCTGGAGAAAAGGAATAGGTGGCGTTTTGGGTACGAGACTGAAGAAAGGTCTCAACCCGTCACCTATTCCTTTTCTCCAGAGATGCTGTCTGACCCGTTGAGTTACTCCAGATTTTTGTGTCTATTCCTGAAAGATCTAATTGTTGGTGATAGGTTGGTTCCAGTGGCCCCAAGAAACATTCAGTGGCAGTGGAGGTGAATGCTTTTAAATTGCCACTTTTGCTTGAAGGTATTGATCCAGATCTCACTGTCATAAAGAATACTGAGGGCATAAGCCCCATGGGAGAATATCTCTGTATTCAGCATCAGGAGTCTGTGAGGGAAATGTATCAAAAGGAACAGGACCTTTAGAACATAGTACAATATGGTAAAGGATCAGGCCCTTTGGCCCATCATGTTTGCGGCAATCATGATTCCAATCTAAACTATTCCTATTTGCCTACACAAAATTCATACTCCTCAATTCACTCCCTTTGCTATAAATTGTTTGCCAATTCTGGGTGAGATGGCAAGACTTAAGTTGAATTCATAACTCACCATGTCATGGAAGCTTCAATTTAATAGCTTAGCAGCAACTAGTTAGATGCATTGAGGTGGTGTTTAGTGCCACTTTTACTTTAGACTTTAGAGATACTGTGCAGAAACAAGTCCTTCAGCCCACTAAGTCTGCGCCAACCAGTGATCACCTCGTACACTAACACTATCCTACACACTGGGGACAGTTTACAATTTTTATCGAAGCCAATTAACCTACAAACCTGCACATCTTTGGAAAGTGGGAGGAAACCGGAGCAGCTGGGGAAAGCTCATGTGGTCATAGGGAGAATGTGCAAACTCTGTACAGACAGCACACGTAGTCAGGATCAAACCCAGGTGACTGGTGCTGTAAGGCAGCAACTCTACCGCAGCCACAGCAACTGTGCCACTGTGCCGCACATTATGACTAATGCATTAAGTAGTCAATAGGAGACACCAGGAGATTCAGGACATATGCTACCTTTTTTTTATTGAAGACTAACTACAACTACATATGCTTACATTACACGTATCATTAAATCATAATGTCACATACACATGAGACTCGCTTACCTATTTGACATACAGATGTTCCAGATTATTAAAGGATGGAACAAGTCACCTCCTCCCCGTGCTTAGCTGTTAAATTTAATATAGTTTTTTCTATAATTAATATAATTGATATTTTCCACTTCAGTGCAGCTTACTCTACTTGACACTCTGTTAAGAATGAGAGAATGGTCGGGTAGATGCACAGAGTCTTTTACCCAGAGATGGGGAATCGAGGACCAGAGGACATACAGTGGGTTCACGGTGAAGGGGAAAAGATTTAATTGGAATCCGAGGGGTAACCTTTTCACACAGAGGGTGGTGGGTGTACAGAACAAGCTGCCCGAGGAAGTAGTTGATGCTGGGACTATCCCATTGTGTAAGAAACAGTTGGACAGGTACATGGATAGGACAGATTTGGAGGGTTATGGACTAAGCGCAGGTAAGTGGGGCTAGGGTAGATGGGACATTGTTGGCCGGTGTACGGGATTTGGACTGAAGTGCCTGTTTCCACACTGTATGACTATGTCCATCCCATTGCCCTTACTGAAGGGCAAGATCCCCTTTACGAAATATTTCAGCTTATTCAATGTCCTTTAACATATGATAGACACAAAATGCTGGAGTAACTCAACAGGACAAGCAGCATTTCCGGAGAGAAGGAATGGGTGACGTTTCGGGTCAAGACCCTTCTTCAGACCCGATACATCACCCATTCCTTCTCTCCGGAGATCCTGTTTGCCCCGCTGAGTTACTCGAGCATTTTGTGTCCACCTTCGATTTAAACCAGCATCTGCAGTTCTTTCCTACACAATTTGTCCTTTAATATATGTCAGACCCAGTAAACTCTAATTGACCTGGCTAACTTGACAAGGTTTGATCATTTGATCTCTCCTGATCACTACCCGTAAAACCAACCCTGATTGTTCTGACTGCACTAAGGATGATGGCATTTGTTATAATGACATGAGATTACTGTCGGTATTATTGTCACTGCAGCAACAAAGCTCGCTCAATGAGTGTGGAGGATAAAAAAAATGCTGGCAGATTGTAGCTGAAATAGATTTTTCACTATGTTGCTTCAAGCCAGATGGGATTCATTACAGCTTTATTTGGACAGGAACGAAACAGACATCCTCCATTCTTCAGACTGGCTTTGGTGATTAATCTACTGGCTGCTGCCTGCTTCTGCTGCATCATCTGGCAGTGTGCTGCTTCCACACGATCCTCAGTTGCTGCCATCAGGAGCAGAATACCTTGCTCTGCTCCAACAGGCTATCCCGTAGGCCCAACCGTCCTTTGGAGAACAATGGCAAACAGCTGCACGTTACAAAACCAAATCACAACCTCCTCACAACCTCTGATAAATTGCATGGTGAAAATTTGCAGATCTCTCCCCACACTAAGATGTTTTCCTTCTAAAATAAATCCACGTAACGTGACTGGCACGTCTTCAGTCCCAACAAGGTTCTCGAACCGAAACGTCACTCATTCCTTCTCTCCAGAGTTGCTGCCTGTCCCACTGAGTTACTCCAACATCTTTCTGACATGATTAGCAGTTGTTGCAACTCCCTGCATTAGATTCATTCTGCCAATGACTGCAACAGCACAATAAAGATATCAGCCATTCACAGCAACAACAAAAATTCCGCTGTCTAATTTCAGTGTGAATTGAATTGGCTTTAATGAGAGATTAATGATTGAATACTGCAAGAATGCAAAGCCCTAGTGTACCTGTTCCAGGAGAACAGTAAACAGAAACAAAAGCAGAATTGTTTGACTAACTCATCCAGTCAAGCGATGTCAGAAGAAAGAGAAAACAGTCAATTTTACTTCGGAGTCACGTGAGTGACTTCGTGAAGAAGCCCGCTCAGGGCGCAGGTGCGGCATTACGCCAGCAAGTGCAACAGCGGCGGCAGCTGGAGTCAGGCTCTCCAGCTGCACTTTAAAAGCGCACCATCAGGTAAGTGAACGGTGCGTTGGGAACAGAGCGAGTTTGGTGTTGGTTCTTTTGGAAGAAACATGTCCCAACGTAGAAAACTCGCTAGTAGACCTGCCCGAGCTTTAACTCCACCAGAGGAGTCGATTCCAGCGGGGCAGCAACCGGCGGTACTACCGCTTGAACAGCGGTTTGAAATTCCCCAGACCGAGCCGGTCCCAGTCACGCCAGAGCCTACACGGCGGGCTGGGAAAGCCACCCGGAAGACAAACCGGCCGGTCGATTCCGACTCGTCGGAGGGGGAAATGTCCACCCCAAAGCGGGGGAGAGACAGCCGCCTAAGCTGCATCCAGCAGCTATTGGAGGGGATGGTCTACCGAGAGCAGCAGCGCTCTCGGTCAGACAGGACAGGCGCCCCCTCCATGGTGCTGAGTCCGGCACTTCCCTTTGCGACCTCGGACCAGGAATGGGAGGTTAGCATCGGTGACCAGGGGCAGGCTGGTCAGAGTATGGGGCAGGCGGAAGGAGCCGAAAGAGAGCAGGGTGTGCAGGAAGAGCTGCTGGGGGTCGTAAGCCGATTCGTCGCTACCCCACGGGTTGGAGCACCACTGGAGCCAAGGATGGCTGCCAGCATAAACCATCTCTCCAACAAACCACTGCAGGAGAAGGTGCTCGCCCAAGTGCTTGAGGAGCACACAGCCCCGGATAATTGTGAGGCTCTCAAGGTCAAGAGCCTCAATCCTCAAATATGGGGCAACGTGGGGGGACCGATTCGGACACAGGAGGTCAAACTCCAGCGCATACTTCGCCTCCTCACGGCGGCTATAACAGCCTATGCGCGGGGTGTCGAGACCGTAGATATGACATCTCACCAACAGGATGTCCTGGCACTCATGTGCACGACACAATATGAGCTGAATAACCTGAGAAGAGACAACATCAGGCCGGCCCTCAATCCTAAATTTGCAGGATTATGCAAAACTCCATCAGTAGAGACCGACTCATTTTTATTTGGGAAGGACTTGAACAAACAGCTCAAAGAGATGGAGGAGGCGTCTAAGACCTTTAGCCTCATGAGGGCACCACCGGCAGCGAACATACCAAAGCTCTTCATTCCACCCAGGCGGCAGCACACCACTGTATCTACCAGTCGGCGTCCCGAATATGCGACTGGTCAAAGCTTGGGGCCGCACTATCCCCAGAAACCTTTTTTAGGTCAGGGCCTGCAGCGGACCCCCTGGAAAATGCGCCTCCCCCCAACATCGCCAGCACGTCGACAGGGAAGAACACTCAAAAAGAAAAAACCACAACCCCGCCAATAACCATGGAGGTAGGTGGATCTGGTTCCTACCCGCATATCGAGAATAAGGGTGACTTACTAACAGGGGGAAGGTTACACTTGTTCAAAGAAGCATGGGGAAGGATCACAGATGATAAATATATACTTAATAGTATTCGAGGGTATAAAATAGAATTTATCTCAAATATACCGCCAGTTCAACATATGCCCGAGAGGGCATTTGTACTCTCCAACAAGGAACAACAGGAGGGACAAGCTGAACTGGTGAGGCTTATAAACAAAGGGGTCATAGAAAAAACTACTCATGAGCCCTTGGAATTTGTTTCCAACGTATTTACTAAACGTAAAAAGGATGGTGGATGTCGCATCATCATTGACTTAACATCCCTGAATGTATTTGTTAAGTATATACATTTCAAAATGGAAACATTTGTGACTGCTAGACAACTGATTTCCAAAGGATAGTATATGGCCAGCATCGATCTCAAAGATGCTTACTATCTAGTACCTATACATAAGGATTATAGCAGATATCTTAAATTTATCTGGATGGGGGAGCTTTGGCAGTATAAAGCACTGCCTAATGGGCTTACTTCAGCTCCAAGACTATTCACAAAAATATTAAAACCAGCCATGGCAACGTTAAGAAAACAAAACCATATAATCATGGCATATTTGGACGACATCCTCATAGTTGGGAAAACTATGGAATTGGCTGTAGCAGCAGTATCAGCTACTAAACAGCTCCTAGAGACTCTAGGCTTTGTCTTACATCCAGATAAATCCAAGTTAAATCCATCCACAATTATGGACTCTCTGGGTTTCACAATTAACTCAGTCCAAATGACTATTACCCTGCCAAGGGAAAAGATGATTGCATTGATACAATCATGTAATAACTTAAAGATAAAGGAAAGACCAACTATTCGACAAGTGGCAGCAGTAATTGGCAAAATGGTAGCAGCATTCCCAGCTATCCAATTTGGACCTTTGCACTATCAAAATTTGCAAAGAGCAAAGATAAAGGCACTAAAACAGCACAAAGGTCATTATGACCGGGTCATGACGATACCCCCTGAAGCGATATCAGAGCTACAGTGGTGGATACAAAATATTTGGCACAGTTATAGTCCTATTGTTATTACTAATGCTACTTTAGTACTCCAAACAGATGCTAGTGCTCAAGGCTGGGGAGCAACTAACTCCATATCCAGCACAGGTGGTAGATGGACTAACTCAGAATCATCATTACTATCTACACTGGGCATTAACTCTTTGGAAATGTTGGGCGCCTTTTATGGTTTGAAAGCATATGCATCTAATATGCATCACTTGCATGTTAGATTACAAATAGATAATACAACGGTGGTGGCTTATATTAACCAAATGGGAGGCATCAAATCTTTATCATGCGACAAATTGGTCAATACGATTTGACAATGGTGTATCGAAAGACATATTTGGCTTTCAGCTACCTATCTACCAGGTAAGCTAAACACAGTGGCGGACACCAGGTCACGTAAATTCAATGACAACATCGAATGGATGTTAAATCCTAAAACATTCGCTAAAATTGTAAAGCAATATGGGAAGCCAGATATAGATTTATTTGCATCAAGACTGAATCACCCAACTACCTATCTATGTCGCGTGGGAACCAGATCCGGAGGCAGCAGCGGTAGACGCATTTACGCTGGATTGGGGAAAGTTTGTTTTCTATGCCTTTCCTCCCTTCTGCCTCATTAGTCGGGTACTTCGAAAAATCCAGACGGATTCAGCATCTGGAATTTTGGTAGTGCCCGACTGGCCTACACAGCCATGGTTCCCAATTCTCCATGACATGGTGGTGGAAGCACCTATGGTGTTCCCCAGTCATCCAGGGTTACTGACTCACCCAGTATCAGGCATCAGCCACCCATGCCACAAAGACATGAATCTCCTGGGTTGCAGATTCTAGACCGACCTTACCTGGATCTGGGGTTATCGCAACAAACCATCGCCACCATGTCAGCATCCCTGAGAACATCTACAAAGAGGCAGTACCTAATCAGCATCAGGAAATGGGAAACGTACTGTCAGAAAACGGGGACTGCTTACAAAACAGCCACAGTAGCGAATGTTCTGGAGTTCCTGGCCGATTTACATCATCGTGAAGATATGAGCTACAGTGCCATCAACACGGCACGTAGTGCACTCTCTAACTACCTCAAACCTGCAGGACATCAGCCCATGGGATCCCATCCGCTGGTGGTCAAACTAATGAGGGGCATATTTAACAGCAAGCCCCCTAACCCTAGATATACACAAATTTGGGATATCAGTATTGTACTCGCATACCTTCGGGACAGACCACCAGCAAGATCTCTCAGTTTAGAGCAATTGACTTTAAAAACGCTCATGCTGATGGCGCTAGTATCTGCTCAGAGGGTCCAGTCCTTACATAAACTACGACTGGACAACATGGAGACAACGTCAGATCAGATAACCTTCACAATACAAGGTCTGATAAAACAGTCCAGGCCAGGAACATCCAACACGCTAGTGGCATTCCGGGCTTACCCACCAGAGCCACGATTGTGTGTGGTGACCCACATAAACATTTACATTGACACAACCCATAATATCCGAGGAAGTGAGAGAGCCTTATGGGTCAGCCACAGAAAGCCACATGGCAGGGTAACAAGCCAAACCATTTCAAGATGGTTGAAACAGGTATTGGAAGCTGCTGGGATAAACATTAATATATTTAAATCTCATTCCACCAGGGCAGCATCCACATCATCGGCAGCAAGGATGGATGTGCCTGTTGACATAATCCTCAACAAAGCAGGATGGTCAAGGGAATCCACATTCCGAACATTTTATCATAAGCCGTTGGTGAAACCTGACGTATTTGCAGCCAGAATTTTAGAAACTGCAAATATTTAATTTAAAGCCCGGGGGAGCTATTTTCTTTTGTTATTGTTAATAAATACCGTTTTGTTTTCAAAACAGATTCATTGGTTGATTACAATAACACTTCCTTCCTCAAGAGCTTTCGGTAGTGAGTGAGTAAAACTGTTACACGGTTTGAAATCACAGAGCTTTGAAATCTTCACGAAGTCACTCACGTGACTCCGAAGTAAAATAGTAAGATTAAACGAGAACTTACCAGTTTGAAGTTTGATCTGTATTTTATGAGGAGTTACGATGAGGGATTACGTGCCCTCCGCTCCCACCCTCATTACATGGATCAAACTGATAATTGATGTCTCTTTATTCTTTACTATGTTACTTCAAATACGTGTCTGTCTGTGATTCCACACCGCTGCTTGGAAGCATGCCGCACCTGCGCCCTGAGCGGGCTTCTTCACGTAATCCCTCATCGTAACTCCTCATAAAATACAGATCAAACTTCAAACTGGTAAGTTCTCGTTTAATCTTACTATTTTTTGGGTCATCAACCTTTCCTCAGCATCTGTCCTCCATTTCTCTGTTTGTTTCATCTGCAATTTGATTTTACTTCGGAGTCACGTGAGTGACTACATGAAGAGCCCGCCAGTACGCTTGCGTGTCATTATCGCTACACGCATTGCAACGAGTCATTGGGGGAGGAAGGACGTTCCTCCCAAACGGCAGGTTTTTGTAAACCTGCAACAGTAGGTAAGAGAACTTTGTTTCTTTTTTACTTACCTTTGTTTACAGGAAGGCTGCGGAAAGCTGGCGGGGGAGAGCTGCTATATAGGAGCAGGCAGCCAGCAACGGCCGGTGGCACGACAATCTCTCTTGGCGGGAGCCGGTGCGACTTCAGCTCCAGTAAAGGTAGGGGTCGCCGACAACCGGTGGAGCACTCGGGAGCCGTCAATCTGACGACTCGGAAAACAGCCCAAGGACCTACAGGGTAAGGAGCGCTACGTGGGTCTGTGGGGCTGAGAAGCTAAAAATAGCAGCGAGCGGTCGGTGCCCGTGAGCACCGGGTACGCGTTGGAGCTGCTGGGCCTGCGTCGCGAGCGGCCAGTTCCCCGAGAGGACTGCACCGCGTTGGAGCACCGCAGGCCCAAGTGAGGGGGGAGCGGCACAGTGCAGAGCACTGCACCACGTCAAAACCAACATATCTGCGGTTGCGAGCGGCCAGCTCCCCGAGAGGACTGAACCGCGTTGGAGCACCGCAGGCTAACGGTAGTACGGGCGGCTCAGTGCCGTGGGCACTGCACCGCGCTTTGGAGCACCGCAGGCCAACGGCACTACAGGGAACTCAGTGCCCGTGAGCACTGCGACGCGTTGACACTGCGGGACCTGCACCTGCGAGAACATACCGCGTTTGCAGCGATGCAGGTCCAAAAAAGAAGAGCAAATCCTCGAGTGGGTAAGTCCCATAGCAGCACCTTATACAGGACTGTATCTCACTTCTACTATTATAGGGAAGTGCTGGAGGAAAAGACAGGGAGAAGGAAGCAGCACCTTTTCTTAGGGCTATAATCATGCTTCTCTCCCTCCAGTAGACTCTTTTGTCAGAAGAGTGCTGGGGTCTAGTCTAGGGCAAACCTAGAGCTGTAATAATGAGGTAATGCTTTTTCTAAGTCACAAAGTACATAGAGTGCATTATTGGTCTTTTCCTGATAGAAATACAGGAATACTTATGTTGTAACTGAAGGATTTAGCAGTCCAAAATATTTACTGACAAATTCCATTCCCATCTGGGAAGTCACATGGGAATGTCTGTCTATGTTTCAGGCGGAACAACAGTACAGCTGTGAGTAAAGCTAACTGGGAAAGATCTACAAACCAGGTTAGAAACCAGCATAGACCATATGTTTTCTATCTACTGCAGGGGCAAACATTAGCTGACACTTGCCACTTGGGATTGTAAATCCCTGAATGTACTAAACTAATCAATTTATGCATCTGGTTACATCCAACCGGGATTGACACGGGCCTGTGTAAACCCGAAACCTAGCAATATCTTTTTATTTGGAGGGGACCGATCTAAAAGGTCAAGGAGTTGGACAATGAAGCCAAATTGGAGCTCATCTAAACGTCCAAACATCATCCTCAAAGGTATCGCCCCTATATCTGAAGATGTGTACACCCACAACACACGGCCTCGGGGATCCAGATGAAAACAGTAAAACCAGAAGGAAACAAGGAGGTTGGTGCGAGAAGACATCGAATAAATAATTTTTTGACACTCGTATCTTAAACAGTATCCGGGGATACACAATAGAATTTTACAACACATAATCTTCTTGTCCAGCTGATACATCGAGAGAGGAATTTGGAGGAGAACACCAAATGGATATTGGGCTATAGTATTTGCTGATGTTTCTACACGATATGGAACACCAGATGCCGATCTACTCGTATCCAGACATAATCACCAATTACCAAATATGTCATAAGGGATACAGGCACTGGACATCAGCAACGGATGTGTTTTAGCTGCATTGTAAGGGAAGAATTATTATCTACGCATTCCCTTCCTAACAAATAGGATATGGCGCTTGACGCATCAAACATAGATCAGATCTCGGCTTTTGGCCAAGATCAAGCATAATATCTGGGTTTTTATCAGTTTAAATATCTGATATGTCCCTTATCTAGGGACCATATATTAAAAATAAATAAATAAATAAAATAAATAATACGATATATTCGTTAAGAACGGAAACCTTTTCTATTGTTAAGTATATTCGTTTTAAGAACGAAAATGGCAAGCATTGATTCAAAGGATGCTTACTATTTTCAGTACCCATAACAGGTGACCACGGACGTTATTTTATCTAATTGGATGGCTCAGCTCTAGCAGTATAGAGTACTACCTAATGTGTTTACATTAGCACCTAGGTTATTTACAAAATATAACAACCAGCCACACAATGGTAATGGCTTCGTTGGATGACATACTAATTGGCGGGAACTTAGGACAGGCTGAACAAACTGTAACAGCCACTTAACAATTATTGGAAACTAGGATTCATTATCCATCCAATTAAATCAAAATTAAAGCCTTCAAATTAAAGGGTTTATTTGGGGTTCACCAATAACTCAGTTCCTCATGTCAGTAACTTTGCCAACAGAGGTTACAACCTTAATAAAGGCATACAGCAAAATCATTGACATCAGGATAAACCATCCATCAGACTGGTAGCAAGAATTTTGGCAACAGGTGGTACTGGGAATATGGGTTCCAGCCACATAAATCAGACCCTTACATTATAAAGATTTACAGAGGGCCAAAATATGAGCTCTTAAAATTAATGGTGATGATTTCGATAGAATGATGAAGCCATACAGAAGCCATATTGGAACTAAATGGTGGAAAGATAACATTGGGCATTGCTCCAATCCTATCATTGTCAGCAACCAGTCTATGGTCCTACATATGCATGCTATGCACTAGGATGGTGTGTTACCAATTCCATCTCCAGCTGTGGAGGAAGATGGAATACACAGGAAGCATCATTATTACTAACACTGGGCATAACTACCTGGAAATATTGGGTGTTTTTTCATGGCCTAAAGTCATGTTGCTCTGGAATATGTTAAACAGGTTATTAGATTATAAATTAACAATACTACTGTGGTAGCACATATCAACTGTGGTAGCACATGGGTGAAAGGGAATCTACATCATGTAACAATCTGGCCAACACAATTTGGCAACCTCATCAGTAGGGGTGTTTTTAATAGTACCCCACTGACCTACCCAACCATGATTCTCGGCGGTACTGGGAATGAGATTAGAACCATACAGCACCATCCTAAACAGACGATGAAGAATGGGGAAAACCACCCATGCCATGAACATATAAATCGCTTAAATCGTAGTCTGAAAGCGCCGCTATTACATCTGGGACTGACGGCCAGAGCAATGGACATGATCACAGCGGGCCACAGACAATCAACCTAAAGACAGTGTCTAATATACATAAACTAATGGAAGATGTGTTGCAACCATAATACATCATCCAGCCTGTTTGGCAGCTTTGTTAACCTACAGGGGCTTAGTATTAGTGACATCAACTGTGCCAGAAGTGGTCCATCTACTTACCTATGGCAAGAGAACGGAACAACAGCTTATGGAGGACAATTTTATGGGAATTCCCCAAAGACCGAGTATTCCCAAATATGGGACATCAGCATCGTCTTAACGTTGTTAAAGAACTGGGCTCCAGCCACAGCGCTGTCATTACAGGTTTTGACATTTTTCAAAACTGTCATGCTGATGGTTTAGGTCACGGCACTAAGGACTCAGTCCCTACCAAATTAAGGCTGGATAACTAGACCAGTTCACCTGGCAACTTACACTTCTATATTCAGGAATTAGGGAACTAAACAGACAGGGGTCAGCGGGCCTTAAAATAACATTTTTAGAGCCTACCCTACAGATTATTGACTGTTGTGAGACAACTACAAATATACATGGAACAAACCAAGACCATCAGTGGCACAGAAGGGAATACATTGAGGGAAGGGAGTAACGTTGAGGGAATACATGCCCTCTGCTCCCACCCTTGATCATAAACACGACTGGTATCTTTTCTCTAATCTTACTATGCTTAAGTCATTACAGGTATCTGTGATTCACTCCGCTGCTTTGAAGAATGACACGCAAGCGTACTGGCGGGCTCTTCATGTATTCCCTCAACGTTACTCCTCATAAAATACAGATCAAACTTCGAACTGTTAAGTTCTCGTTTAATCTTACTATTTTACTTCGGAGTCACGTGAGTGACTACATGAAGATTTCAAAGCTCTGTGATTCAAGCCGTGGAACGAGTCCATCATCACGTCTGCCTTGGTTTTGGGGAGAATAGTGGTAACATATTAAACATCAATATGATATATATAAATATCCATAAAGTTAATAATAATTGATAGCCCCTGTTTTTTGGGGTAAATTATGGTATAGAAAACTTAACAATGTTTCCAAAAAAATTCCAGTTTCCATTACTGGTTTGTTATAATCTTTAGAATGTTCTTTCCGATGGCCATCCTCCCCCTGAGGAATCCATAGGAACCTCCAATTTAAATGCTGCCGACGTTGCTGCAGCCTGGTGGAGTTAGATTTTAACCCAGTTAGTATTTAAATTTGGTCAATACTATGTTAGCCATTTAGCTGGACTGGCCGTTATTCTTAAAATGAGGCTGTCTGTAGTTGATGAAAAGTTCCTCTTCTGTGCCACTGATGGTCTTGGTTTGTTCCATGTATATTTGTAGTTGTCTCACAACAGTCAATAATCTGTAGGGTAGGCTCTAAAAATGTTATTTTAAGGCCCGCTGACCCCTGTCTGTTTAGTTCCCTAATTCCTGAATATAGAAGTGTAAGTTGCCAGGTGAACTGGTCTAGTTATCCAGCCTTAATTTGGTAGGGACTGAGTCCTTAGTGCCGTGACCTAAGCCATCAGCATGATAGTTTTGAAAAATGTCAAAACCTGTAATGACAGCGCTGTGGCTGGAGCCCAGTTCTTTAACAACGTTAAGACAATGCTGATGTGGTAGCACATGGGTGAACTATTTTCCAGAACTGTGAGCAGTTTAGAGCACCGCATCGTCAGACGTCTACACTTGCCATGGAAGGAGCACATCAGAATCAAACCTGACCTTCAAGGGTAATGAGAGCAGACTGCAGAACTGGGATGGTGATCCCTAGCGTGTGAAATGTTAAGGAGCGATCTTCTGGAAGATTTTAAGATGCAAGGAGGAACTCTTAGATGAAGTAAAATGATTGAAATGAAATGATTCAATTTATTGTCATTGTCAGTGTACAGTACAGAGACAACGAAATGCATTTTTAGCATCTCCCTTGAAAGGGAGACACAGGGCGTCGCGGTGTGCCCGCGCCTGCCGCCGTAACATTCCATTACAGGCAGGTGGGTGAAGTGTCTTGCCCAAGGACACAACGACAGTATGCACTCCAAGCGGGATTTGAACCGGCTACCTTCCGGTCGCCAGCCGAACTCTTAGCCCATTGTGCTATCTGTCGTAGACGTTATTGATGCTATCTGGGAACTCTGGGACTGTGGCATGCCCTAGGTCTTTCAAGGACATGATTGGAAAACAGTTTTACATTTAGACAATGAGGGAAATTTGGAGCTATCTTCTGCATATAGCAATTGATGTTCCTTCCCTTGTAATCATTAAGCATGCGTTTTTTTTTTACCTTTGATGGCCAAGTTATTAAGGAATATTGGGAAAAGCCAGTTAGATGACAGATTAATTGCTGGACAGGTAATGAGGTGCTAAAATAGATATTTTCATCTTATTTTTCTAAATTTCAATTGGAACTTGAAAGGAATAGTCCAGTGCACAGAATTCATTATGGATAAGATGTTGGTTTAAGTTTAGCTCCAAGTCCAGCTCAGGTTTGGTAAAATTGAAATTCCATATCTAATGCAGCAGTGAATATTGTTCAGATATACAGGGAGTCATTTTCATACTACAACATTACCAAATAACGTAAAACATCCTTGGTCATGATAAGGCAAATAGGTTGATCTTAAATCAGCTATTCACACTTCCTTTATTTTCTAAAAGTTCTAATTAAAACAACATCTTAAAAGCTATGTATGTATTCAGCATTGTTTTAAAATGAATGAAATTAGAACATATTGTAGGTAATCAAAAACAATTATATGGCCTTTCATCTTTTACATTTTGCTATCTACAAACACTGGAATGGCATATTAATTTTGAAATAAAGCGTTGTTTATAGGTGACATTTTGGGTCGAGACGCTTCTTCAGTCTGAAGAAGGGTCTCGACCCAAAAAGTCCCATTCCTTCTCTCCAGAGATGCTGCCTGCCCACTGAGTTACTCCAGTATTTTGTGTCTATCTTCAGTTCAAACCAGCATCTGCAGTTCCTTCATACACATAGTGCATTTATGATGCACCCTAAAACAGAATAAATACATTATTTTTAAGAAAGTTCTCCAATTATATTTTCACCCTCAAATCTACTACTGCATTTTGGGGACTATATCCCATGAGTAAGAGTCATTGTCTAATACTTTCTAACCTGAATCATCCTTCATATGCAACCTTGGTACATCAGCAAGCTCTATAATTGTAATGGATGTGAAGCAGAGGCTATGTTCATGACAATGATCCATATTCCAGTCAAAAGGTTTCAAAGGTTTCAAAGGTTTTTTATTGTCATGTGCACCAATTAAGGTACAGTGATATGCGAATTACCATACAGCCATACTAAAAAAGCATCAAGACACACAACTACATAAAAGTTAACATAAAAATCCACCACAGCGGATTCCCACATTCCTCACTGTGATGGATGGCAATAAGTATAATCTTCTTCCCTCATTTTTCTCCTGCGGTCGGGATGGTTGAACCATTCGTCGAGGCGGTCGAAGCTCCTGTGACTTGTCACCGAAGTCGGTCTCTGACCACAGACTGCGAGCTCTGTGATGTTAAAGTCCGCAGGCTCCCGCAGTGGAGCTCAGAGGTCGATGCTTGGCAAAGGGATCACGGGCTCCGCGATGTTAGTCCCGCAGGCTCCCCGCGGTGGAGCTCTCGATGTCGGACTCCAGCAACGGCCGCAGTGCAGATGGAGATACGATACGGGATTAAAAATTTGCATCTCCGTCAAGTCACAGTACAGTGTTTAGAAGCCAGAACTCTTGCCAATATCTCCTCCGATGCTGAAAACATTAAGGCTAATATTAGCACATGCATGCTGCTGCCTGACTGATTACACCTCACAAACGCTAACTCTGTATTACACATGGGACCTTTCCAAGCTTGCAGCTCAGTACCACTCCACATGGTGAACTAACCGATTTAGTCAATCAGTTCGAAGAAGGGTAATGACCAGAAACGTCACCGATCCATGTCCTCCAGAGATGTTGCCTTACCTGCTAAGTTACTTCAGCATTTTGTTTGCATAGAAAATGTATTGGTACAGCTCTTGAAAGCTGAAGAATGGGACAAATGGGATTGTTGTTTTAACATGTAGCACAGATTTGCTGGCCTCTTTTGTGTGATTCAATGAGTTTACTTTCCTAACGTAATGGAAAATGATATCTCAAACCTTTTAAGTAGAACACGCTAGAATTTAGAAGATTGAGGGGGGATCTTATAGAAACTTACAAAATTCTTAAGGGGTTGGACAGGCTAGATGCAGGAAGATTATTCCCGATGTTGGTGAAGTCCAGAACTAGGGGTCACAGTTTAAGGACAAGAGGGAAACCTTTTAGGACCGAGATGAGAAAATCATTTTTTACACAGAGAGTGGTGAATCTGTGGAATTCTCTGCCACAGAAGGTAGTTGAGGGCAGTTCATTGGCTATATTTAAGAGAGAGTTAGATGTAGCCCTTGTGGCTAAAAGGATCAGTGGGTATAGAGGAAAGGCAGGGATGGGATACTGAGTTGGATGATCAGCCATGATCATATTGAATGGCGGTGCAGACTCGAAGGGCCGAATGGCCTACTCCTGCACCTATTTTCTATGTTTCTATGTTTCTATGTTTCTAAGTGCCGCAAATAAAATTCTAAGGTTAGAACTGACAGAGATGCAAAGGTTTCCGTCTCCCAAACCATCAAACTTTTCTAACTTTAACTGTTATGACATTTTGAAATGATTATTGATCCACTTTGTGATTGTTCTTGCAAATTATTATTGCTTTTTCAATTCTGAAGTTGAAGGATTGGTGCCATGTATTACCTTGTGCAAAGGTCTGAAGCCTACTATGCACTAACTGTTCTTAAATTGTACATAGGGCTTATTAAGACCTGAAGATTCAGTTTAAGGTGGGCAAAGGATCCCACATTGGCTGTAGGCCACTCAGGCAAATGTATTTTTACTGTACTCCCCACAACAGTTCTACAGCATAATTATTAGCATTAAATGAAGACAGTTTCAAAACCTAAACTAAAGCATAATGCAACTACAGCACTTAAACAGTGCTTATGGAGAAGTGGCTCAACGCTGATAGATATAGCAAATGCATTGCAGACCCTGAAAACCATGGGACTTTAAAAGGTTAATTATGTCTAAGTATTTCCTTAATATTCAATTCCTGCAGCAAAAAAATTCTAACTTGCAGGAGTCAACGGTAATTTGTTGCTCCATAAATAGATTTATGGTTCCTGGCTTGCAAATTCTCTCACATTTTCTTACCTTTGGACAAATACCAGCACAGCATTTCAAAATGCCAGAGCAGTACTTAAGTGCCAGAGGTGTCATCATTCAAATAATGCCTCGCAACCCATGTCATTTCTTCTTTCCCCAGGTGTGTCGGGATGATTCCAAGATACCATTTCAAAGACTGACAGAGGAGTTCTTCATCATGCATTGGTCAAAAATTATCCCTCAGGTGACACGACCAATATCCCTCACGTAACACGACCAATTATGACTGTTGAGATCATCAAAAAACAAAATTCTCATGTTATTCTTTCTGTGCCCTTCTATGTGTATATTGGCTTCCCATTCCTGCAATACAACAGTAATTACACCCCAAAACATACCTTTCTGGCTGTGAAACAAATTGAGAACTGAGGGTATAACGGAATTTATATAAATGCACGTTATTTTATTCTTTTCTAAAGAACATTGGAAATAGTGTGTGCTGCTTCTGGAATGGGCTGCACTAAGGGCATGAAAGTATTAATTCCCCAGACCAATGCTACAATGACTAATGGCTTATTATGCTACAATAAAGCAATTTATCTTGAGCAATTACTTTCTCCGTTATCCCTGTTTCTCATGTGGTTATTTGGTTTGCCTGATTAAGCTTTTCTGAGACTGGTGTTTGAAATCCACTGACCTTTCTCCATCCTTTGAATCCATTTCTGGTGTATAACTTGAGTAGGTGGCAATTTAAAAAGTCCATTTGGATTTCACCATTTACTCCATTAAGCTGATGGATCAATGTCAATAGCTTAAAAGCAAAGTAGGTATCATTTGAACCTGAACTGAAGTATGAGCATATTTTTTGTTGAGAGGAAATTAAGTGAAAACGGAGAAATTGAGAGGTCAAAGATATTTGGATTTTACCCCTCAGTCTCGATTTAAAATATGGCATACGTAAAATATGTTTATAGAAAGTGATGAATTTATAAAAGAAACATTTGTTACTGCTTTCTAATTCCACTCCTTTGGACATATTGAATTATTTTACTGGATTTGTGATTGTGATAGGTTGAAGTGGGCGGCCATCTTTGTTCTCAGCACAGTAATTAGTCAATTATTGATTAAACCTTCCTTTCATACTTTACTTACTGTTGAGGGCAAAACATTTTATGCTCCATTAACAGCCTCAGGTTTTAAGTCCAATAGAAATGCCAATTTTTAGTTTTGCTTCGAGATATAGCGAGGAAACAGGCCCAATGGCCCCCGAGTCTGTGACAACCAGCGATCCCCACATATCAACACTATCCTACACACACTATGGACAATTTACAATTTTACCAAGCCAATTAACCTACAGACCTGTACGTCTTTGGAGTGTGGGGCAAATCAGATCTCCCGGGGAAAACCATGCAGGTCACGGGGAGAAAGTACAAACTCAGTACAGATCGAACCCAGGTCTCTGGCGTTGTAAGGCAACAACTCTACCACTCGCTATTGTGTGAACAGCTGCCCTCCAACTATTGTCCTTATCCACTTACGCAGTAGAAGTCATGCTTGGCAAATGCTGTCGCAGAAGTGTGTGGCTGTAATCTGTCTTCTGATTCTGCACTCTGCACCAGCATTTAAGAAAGGGAATGCTTACTGTTACCAATAGATGGCAATCGATCAATAGCCTGTTTTGCTCTCTTTGTTTTCAACTCCTTGGGTTATTTTTGAATTGCAATCATACAGACAGGTAGCGAATGCTGCAGCACACACCTGACAGGAGCCTTGTAGATTGTGGAAAGGCATTGGGGAAATCAGAAATGGAGTCACCCAGCATACAATGTCCTGCCTTTGACCAAATCATACTAACAGAATAGTTATGAAGTTGACTAATAGATGAAAATTGATGCACAATTTCTAAAATCAAATCTTGGAGGCCAGAGGCTGATCATCTGGTGAGACTCATACAATGGAGTAAGTGGCCAACACAATTACATCAACAGGGACAAATTTCCCAATTAAAATTTCAATTTGGAGAAGAGGAAACAATGGAAACTGGTGATCTGGAGAACTAATTTTCAAAAATTCTTAAACCAGAAATGCACTACTCTCTGAATTTATCTTGGGGCCTAAATTACATTATTTTCCAATGCCTGCCTGGGTGTCTGTAAACCAACATCATCTCCACTGTTTGCTGGCATAAAATGGCCACTGGGAAATCAGATGTGAAAGGAATGCAATGTGTGAAGTCAAAAGACAAATGTGCTGCCTGCACACTGTACGGAATTTCAAATAATTTACCCTGTAGATTCAAGGACTTTTCAATTTTTAGTTTTCATGAGAGTATTGTCACAAACAGTGAATTCATACATTTCATTAGCAATCCATATCGTCCATGGTTACACTCACTGAATGATCATCAAATATCATAAGAAAAGAAGAATCAGGGCTGTGAACAGTGTGCCTCAGTTATTTAATACTGAGCACTTTTTAATGGAAGCATTTCCTGATGTTAACCAAGGCACCATCTAGTGTTCTTGATAGGAACTGATATATGAATACAGGTCGAAACTAACACAGGTTTGCATTTTATATCAGTTCACTGAATCTATTCAAAATACTCTCTGGAGAATTAATTTGGAGTGGGTTGTGTTGATATCAAGGTAAAGATGATCATTATTTTATGCATAACACTATCTCAGCAGCATTAATGAAATAATATTGAAAAGGATGTTGCCCAGGATTCTGGCAGTCCTGTCTACTCTTTTTCAAATGATTCCTGCAATTTGATTGAACAAAAGAACAGAAAGAAGCCAGATATCCCTAGATTAATATTTCATTCAAATGATTGGTCATGTAATACTGCAGCTTGCTTTATCTTCCTTTGAAAAGCCCATCTTCTAGATTATATACAGTGGCTTGCAAAAGTTTTCATACCCATTGAACTTTTCCACATTTTGTCACGTTACAACCACAAATGTGAATGTATTTTATTGGGATTTTATGTGATAGACCAACACAAAGTGGTGCATAATTGTGAAGTGGAAGGAAAATGATATATGGTTTTCAAATTTTTTTTACAAATAAAAAACTGAAAAGTGTGCCGTGCAAAGGTATTCAGCCCCCCTGAGTCAATACTTTGTAGAACCACTTTTCGCTGCAATTACAGCTGCAAGTCTTTTGGGGGTATGTCTCTACCAGCTTTGCACATCTAGAGACTGAAATTTTTGCCCATTCTTCTTTGCAAAATAGCTCAAGCTCAGTCAGATTGGATGGAGAGTGTCTGTGAACAGCAATTTTCAAGTCTTGCCAGAGATTCTCAATTGGATTTAGGTCTGGACTTTGACTGGGCCATTCTAATACATGAATATGCTTTGATCTAAACCATTCCATTATAGCTCTGGTTGTATGTTTAGGGTCGTTGTCCTGCTGGAAGGTGAACCTCCGCCCCAGTCTCAAGTCTTTTACAGACTCTAACAGGTTTTCTTCCAAGATTGCCCTGTATTTAGCTCCATCCATCTTCCCATCAACTCTGACCAGCTTCCCTGTCCCTGCTGAAGAAAAGCATCCCCACAGCATGATGCTGCCACCACCATGTTTCACAGTGGGGATGGTGTGTTCAGGGCGATGTGCAGTGTTAGTTTTCCGCCACACATATCGTTTTGCATTTAGGCCAAAAACTTCAATTTTGGTCTCATCTGACCAGAGCACCTTCCTCCACATGTTTGCTGTGTCCCCCACATGGCTTGTGGCAAACTGCAAACGGGACTTCTTATGGCTTTTTTTCAACAATGGCTTTCTTCTTGCCACTCTTCCATAAAGGCCCGATTTGTGGAGTGCACGACTAATAGTTGTCCTGTGGACAGATTCTCTCACCTGAGCTGTGGATCTCTGCAGCTCCTCCAGAGTTACCATGGGCCTCTTGGCTGCTTCTCTGATCAATCCTCTCCTTGCCCGGCCTGTCAGTTTAGGTGGACGGCCATGTTTTGGTAGGTTTACAGTTGTGCCATACTCTTTCCATTTTCGGATGATGGATTGAACAGTGCTCCGTGAGATGTTCAAAGCTTGGGATATGTTTTTTATAACCTAACCCTGCTTTAAACTTCTCCACAACTTATCCTTGACCTGTCTGGTGTGTTCCTTGGGCTTCATGATGCTGTTTGTTCACTAATGTTCTCTAACAATCCTCTGAGGCCTTCACAGAACAACTGTATTTATACTGACATTAGATTACACACAAGTGGACTCTATTTACTAATTAGGTGACTTCTGAAGGCAACTGGTTGCACTGGATTTTATTTAGGGTTATCAGAGTAAAGGAGGCTGCATACTTTTGCACGCCACACTTTTCAGTTTTTTATTTGTAAAAAAATTTGAAAAACATGTATAATTTTCCTTACACTTCACAATTATGCGCCACTTTGTGTTGGTCTATCACATAAAATCACAATAAAATACATTTACGTTTGTGGTTGTAACGTGACAAAATGTGAAAAGATTCAAGGGGTATGAATACTTTTGCAGCCGCTGTATGTGAATGTCTGTAGTTGTTTTCTCACCTTGAGCCTCAGTTGCAATATTCCTTTGAGCTGCTGGGGTCTCCAAGGTCAATTTGGCCATTTTAAGGTGGTAACGTTTAGCTAATAACGTGCTGAGGAAATGCCCAGAATTGATGTTGTAAATGCAGAGAAGTACAAGGATGTTGCCAGAACTCAAATACCAGAGCTGAGGGTGATCTTATAGAGGTGTATAAAATTATGAGGAGAATAGATATCATGAATACACTCAGTCTATTACCCAGGGTAGGGGATTCAAGAACATGAGGACATAGGTTTAAGGGGAGAGGGGCAAGATTTCATAGGAACCTATGGCATGCATATGGAACGAGCTACCAGAGTAGGTAGTTTGAGGCAGGTGCTATAAAAACGTTTGAAGGATATTTGGACAGGTACGGATAGGAAAGCTTTAGAGGGATATAGGCCAAACGTGGGCATGTAGGACTACTTGGCTAGGGAATCTTGGTTGACATGGATGGGTTGGGCCGAAGGGCCTGTTTCTGTGCGCTGTAACTTATGACTAATCTATCTATCACTTTAAGCGATAAGGGAGGCAAGCAGGAAATCGGTGGAGTTGGGATGAAATTTCTTCTTGTAGAAATAATTTTAAAAATCTTTGGTAGTGCTTGCTGTTTTGCCCATGATGAACTCAGAATTGAGTGGGTTAGGTCTTTAGTACTTTCCAATTCTCCAGTGGAGACATGAAGCAGCAATTTGTTCTTTTTGATTTACATACAAAATTAACCTAATAGTTGTTTTCCGTGTCCAATTAACTTGCCTGAAAAATTGCCTTAACCAATTTGCGCAGTGGCTGTCTTACAGCACCCGGGTTATTTGTGGAGTTTGTACGTTCTCCCTGTGACCATGTGGGTTTTCTCAGGGTGCTCCAGCTTCCTCCTATGTTCCAAAGACATGCACATTTGTAGATTAATTGGCTTCTGTAAAAAAATGTCCCTAGTATGTGTAGGATAGGACTAGTGTAGGGTTTCAGTGTGGACTCTGTGGGCCAAAGGGTATGTTTCCACATTGTATCTCTAAACTAAACTAAACTAAACTAAACTAAACTAAGTTTTAAGTTGAACATCTTTCACACATCTTTGCAGTACAGGTACTTCATATTGATCCCCAAGGTCCATTTTTATGCTCATAAAAAGGATTCAGTAAGGTCTAATGTCTTCAAAATGTACAGAGAAATTGGAATTGTCGATGATCATCGTGAAAATCAAAGAGTACTTTTATTGTAAGGTTATAAAGTTCTATGTATAACATACTAATTATAATACAATTACCAAGAATAATTCATATACATCCTAGTTCACAGCTTCAAATGCAGATTTAGCATAGATATGAGCAGTATTTTCGCCACTCTCACAGCCCAAAAACTGTATTGGTGCGGCCTTGGTGCGGAGACCGGCCCAGAGCCCAGAGCTTCAGCAGCGGGCGCAGCGTGGGCTTTAACATCGTGGAGCAGGTGATATTTAAGTTCATTTACAATAGATGGGAGAGCTTGGCCTATGTTTCTCTAGTGACTGGGACTGTTTCATGTTAATTTTAAAAGATATTCTGAGGATGCAGGCATTCCAGGTGAATGTGTTGTCTTTCCATGGTTGGAATTGGAAAAAGTAGTAGAGGAAAGTGAGGGCTATTGACTGATGCTGTAAAATAAAAAGAGGAAAGGCTAACCATTTGCCATCAATATTTCTCAGAGCCATGCATTAGCACTACCTCAGGCCTGCAATAACATGTTCTCTTTGATTACTTGCTTCAATCTAAAGAGGCTTGTTGTTCCCCAAAAAGCCTCTACGAAACACTACTGACCAGTAACGGTTAGATTCAAATTCATAAATAAACCTAAATCAAATTGGAGACAACGGGCATAGATTTATATTATATGATGAAATGAATCAAAGTAAAAAGTATCCAGTAAAATAAGCAACATCATTATTATTAATTCAAAAGTGAAAGATAAAGCATAAACCAGGCAAAATCCAAAAAATATGTCAGGATATTTTCCTGCATTTTTGAGAGCTGCAGGCTTACATTAAATGAAATGCATTTTATTACAATTGGGCCAAGCAAAGCTAAAACCCATCAATATTAACTATGGGAGAAAAAGCAATAGAACTACCCAAACGGATTTATAAAAGCCAAGTAATATAATTGATCCACTTCTGTCCTTGTTTATTGGAGCCACCAATATAACAAGATTTTCAAACTTCAATATCACCAGTCAAAAGACAGGGCTGAAATTTGGTTTAATTCTTCATTTGGTTTATATATCAGTGCACACAAGGTAAGGGGTTTCAAGACAAATATAAGCCTAATATAAAACAATTTTACATTCATTAAGAAAATCTGCATAAAAGGAACTCTTTAATCGTATAAAGATAATACAGGAGCACAGATTATTTTATCAATAGAAGTAAAGAAATTGAAATTCAACACATTACTTCAGCATTTTCTAATGTATTCAACTATGTTTACCTTTACACAACATGCGGACAATCACGCTTATGCATCATGACAAATGATCGGTCGAAAATAGAGGGAATTTGATATTTTCAATGTTGGTATCACTAGGGGTGTTGGTATCATGTTTGGGTGTGGCGGCGCGACTCACCCGTTGCAGCGGCCCCTACAGCCTGTCTGTCTTTTTTTTATTTTTTGTCTAGTTAAATGTAGTGTTTGGTGTTTTTTAATAGTATTTTTAAATGTGTAAATGTGGGGGGGGGGGGGGGGAAACTGTTTAAATCTCTTCCCTGTCCGGGAGACCCGACTTTTTCCCTGTCGGGTCTCGGCTGTCGTTGGGGCCTAGCACCGTGGAGCGGCCTCCAGCCTGAACGACCCGGGGGCTCGGGAGACTGCGGAGCTGCGGAGCTGCGGATCTGCGGACTCACCATCGTGGGGCTGGCCGGCCTCGGAGCGTGGGGAGCGGCGGTGACTCGCTGCTGCGACTCGACTCCTGGGGCTCGGAGGCTCCAGCAACGCAGCCGCAGGTCCGGTGGACTGGGACATCGGGAGCTCGCGGGTCTGGGAGGAGAGAGAGAGACCGCTTCCCGGAGCTCCCGCAACGCGACTTCTCCAGCCGGTGTCACGGGGTTGGAACAACCCGGACCGGGACAGTACATCACCCGGCACGGCTTCATGGCCGTGGGACTCACCATCGCCCGTGGGGGTTCCAACCTTGGACTTTCAGACCGGGAGCGGGGCCGTAAATCGCCCCGCGCGGCCTAAAATGGCCGTGGGACTCATCATCGCCCGCCTGGGGCTTGGACATCGGGAGAGACACGGAGAACAGGGGAGAGAAAAGACTTGCCTTCCATCACAGTGGCTTCACTGTGATGGATGTTTGTGTGAATTTAATTATGTGTATGTCTGTAAGACAGTGTCTTTGTTTGTATGGCTGTGGAAACAACATTTCGTTTGAGTCTCACTGGGGCTCAAATGATAATAAATTTGTATTGTATTGTAGCAATTGCTCATTCATGCCCATTTGTCACCATTTTAAGAATTTTTGAATAAGTCTGAAATGAAACATGGCAGGAAAACAGAATACTGTATGTTGAAGATGCTCAGCAGGTCATGCAGCATCTATATTATAACTGAGCAGAAGGAGAAAGCTGAATCTTCCCTGTGAATTCAAAGGTGCATGGCCCCGAGAAGCTCCCAGCAAGCAGGTCTGGCTCACTACAGCTGTCTTACAACAGAAGACTCCTAGAGGACTAAATGTAACATCTCCAAGTTTAAGGATGACGCAAAGCCAGGTGGCAGTGTGACCTGTGAGGAGGATATGATGAGGTTGCAGGGTGACTTGGATAGATTGGGTGAGAGGGCAGATGCACGGCAGATGCAGTATAATGTGGATAAATGTGAGGGTGACTTGGATAGGTTGGGTGAGTGGGCAGATGCATGGCAGATGCGTTGTCATGTGGAAAAATGGGAAGTTATTCACTTTGGTGGCAAGATCAAGAAGGCAGATTAGTATCTGAATTGTGTCAGATTAGGAAAAGGGGAGGTTGCTACGAGTGTCCTTGTACATCAATCACTGAAAGTAAGCATGCTGGTACAGCAGGCAGTGAAGAAAGCTAATGACACGTTGGTCTTCATAGCGAGAGGATTTGAGTATAAGAGCAAGGAAGTGCTATTGCAGTTGTACAGTGCCCTCGTGAGACCGCACCTGGAGTATTGTGTGCAGTTTTGGTCTCCTAATTTCAGATTCAGATTCAGATTCAATTTTAATTGTCATTGTCAGTGTACAGTACAGAGACAACGAAATGCATTTAGCATCTCCCTTGAAGAGTGACATAGCAAACGATTTGAATAAAAAAAATAATAAGTGGGGGGGGGGGGGGGGGGGGGGGGGGGGGGGGGGGTGATTGGCAGACACCGGGGTACGTTGTTGAGTAGAGTGACAGCCGCCGGACAGAAGCTGTTCCTCGACCTGCTGGTTCGGCAACGGAGAGACCTGTAGCACCTCCCGGATGGTAGGAAGGTAAACAGTCCATGGTTGGGGTGAGAGCAGTCCTTGGCGATGCTGAGCGCCCTCCGCAGACAGCGCTTGCTTTGGACAGACTCAATGGAGGGGAGCGTGGAACCGTGATGCGTTGGGCAATTTTCACCACCATCTGCAATGCCTTCCGGTCGGAGACAGAGCAGTTGCCATACCATACTGTGATGCAGTTGGTAAGGATGCTCTCGATGGTGCAGCGGTAGAAGTTCACCAGGATCTGAGGAGACAGATGGACCTTCTTCAGTCTCCTCAGGAAGAAGAGACGCTGATGAGCCTTCTTGATCAGAGTAGAGGTATTGTGGGTCCAAGAGAGGTCATCGGAGATGTTGACTCCCAGGAACCTGAAGCTAGAAACACGTTCCACCTCCGTCCCGTTAATGTGGATGGGGGTGTGCGTGCCGCTTCTGGACTTCCTGAAGTCTACAATGAGTTCCTTGGTCTTCTTGGAGTTAAGGGCCAGGTTGTTGTCAGCGCACCATGCTGCTAAGTGCTGGACCTCCTCCCTGTAGGCCAGCTCATCGTTGTTGCTGATGAGGCCAATCACCATTGTATCATCTGCATACTTGATGATGGTGTTAGTACCATGTACAGGTGTGCAGTCATAGGTGAAGAGGGAGTAGAGGAGGGGGCTCAGCACACAGCCCTGAGGAACGCCGGTGTTCAGGGTGAGGGTTGAAGAGGTTGTGCTTGTCTAACCTCACAGACTGGGGTCTGTTGGTTAGAAAGTCCAGTATCCAGTTGCAGAGGGAGGGGTCGATGCCCAGGTTACCGAGTTTGGTGATCAGTTTTGATGGAATAATGGTGTTGAATGCTGAGCTGTAATCGATGAACAGCATTCTTACATAAGTGTCTCTGTTGTCGAGGTGGGAGAGGGCGGAGTGAAGTGCCGTTGAGATGGCATCCTCCGTACTCCTGTTCTTGCGGTAGGCAAACTGATAGGGATCCAGTGTGGGGGGTAGGCAGCTTTTGAGGTGTGCCAGGACCAGCCTCTCGAAGCACTTGGTGATGATGGGGGTAAGTGCAACTGGGCGGAAGTCGTTGAGGCTTGCTGCAGTTGAGTGTTTTGGCACTGGCACGATGGAGGTGGCTTTAAGGCAAGTGGGGACAACTGCTTGGGCAAGTGACAGGTTGAAGATGTCAGTCCAGACGTCTGTCAGCTGCGCAGCACAGGTTCTGAGCACGCGCCCGGGGATGCCGTCAGGGCCAGCAGCCTTACGTGCATTAGTCCTACTCAGTGCCACGTACACGTCGTAGGGGGTGAGTGTGAGGGGTTGGTGATCGGCAGGTAGCACAGCCTTGATGGCTGTCTCTAGATTGTCCCTGTCGAAGCGGCCATAGAAGTGATTAAGCTCCTCAAGGAAGGAGGCGTCGCTGGATGTGGGGGTGATGTTGGAGGGTCTGTAGTCCGTGATGGCCTGGATGCCTTGCCACATGCGTCGGGGGTCGCATGTGGCAAGGCCACATTTGAGGAAGGACATTCTTGCTATTGAGGGGTGCAACGTAGGTTCTCGAGATAAATTTCCGGGATGGCGGGACTGACATATGATGAAAGAATGGATTGACTGGGCTTGTATCCGTAATACTTCCTGAGAAGATTACGGAAATTCGGCATGTTGAAGAGGATTCCCCTAAACTTCTACTGGTGCACGGTGGAGAACATTCCGACTGTTTGCATCATGGCCTGGTTCAGAAACTCGGACGTCCAGGAGCGAAAAAAACTACAAAATGCTGTGACCATTGCCTAGTCTATCACCGGCTTTGACCTCCCTACCGTCGAAGGGATCTATCGCAGTCGCTGTCTCAAAAAGGCAGCCAAAATCATCAAGGACCCACACCATCCTGGTCATACACTCATCTCACCACTGCCATCAGGAAGAAGGTACAGTAGCCTGAAAACTGTAACGTCCAGGTTCAGGAACAGCTTGTTCCCCACAGCCATCAGGCTATTAAACACAACAAATAAACTATGAACTATGATCTGCAAAAGACTATTATTATTTGTTATTTGCACAATATTTTATTGATTGAACTTTTTCTTTTTTTGTTCCGCTATGTACAATGATTACATATTCACATATTCTGTTGTGCTGCAGCAAGTAAGAATTTCATTGTCCCCTACCTGACATATGACAATAAAACACTCTTGACTCTTGACTCTTATATTCACTGGAATTTAGAAGGATGTCATCCTATAGAAACATATAAAATTCTTAAGGGATTGCACAGGCTAGTTGCAGGAAAAATGTTCCCGATGTTGGGGGAGTCCAGAACCAGGGGTCACAGTTTAATAATAAGAGGTAGGCCATTTAGAAATGAGATGAGGAAAATGTTTTTCACCCAGAGAGTTGTGAATCTGTGGAATTCTCTGCCACAGGAGGCAGTGGAGGCCAATTAACTAGATGTATTCAAGAGAGAGTTAAGAGGCGGTCCCACTTGGTCGACCTAATCCTGAATTGCCAAACCAGGCCACGCTGCAATCAGTCAGAATGCTCTCTAATGAGCACCTATAGGCGTGTGGAAGGGATGAGGGGGAACCTCATTCATACTTATTGAATAGTGAAAGGCCTAGATAGAGTGGATGTGGTGAGGATTTTTCCACTAGGAGTCTAGAACCAGAGGCCATAGCCTTGGAATAAAAGGATGTACCTTTAGAAAGGAGATGAGGAGAAATTCAATCCTCTATCCCCAGCACAGTCCTTTCTTTAAAATGATTGTTTTTTAGTCTGACATGATTGTACATTAATTTCAGATCTGAAACTATTTTGTTTGCCGCCAATTTGTTCTGTCTACCAAAAAGAGGATCCTTTGCCAAGCTAGATTTATTTCTTGAAAGCCTGCTGAGTGAACATGTGCCATTCAATCAACACACTGACAAAGAAATGGCATTTGCCAAAGATCAGGTGGTGACAATGAGATAATCCTTGATGCAGAATGACACACACTGCCTTAAAGAAGTGCCATCACTTCAACATTACTGTTCCAAGGTTCAATGGTTCAATTATGCTTTTTATTATCACATGTGCAAACGCACAGTGAAATTCTTTACTTACATACCGTCCAGTAAAGTATCGCTATACCCAAGCGCAACCCCGACAGCAAAGTGTACAGAAATAGTCTACTGAGCCCGCATACAAGAGACGCCAGGTCTTTGGCGCCATGTTTAAAGTCCAGTCCGTGCTCTAGTTCTTATGAGTGGTGCCCGATTAAAGCAAGCCCCAGGGCCATGGCCTCTAGCCATCGCCATCATTGGACAGGTCTGGCTCAGCACTTCAACTCCCCCTCCCATTTCGTATCCGACCTCTCTGTCCTGGGTCTCCTCCATGGCCAGAGCGAGCAACACCGGAAATTGGAGGAACAGCACCTTATATTCCGCTTGGGGAGTCTGCATCCTGGGGGCATGAACATTGAATTCTCCCAATTTTGTTAACCCTTGTTGTCTCCTCCCCTTCCTCAGCCCTCGGGCTGTCTCCTCCCCTCCCTCAACCCTCGGGCTCCTCCCCCTCCTTTTTCCTTTCTTCTCCCCGCCCCGCCCCCCCACCCCCCATCAGTCTGAAGAAGGGTTTCAGCCCGAAACGTTGCCTATTTCCTTCGCTCCATAGATGCTGCTGCACCCGCTGAGTTTCTCCAGCATTTTTGTGTACCTGCCACCTTTGGACACATGGGTCAATCTGTGAACCAACTTCCCTCTTCTCGACCACCCACCTTTGCTGCTTTTTAATTTAATTAGCAAATGCTTGAAATTACTGATTAACTTCTGGAAAGTGTCCATTTTTAAAATAAATGTAATCTTTTGCATTTATATTTGAAGCAGAAACGCTAAATCTGTCCCAGTATTTGATTTAGCGTTGCTAAAAGTGAACTGCTTTATTCTTATGCACTATCAAAGGTATTGAAATAGTAAATCATATGAACTTGATTCAAAAAGAGTATTCCATAGTCAGGGGCAGAATAAGAAATCAATGGATAAAGGAAAAATGATTAAGATTTATGAAGCAGTCAGCCACCAAACGAGTTTGAGAACAAATACAATTTTGAAGAATATTGATCTATCAAATTGAACCAGCTACATAGACATTTAGTTACCTGCAAAGTGTGTATTAGAAGCCATTTAAATCCAATTAAAAAAGGGATGGTGGCTTATAAGGAGAAAATATGTGTCTGGGTTTTAGAATTAATTTTAGAATCTAACTTAAGGCCACAACAGTTCTATTGCATTCAAAAATTTGAGCCCAACATTTTATTAAGTTGTATTATTGAGGAGAGCAGCAAGCTGTAGACATATTATGCTTATTATTTTTTTTCCATTTACCCGAGTCAGATTAAGTCTTGCTACAAATGTGATTCTCTGATTTGCGCAGGCCACCAAGCAGACCAGAACTAGCAAACGGTCGATATAGCCTAAAGTTCAACGCTCTGACCAGTATACACCTATCCTGATAGTGTTGATTTAGTCGGATTAATGCTTCTGGAAATATATATGTTCAACTTAAAATTTAAAGCGATCGCATCTCAATTCTTAATTTTTTTTACTTTAGTTTTTAGTTTTAGAGATACTGTGCGAAACAGGCTCATCGACCCATGGAGTCCACACGACCAGTGATCTCCACACATTAACACTATCCTACGCACACTAGGGAAATTTACATTTATACCAAGTCAATTAGCCTACAAACCTGTATGTCTTTGGAGTGTGGGAGGAAACCGAAGATCTCAGAGAAAACCCACG
Source organism: Leucoraja erinaceus (assembly GCF_028641065.1). Lineage (NCBI taxonomy): Eukaryota > Metazoa > Chordata > Chondrichthyes > Rajiformes > Rajidae > Leucoraja > Leucoraja erinaceus. Next base: position 15,321,230 of record NC_073394.1, read on the forward strand.
CAGGTCACGGGGAGAACGCACAAACTTCGTACAGACCGTATCCCTAGTCGGGATCAAACCTGGGTCTCTGGTGCTGTAAGCATTGTAAAGCTGCAACTCTACCGCTGCACCACCGTGCTGCACTAATTCTATTTTTTACTTATTCATTCATGGGAGGCGGGCACTGTTAACATATTTTTTTCCTCTTTATGTTAACTCTACCAGATTTCTAACTAGAGGCACATAGTATTTCATCAGTTGAGACTTCTTCTTCTTGCGAAAGGCATGCACAGACTAAAGTTGTACGACAACTTGTTCTATTTGATCTTATTTGATTGTGCACATCGGGTTGATTGCATTCATCGAAACAGGGCGGACCACGTGAAGTTGCAATCTCCCACCCCACCAGTTGAGACTATTAACATTTAGTCATTTTTGTTGGTACACAAAAATGCTGGAGAAACTCAGCGGGTGCAGCAGCATCTATGGAGTGAAGGAGATAGGCAACGTTTTGGGCCAGAACCCTTCAGCAAGTGAATGTATGATGAATGGAAACATGGTTTTAGTCATAGGCAACATGACATTCCAAATAATTCTATGACCTGCGTCCCAACTCAATTTGTGAATGTTTCTCTTGTGAGCATGACATTTTGTTTCTCTGGATGGTTTGCAGTGTCACTAACAAGACCACCGTGGGGTGGCTCTGGTGGCGCAACAGAGTTGCTGCCTTACAGCGCTTGCAGCGCCCGGGACTCGGGTTTGATCCCGACTAAGGGTGCTGTCTGTATGGAGTTTGTATGTTCTCCCTTTGACGGCGTGTGTTTTCTCCGAGATCTTTGGTTTACTCCCACACTTCAAAGACGTACAGGTGTGTAGGTTAATTGGCTTGGCGTATGTGTAAATTATCCCTAGTGTGCGTAGGATAGTATTAATGTGTGGGGATCGCTGATCGGTGTGGATCCGGTGGGCCGAAGGGCCTGTTCCCGCGCTGTATCTCTAAATTAAAATAAATCATACCATTTGCCCATTGAGCATATCCTGCATGGGAAATTATTCAAAGTTCTTGCACCACTCCCCCATGTGGAATCTTGTCAAGAGCCATGTCAACTTCATTGACAGCCTCATCAACACACATTGCTTTCTCTTCAAAAAAATTAATCAAATTAGTCCAACAGGATCTCCCGTTACAAAGCCATCCCGACTATTCTTGGTTCATCTGTCCAAGCAAAATCGATTCTGTCCTTCTGAACCTTTTGCCAAAAAATCTTTAGTATGCATCTTGTAGATGGAGCATATGGCAAGCATGGATTGCCAAAGGATGAGGAATCAATGATAAAGACAATAGATTGCCACAAATCCACGCCAAGGATGGCACTGAGCTTCTCAATTGTTGTTGGAACCTTACCCTGCCAGGCTAATGTAGAGCATTCTATCATGCCGTCAGAATGCTGCATGTGTGATGGAAAGGCTGTGGGAAGTCAGGATGGGAAATCTATCAAAGAACAACTTTTAGTTTAGTTTAGTTTAGTCTAGGTAAGTTTAGTTTAGTTTAGAGATACAGCGCAGAAAATAGGCCCTTTGGACAACCGAGTCCGCACCGACCAGCGATCTCTGCACGTTAACACTATCCTACACACACTGGGGCAATTTACAATTTTACCAAGCCAATGAACCTACAAACCTGTACGTCTCTAACCTGTACACATATCAAATCCAGGTCTCTAGCGCTGTAAGGCAGCAACTCTACCACTGCACCACCATGCCGAACATGTCAATTATCACCTACAAATACTTCTCATAATCCCAGTTCAGGATGTTGACCAGGTGTTACACTACACCTGCATGTGAAGGATGATTTTTGCTGTTGGAGAGGAATAACCTCAGTCCATGAGGCAGGGGTTCCTTTATTATCTGAGGAGTTCTGAATATAAACTGCACACCCTGCTCTTATCAGTATGGATCCCAAATCATGTCCTCAGCATGAAAATATATTTTTAAACCAGTGGAACGCAACAGGCATTGGTATTGGTTTATTATTGCACATGCACTGAGAAACTGTGAAATGTTTCTGTTTGCGTGTTATCCAATCAAATAAGATGTTATTATACATGTTTACAGAATAGTGTTATAATAATGCAGAATAAATAATAATGCTAAACATAGTTTTGCAGCGTAGTATTGGAGTTCCAGAGAAAATGTCCAATGTCCACAATGAGGTAGGTTGGAAGATCGAGACTACGTCATAGTTTATGGGAGGACCATTTAGAAGTCTGATAACAGAAGCTCTTTCAGAATCTGATGGCATTATATGTGCTTTCATTCTTGTGTATCTTCTGCCCAAAGTAAGTGGGGAGAAGGGGAAATGGCTGGGGTGATATAGGATATTGATTATGTTGGCTGCTTGCCTGAGGCAGCGTGAAGTGTAGATGGATTCAATGGTGGGAAGTCTGATATGTGTGATGGACTGAGCTACATCCACAACTCTGCAAATTTCTTGTGGTCTTGGCCAGAACTCTTGCCACACCAAGCTGTGATTTCTATGGTGCATTTGTAGCAGTTGTGAAGAGTCATTGGAGATATGCCAATCTTCCTCAGTCTCCCGAGGAAGTATAGGCATTGGTGTGCTTTCTTATCTGTAGCTTCAATGTGACTGGACAAGGGCAAATTGTCGGTGATATTTCTGCTTAGAAACTTGAAATTCTCAACCATTTTGCTGACATTGAGAGAAGAGGTTGCTGGCTTTACACCATGTTATGAAGTTTGCTATCTCCTGCTTAGACACTATCTTGATGTTGTTTGAGATACAAATTTATTGTTGCCTATCCTCACTGATTATGGACTATGGTTCAGAAAATCAAACATCCAGTGGCAGAGGGACTACTGGCTCCTAGGTCTAGGGGTCTGGGAGTTTGGAGATATGTTTGGTTGGCACTATGCAGTTGAAGGTGGATCTTATGGGAGCTATTGTCAATATATAATAATCTGGCAGAGCTGTCGTTGATATTTAGGGCCAAAGAGATGGTATCTGCTGTGGACCTGTTGCATTGATAGGCCGACTGCAGTGGATCAAGTCTCCACGGGCAGCTGGAGTTAATGGGTGCCAGCACCCATCTTTCAAAGCTCTTAATTATGGTGAAGGTCAGAAGCACAAGATAGTAGTCACTAAGGCATGCTACTTGCTTTCTTTGCCACTGGGATGATATTGAAAGGAGTTGTGGATCCAAGAATGGAATAATGAGAAGCATAAAAACATCGAACATAGGACAATTGGTGCAGGAGTTGGCCATTCGGTCCCTTCGAGCCAGCCCCATCATTATTAATGATCATGTCTGATAATCTAAAGTCAATATCCCATTCCTGATTTTTCCCCATATCTCTTGATTCCTTTAGCCCAAAGAGCTAAATCTAACTCCCTTTAGCCCCAAGAGCTAAATCTAACTCGGAGTTTAAAGATGTTTTAATTCTCGTGTCAGAAGTTGAGATTATCAGCCCTCAGTTACAACCACTGCCAAACATATTGCAATAAGCCAGAATAATAATTGTATATAACAAGGAGCACTTTTGTCAAACTTAGTGACCAAAGACTACTTCCAACATAAGAGGAAATATGCTGGACATATCAAAGAGGTTATATTTCCCAACATAAGAGGAAATATATTAGCAGCCTTTTACTTTTAGTAGTCTTGCAACATGCCTTTTACTTTTAGTAGTAGCCCTCAGCAAGGGATATCAATAAGAAAGAAGTCTACTGTTTACAATCATTCACTCCACCTATATATTATCCGCAGTGCATACCACCTACAAAATCCTGTACAACAGGTCTCCAAAAGGTTTTGACTGTAAATTCATGACCTGTGCTCCCAGTGTGACAAAGGCAACAAACAAATCTGATCAGCTGTCAATGCACAGCACATGAGGCGGACAGCAGATTTGGTGAACTTCTTCCCTCTGTCACATTCCTAGGCTACAGGTTCTGCCCTGCTGATCAGTTCCTCTATGCCTCCCTCTCAGTTTCCGATCTTGATCTTTTTTTTTAACATTTCAAGCTTCCTCTATGTCTACTCATTTATTTCTCTCCGTATTCCTTCTTTGTCTCTCAGTGGTATCATGTTTGACACTTAATCATCCCTTGCTCTTCTTTTATAGTCATAGAGACAGAGATTTATAAAGCACAGAAACACTTTGTCCATGCCGACCAAGTTGGTACACTGGGCTAGTCTCATGTGCCTGCATTTGGCCCATAACCTTCTAAACCCATCCTATCCATATATCTGTCCAAGTGTCTTTTGGAAGTCATAATAGTATTCCACTTCTATAGCATCTTCTTGCAGTTCATTCCAGATCCAGATTACCCTCTGAGTGGAAAAGTTGCCTCTGAAGTTCCTTTTAAATCTCTCCCGTTTCTTATTAACTTACATCCTCTGGTTTTAGAATTCTCTACCCAGGGAAAAAGAGACTGTGAGCATTTAATATGTCTATGCCCCTCATGTCCTTCAGTAACGTTACTCTTCAGCCCCCGATGCTCCAAAGAGAAAAGACACAGCCTAAGCAAACTCTCCCTATAATCTCAACCCCACAAGCCCAGGTAACATCAAGGTGGTTTTCCTCTGTAAATTAATGACATTCTTCCCATATGTGTAGGAAGGAACTGCAGATGCTGGTTTAAACTGAAGATAGAAAACAAAATGCTGGAATAACGCAGCGGGACAGGCAGCATCTCTGGAGAGAAGGAATGGGTGACGTTTCGGGTTGAGACCCTTCTTTAGACTAGTGGATAGTTGGACAATCAGAACTGCACACAGTCTCACCAACCACTCATATAGCTGCTTCATGATGTCAACTTTTTTACTCTATACCTTTTTCTTTGAAGGCGAGCGTGCCAAATGCTTTTTTAGCCACCCTGTCCACCTGAATCCCACATTTAACGAACCATGCACCTGTACTCCCAGATCTCTCTGTTTTGCAACACACTCCAGGGCTCTGCCATTTACTGTGTAATTTCTGCACAGATTTGACATGCTATGGTGCAGCACCTCACACTTGTCAGAGTTGAATTTGATTTGTCATTCCTTGCCCCACCTTCCCAGCTGATCCAGATCTTATTGCAAATAGATATCCTTCCTCACTGTCCAATATACCACCAATTTTGACGTCATCTGCAGATTTACTGACAATGTTAGTGATCCATCATCCAAATGGTTAATGCAGATAACGAACAACAATATACTCTGCATCCACTCTTGTGGGACTCCACTGGTCAAAGTCATCCAATCTGAAAACATCAACCTCCACAACCACATTTTGACTCTTTCCTCCAGATCTTTACATATCTTTCTTTTCTTTTCTGGTTTCTGTTATTTTTTTTCTATACCTATCTCTTTTCCTTTGCTCCACTCTGCCTTGTAAGCCATTGAGCGTTAATGTTCAATTATTGATCATAGAAACATAAAAACAGAGAATAGGTGCATGAGCAGGCCATTCAAACCAGCACAGCCATTTAATAGTAAGATTAAACGAGAACTTACCAGTTTGAAATTTGATCGTTATTTTATGAGGAGTAACGTTGAGGGATTATGTGAAGAACCCCACCAGGACGCATGCGTGTCATTCTTCAAAGCAGCAGTGTGAAATCACAGATGACTGTAATGACTAAACATAGTAAGATTAGAGAAGAGATACCAGTTGAGTATATGATCAAGGGTGGGAGCGGAGGGCACGTAATCCCTCAACGTTACTCCTCATAAAATAACGATCAAACTTCAAACTGGTAAGTTCTCGTTTAATCTTACTATTTTACTTCGGAGTCACGTGAGTGACAACGTGAAGATTTTAAAACTCTGTGATTTCATGCCGTGGAAACGAGTCCATGCATCACATCTGCCTTGATTATGGGGAGAATAGTGTTAACATCATTAGACATCAATACGATATTGAAAACCCAATGATAAATATATTAACACCAAATTATAGCCCCTATTTATGGGGTAAATTATATTACAGAACTTAAAATTGTTTCTGCAAATGTTCCAGGTTCAATGACTGGTTTGTTATAAAATCGTTGGAAAGTTTTCTCCGTTGACCATCCTGCTGTCTTGAGGATTTGGTCCATAGGAACATCCAACTTCATAGCTGCCGATGTAGCTGCAGCCCTGGTGGAGTGAGATTTAAAAATGCTAGTGTCTACTCCAGCCTTTATTAGGACCTGTTTTAGCCATCTAGAGATGGTCTGGACTGTCACTGTTTTGAGTGGCTGTTTGTAGCTGAATAAAAGTGACAATTCTTTCCCTCTGATGATCTTTGTATACTCCATATATAATAGTAAGTGTGTTACAATATAGAGACGATCATCTGTCGGTTAGGCCCTGAATTCTGTTTTTAGGCCTGCTGACCCCTGTCTGTTTTGTTTGACTAATTCATTGATGTGAAAAGTTAAATTTCCAGATTAAATAGTCATGTTGTGCAGCCTTAGTTTCTGTAGGGACAGAGCTGTAGCTGGAGACCAGTTTCTTAACATGGTCAGTACAATGCTCACATCCCATATTTGGGAGTACCTGGTTCTTGGGGGATTAACATTAAAACTGCCCCTCATGAGTTTGGTTACCAGGGTGTGTCCCAACAGAATGCCGCTCTGTTCCTTGCCACAGGTATGTTGACAGAGCACTTCTGGCGCAGTTGATGGCACTATGACTGAGCCTCTCATCCTAATGGAGGCTTGCCAGGAATTGCAGAACAGACGGCATGTTCATAGATCTGTGGGTGATGTTTATTGTTGTGACAGTACTTCCCATTTCTTGATGACACCAAGTACTGTTTTTTGGTGGACTGTCTGTGGGCTACTGAAATAATATCCACTGTTCGGTCCGTCAGTCCCTGGTGTAGTAGAGGTGCTTTCAAACTCTACAAATTAATAGGTTTATATAATTATGACATGGGTAACTTCCCCTTGTTGCGGGATGAACCAGTAAATTAGGTCTATGATGGATGGTGATGCATGGTTCTAATACCATGTCGAGTATCACCGGGACCCATGGTTGAGTAGGTCAATCAGGTACTATCAAAATACCTTGCTGTATTGATGTATATTCCTAAATACCCGACTGATGAGGCAGAAAGGAGGGAAGCCATAAATAAACAATCCCCCAATGCAGCGAAAATGCATCTGTTGCCACTGCCCCAGATTCTGGTTCCCATGAACATAATTCGATAGCTGGTGTGAGCCTGGATGCGAATAGGTCGATATCTGGTGTTCCATACCGTGCTGTAATTTCAGCAAATACATTTTTATCCAACATCCATTCAGTGTTTTCATTGAATTTGCGTGACCTGTTGCCTGCCACTAAATTTAGTTTACCTGGTAAGTAGGTAGCTGATATCCAAATATCTCTCTCTGGATACACTATTGCCAAATTGTGTTGGCCAGATTGTCACATAATGTCGATTTGTTTCCACCCATATGGGTGATATATGCTACCACGGTGGTGTTGTCAATTTGTAGTCTAACATGCTGGTGATATAACCCAGAACAATATGACTTAAGGCCATGGAATGCACTTAACATTCCCAGGTAGTTTATGCACCGTGTTTGTAATAATGATGCCTCCTGTGCATTCCATCTCCCCCACAGCTGGAGATGGAATTGGTAGCACCCCATCCAAGTGCATTGGCATCAGTTTGTAGTTCGATAGACGGGTAGCTGATAATGTTTGGATTGGAACAATGCCTAATGTTATCTTTCCACCATTTTAGTTCCATTATGGCCTCTGTTGGTAGCTTCATTGGTCTGTCAAAATGACCACCATAATTTTTGAGTGCTCATATTTTAGCCCTAATTTTTGATAATGTAAAGGTCCGATTTGTGTGGCTGGAAACGCAGCCACTATAATGCCAATTATTCTTGCTTCCAGTCTGATGGATGGTTTTGTGATGTCAATGATTTTGCTGCAAGCCTCCATGAAGGCTGTAACCTTTTCTTTCGGCAAAGTCACTGACATGTGAACTGAGTTAAGGGTGAACCCCAGATGATCCATTGTGTTAAATAACATCTGTGGTCACCTCTAATGGGTACTGTATAGTAAGCACCTTTTAAAATGATGCTTGCCATGTAGTAACCTAGGAAATCAATTGCTTAGCAGTAACAAAGGTTTCCATCTAAGAATGAATATATAGTATGAAAGTATTCAAATTAGTGAAATCTATGATGATGTGGCAACCACCATCTTGTTTATGATAAAGATTTTGGACTCGAATTCCTGTGATTTGTGTTGGGTTTCCTCCATTACTCCTTTTTTATAAAGCCACTGTAGTTCAGCATGCGCTTTTGATTTTTCTTTGCCTGTAAGCATGAACATTCGGTTCGGTACATGCTGATCTGGAGGATTATGTTTTTGTATAAATTCTATGGTATAACCCTATACTTCTGAAAATATGTGTTGGTAGTTAATTTATTCCATGCATCCAGATAGAATTGTAATCTCCCACCAATCTCCCAAGGAACCAGATCCACCTACCTCCATGGTTACTATTGGTAGGTCTGTTACTTTTTCGGCATCCTCCGTGGACGTTGAGGCGCCGGTGTCTGGATCTGTAGTTGGGTCAGTGTTGAGGGTTAGCGCATTCCCCAGGAAGGCCGGTCTGGGCCATGGCCTAAAAAGACCGATGTTGAGTGTTCCTGGCCTTTGAGCTTTCACCAGTTTGTCTTGGCTGACTGGGGTGCTTTTTCCTGGCCAAAGTAGTTTTTAGACATTGCTTTAATGAGCCCCAGTGCTTTACCCTCTTCGTCAAGTTCTTTTACCTGTTTTGATAAGTTGCCTCCAAATAGTAATATTGATGGTTTGGAGGTTCCAGGTTTGCATAGGCCTGCAAATTAGGGTCTAAAGCCGGTTGGATGGCACTTCTTCCTAATGCTGTTTACTCGTATTGGTAGTTGCAAAATAAAGCCAGTGCATCCTGGTGATCTTGTGTCATGTCTTTTTTGTTTATTGTGCGGGCGAAAACCGTAATTCCCGCTGTTAGGACTTTCAGAACTTTCTGTAGTTTCAAGTCCCTGGCTCTGATTGAGGCTCCGACATGTTTTCAAATACACTGGTTGACACTGGGAACATTCAGTGTTTTGCAGTCCCCTGGTTCTAAGTGTCTTGCTGTGGTGTCCAATAATGCCTGTCCTTATAGCTGGTTGAATGACATGTAGTCGATACTTGCAGCTATTTTAGGTTCCAGGTTTTGGCCAGTTTGGTCGGGTTGAATAAACTGGGATAAGGGGGAAATCCTTTAAAACCGAGATGAGGAGAACATTTTTCACACAGAGAGTGGTGAATCTTGCACCCCATGTGCACTAGGGGTATGTTTCTGCACCCCTCTTCAGGGTCAGAGGGAGAGTTGGCCCCCCTGTACTCCCCTCTGAGAGAGGGAGACGGGAACACTTGGTGCAGCCCCTACATGGAGGTACTGCTGAAGGGCCGAATGACTTACTAGCTGCCCACTGTGACTAGTCTCCATCTCCCAGAGCCTGTCACTTTGGAGTATTTGCTCCAACAGCCGCTCCAACTGGCTCCAATGCTCTCGGGCACTGGCCACTCGCGGCTGCTCCAGTTCCTGCAGCCGCTCCAACCGGCTCCAATGCTCACGGGCACTGGCCGTCGCGGCTGCTCCTGACGTCGCTCCTGCTCCAGTTCCTGCAGCCGCTCCAACCGGCTCCAATGCTCACGAGCACTGGCCGTCGCGGCTGCTCTTGTTCCCCGCTCCCAGCCGCTCCAACCGGCTCCAATGCGCACGGGCACTGTCCGCTCGCGGCTGCTCCTGAAGCTGCTCCAACCAGCCCCAATGCTCACGGGCACTGGCAGCTCGCGGCTAAACAGAGTCGGACTCATCGAAGTCAACGACTCTGTAAGTTTTTTGCTTCGCTCTACCGCCCGGCCGTGGCCGGTTTGGGAGCGAAGTCGGGCACAGCTGTTCCCATTTCGGGAGATTGGCGTGCCGTTGGCTGCTGCTGCCGGCTGCCCGCAACCCGCGGTTCTCCCCCGCCAGCTTTTTCGCAGCCTTCGTGGATCTGGTCCATGTCTCCACCTGTAAGGTAAGTAGAAGGAACGCAGACTCTCCTTACCTGCTGTTCCCGGCTTTCAAATTCTGCCCTGCTGTGACTCGTTGCAATGCGTGTAGCGATATGACACGCATGCGTCCTGGCGGGGTTCTTCACGTAGTCACTCACGTGACTCCGAAGTAAAATATGTTTATGGCTGATCATCCAGAATCAGTACCCCTTTCCTGCTTTCTCCCCATATCCCTTGATTCCATTAGCTCCAAGAGCTATATCCAACTCTCTCTTGAATACATCCAGTGAATTGGCCTCCACTGCCTTCTGTGACAGGGAATTACACAGATTCACAACTCTCTGGGTGAAAATGTTTTTGCCTCATCTCATTCCTAAATGGCCTACTACTTATTCTTAAACTGTAACCCCTGGTTCTGGACTCCCCCAACATCGGGAACATTTTTTCCTACATCTAGCCTATCCAATCCCTTAAAAATTGTATATGTTTCTAAAAGATAGCCCTCTCATTTTTCTAAATTCCAGATGACAGAGGGCATCATATTTATTAAAATTATTGATGCTGGCTGAGGGCTGTGGCATCAGGTGTATTTTGATTTATCACAATGCTACCCAAGCTGGATAAGGATATGAGGATGTGCACTTTTCTTAACATCTATGCCAATACTCTCAATAGTGTGGGACAGTAATGTGATGGTTATTGGATAACACAGAGGAGATAGACCCCAAAGCAATTTTTCTTGCCATGGTGCTGACATTGAATCCAACAATAGCTTCTCATTCTTTCACCTTGACAATCAAACTTTTTAATCTGTGTCTCTCCACGTCTCAGTCAATAAACTTGCTGAACCATCGAAGTGATGACTGGACAGTTTTTTTAATAGTATGCCATAAAATTTATCTAGCGAGTCCATCTGTTGTGCGAGGTGAACTCGCAGTGTTAATATTTTAACTATTTATTGATATAAATTTTACTTAACACCACAACATTTAACTTTTACGAACGGGAGCATCAACATGTAACTATTTGAGGTAATTATGCTCTGCTGATGGAAATCACCATCTATAAGAAAGAACATTACAGCACAGGAACAGGCTCTTCGGTCCACAATGTCTGTGCTATTTGTGATGCCATTTTAAACCAACCCCATTAACCTGCACATCATCTATATCCCTCCATCCTCTGCCTTAGACAATAGACAATAGACAATTGGTGCAGGAGTAGGCCATTCGGCCCTTCGAGCCAACACCACCATTCACTGTGATCATGGCTGATCATCCACAATCAGTGCCCCATTACTGCCTTCTCCCCATAATTCCTTGACTCCTCTATTTTTAAGATCTCTACCTAAGTCACTCCACTATCTTTAAGAGCTAATCGAGCTATTGTCTATTTGTGTATCTGTCTAGATGCTTCTTAAATGTCACTTTTGTATCTGCTTCATTCACTTCCCCTGGCAGTATGTCTCAAGCACCACCACTCTGTAAAATGTTGCATTGCAAATCTCATTTGCGCTTTCCTCCTCTCTCCTTAGGGCTGTGCCTCATTTAATTTTATTTTTTCCAAACTGTGAAAAAGAGTCTACACTATATATGCAACACATATAATTCTGATATACTTCTATCAGATCGTACTTCTATCAGATCGTACTTCTATCAGATTGTGCTTCAACCTCTGATGCTCCAGAGAAAACAATCCAATTTTGACCTCCCATTATAGCTCATACCCTCTGATCCAGGCAAAATCCTGGTGAACCTTTAGCCCTCTCTCCAAATCTTCACATTCTTTCTGTCATGCAATGACCAGACTGCACACAATACTACAAATGTGGCCTAATCTATGTTTTATACAGCTGCAACATAACGTCCTCACAAGCCCTTAAATTGAAGCTAAAATGAAAGTTGGCGGGTGGGACAAAGCCTGGTAAGTGATAGGTGGATACAGTAAGGGGGAGAGGGGGGTGATTGGCACTTATCAGTTGCCAAGCTTTGTCCTGTCCCCACCTCTCCTTTACAGATTTCCCATCCCCCTGAATTCACTCAAATCAGCCTGAAGAAAGGTCCTGACCTGAACGTAGACTGTCCATTTCAAACTAGATGCTGCCTGACTCACTGGGTTCCTCCAGCATTTTGTGTTTTGCTCAAGATTCCAGCTTCTGCTGTTTCCCATGTCTCCAAATTTAACAAGAACAGTTAGCGAGAACTCAGGTTAGTTTCACTGTTGAGTGAACAGCAGAGGGTGAGCAGCGTGGTAGATTTAGCAGCCATTAGTGTCCTGGAGTGACTGCTTCTCGCGGTGTATACAAAAAAGGTAGGCATTAGCGAAGTAGCCTTTTGGGAGTAGCAGTGTGGTAGAGGTTGTGTGCTGAGATATAAGTACCAGTGAATATGTAGCAGAGCAATTGGTGCAGGAGCAGGGATTCAGATTTTTGGATTATTGGGATCACTTCTGCGAAAGAGGTGATCTGTACAAGAGGGACAGGCTGCCACCAAAATGGAAGGGGAGTAATATCCTGGAAAGCAAGTTTGCTAGTGCTACTTAGAAAGATTTAATAGAGGGACAGGTAGTATGTCCAATGCAGTTGTGAGGTTAGAGGGAGGCTGAAAGTCATTACAAAAGTCATTCTCGGCAAGTTCAGTGGATGGGATAGGCAAGCACATGGGTGGGAGTGAGGAACGATGGTTGGATTAAATTGTATTTATTTCATTCTAGAGGCCTGAGAGATAAGGCAGATGAATTTAGGGCTTGGATAGATGCATGAGGTTGGGATGTTATAGCCATTGTGAACATCTAGCTAAGGGAGGGATAGGACTGATAGCTTAATGTTCTGGGATACAGGCACTGCAGGCAAGAGAGAGAGGTAGGGTAAAATAGAAGGGGGAGTTGCTTTATTGATTAAGGTGAACATCATGGCAGTAGTCTGAGATTACATCACTTAAGGATTGTACAGTGAGGGTCCATAGATAGAACTGAGATATAAAAGGAGACTGATCATCTTGTACTATAGGGTCCCAATTAGTCAATACGAATTAGAGGTACAAATATGTTGCCAGATTGTTGCAAGGGTAATAGGGCCGTCACAGTAGACAATTTTATCTTTTGCAATATGGACTGGGACTGCCTTTGTGCCAAGGGCATGGATGGGATGAAATCAGTCAAGCAAGAAGGCAAAGTTTGACCTACTCTTGGAGAATTGGACAGGGCTTGTGATAATATTGTCAGTGTGTGCGTCTTTTGAGTCCAGTGACCACAGTTTTATTTGCTTTAAAACAGTTATGGATAAGGACAAGGCTGTTCCTTATCCATAACTGTTCCTTATCTAAGTCCCTGCAAACAGGTACTGGCCCTGCCTGCTTCAAAGTCTCCACTATTGTCCCTGTACCCAAAAAGGCAAGGGTTACGTCTTAATGACTACAGGCCTATCGGACTGCCCTGTGTAGTCATGAAGACACTCGAAAAGCTTGTGCTGGCCATGCTGAAAAATATCACAGACCTCTGCAGTTTGCATATCGGGCCAATAGATCTGTGGATGATGCAGTCAACCTGGGCCTGCACTTCATCCTACAGCACCTAGACCGCCAGGGGACCTATGCGAGGATCCTGTTTGTTGATTTTAGCTCTGCATTCAACACCATTGTGCCAGAGCTACTACACTCCAAATTCTCCGAGTTGACTGTGCCTGAACCCCTTCTGTCGGTGGATCACCAGCTTCCTGACGGACAGGAAGCAGCATGTGAGGATGGGAAAGCACATCTCGGACCCGCTAACACTCAGCAAAGGAGCAGCATAAAGCTGTGTACTCTCTCCTCTCTCTACACCAACAACTGCACCTCCACAGACACCTCTGTCAAGCTTATCAAGTTTGCAGACGACACAACCCTGTTTGGACTGATCCAGGATGGGGAGGAATCTGCCTACAAACAAGAAGTGTCACAGCTGGCGTCCTGGTGCCATCGCAACAACCTAGAGCTCAATGCTCTTAAGACAGTGGAATTGATTGTAGACTTTAGGAGAGCTCCCCCTCCCCTCACCCCACTCACCATCAACAACACCACAGTCACATCTGTGGAGTCTTTTAAGTTCCTGGGAACCATCATCTCCAAGGACTTTAAGTGGGGGGCTACCATCGACTCCATAGTCAAAAAGGCACAACAGAGGATGGACTTCCTGCGGCAGCTGAGGAAGCACAATCTGCCACAGGCAATGATGGTCCAATTCTACATGGCCATCGTAGAGTCTGTTCTCACCTTCTCCATCATGGTCTGGTTTGGCTCAGCCACCAAGTACGACACCTGGAGGCTGCAGCGAATCGTCCGATCAGCAGAGAAGATTATTGGCTACAACCTTCCTTCCATTGATGAACTGTACACTGCACGGACCAGGAAGCGAGTGGGCAAGATCATCTCTGACCCCTCTCACCCTGGCCACAAACTCTTTGAATCATTTCCCTCGGGAAGGCGACTACGGACTGTCAACGCTACCACAGCCAGACATAAAAGCAGCTTTTACCCACGAGTAGTTGCTCTACTCAACAGCCAAAACTCTGTAGCCTCCCTTTGATCTGGTATTTTGTTGGTTCACATGCTTGATCAATGGTGTTTTATCATTAATGTTTTATTATTATTAATGTTTAGTGTTTTCTGAGTCATTCATAACTGTCACTGTATGTCATGTTGTTACTTGTGGGCGGTGCACCAAGGCAAATTCCTAGTATGTGAATACTTGGCCAATAAACTTAATTACATGAGTGAATGTAAATAAATTAAACTTAATTACATGAGTAAATGAGTGATATGAACCAAACACAGGCAAATGGGACTAGCTGGCTACTTGATGTGGCATCATGGTCAGCATGAACTAGTTGGGCTGAAGGGCCTATTTCAATAATGTATGCCTCTATGACTCTAAAATCTATCAATGGCTTCATGTTAATGTTCCTGAAGGATGGTAACATGAGATACATTACAATCACCCACACCAGCAATATTGTTTTATGCATGTCAAAAGAAACACAATGCCCAACTTATTTGAAATACTCAGGTCCTGATGCTTTTGAATTTTCTCTCAAATGCCACATATGAATTTTACGCAATAGAGCCATGAGGAAGATTTATAGTAAGACTTATTCACTGTGAAATATGAAAATGCATCTCCAGTGCCTGACAACCACAGGAACATTATACAACGTGTAAAACACATAGCTTGGCCCATATGGGACTGAAACTGCAGGTGCAGCTATTCCATCATTCAGTGGCAGCAGCTTTTTCCATATAGAGGGCAGTTGTGGTTGTAGTCTCAAGCACTGCACCCAGAAACAAAGCTTACTGTTGAAATAGCATTCTGGGCCACATGATTTTATTTTGAAGAATCAATAAATAAGTCAAAAATAACACAACACATGTTACTTTCTGAATCAGTAAATAAACTAAAGCAGTTCAGACATTTCCTGGGCTTAAGATTGGAAGATCGCCATGTGCTTTTAAAAAAAATGTTACACTGACACTGCCATCTTTTAAACCGTAATCCATTTCTCTTTTCACAGATGCTGCCCGATCTGCTGAGTTTTTCCTGCATTTACTGTTATATTTTGCACTTCCAGTGTCTACAACTTTTTAAAAACACATTTGTTCTCCTTTGCAATTAATTTATTTGTTTGGTCTGCAACTTAATAAATTGAATCAATCAAAAACTCAAACCTCCAACTGCAGGCAATACTTTAGAATAATAGAATATCTTACAACATTGTAATTTACCAGCCAATATCTTGTTTCACTCTGTCAGCCAGTTACCCCTTTCTGCAGATTGGGATATAAGACTGATTCTCATTGTTAACGAGTCCTGGTGGTAATATCTCTTCACTCCATACAACAGAAGACTAAATATTTTCTATCTCACTTGTCGTTAAAGGTGTTGTTTGTCTTTAATATCATTCTGTAAACTTGGTTCTCTTACATAAGAATTTCACCTTAATGCAATGTCAACATTAATACAGAGAAATGAGAGGTGCTGCGTGGAATTTAATACACAGAAATGTGAGGTGTTGCATTTTGGGAATTATAACATAGGCAGGACCTACACAGTGAATGGTAGGGTTCTGGGATGTGTTGTAGAGTAAAGGGATCTAGGAGTGCAGCTGCATGGTTCCTTGAAAGTGGAGTCGCAAGTAAAGGGTGGTCAAAAAGGCTTTTGGCACATAGGGCTTCATCAGTCAGAGTATTGAGTATAGAAGTTGGGAGATCATGTTGCAGTTGTATGAGACATTGGTGAGGCTGCATTTAGAGTATTGTGTATGGTTCTATGCTCCATGTTGTAGGAAAAATGGTGTCAAGCTGGAAAGGGTACAGAGATGATTTACAAGCATTTTGCCAGGACTAGAGGGTCTGAGCTATAGGGAGAGGTTCAGTAGGCTCTATTTTGTGGAGTGCAGGAAGATGAGGGGTGATCTTATAGAGGTGTATAAAATCATGAGAGGAATAGATCGGGTAGATGCACAGAGTCTCTTGCCTAGAGTAGGTGAATCAAGGCCCAAATGAAATAGTGAGAGGGCAGAAGATTTAATGGGAATCTGAGGGGTAACTTTTTCACACAAAGGATTTTGGGTCGAGACCCTTTAGACATCTAAATGTCACCTGTTCCTTTTCCCTAGAGATGCTGTCTGACCCGTTGTGTTACTCCAGCATTTTCTGTCTATCTTTGGTGTAAAGCAGCATCTGCAGTTTCTTCCTACATACATGTAGGATAAAGGAGAGTCTTGGATAACTTAAGAAAAAATGTATTGGTTTTTCCTGATTATGACATTGCTTTAATTTGTTTTCTCAAATGCTCCTCCTGCCTTTTGCAATAATCATAGCATCACTTGTTTTTCTCACTGTATATCTTAACAAAACAAAAATATGAATAGTGAGATGCTGACAATTCCATTGACAAGATCCCTGCTGTTTGTTTCTTGCAAGGGTTTAAGAAAATTGCCATTGACAAAATAAATCATTATTTTCATCTGGAAGCTGTGGTCGATCTTCGATCATCAAAAACATATTTAATATAATGCAGGTTGAATTTGTGCAGACACACCTCAATGCCATCAACAGCTTAACTGAAGCCAAATAATCAGAACTGACATCAACGCCTGTCTTCCAGCTATGTAAATTGGAAGTTTGTCACTGTGATTTAATCACTTAATTAGGCTATTGTCTGACATGTTTAGACAGTTTTTGCTGGAGAGAATTGCCATTATTTTGACACATTGGGACCAATGGGTCAAATCAAAGATCTATAGAGAAATTGCATTATCAGAGGCATAAGAGCATAAGGACCTAAGAAACTGATGTGGGAGTAGGCCATTCAGCCCCTCATGTTTACCCTACCCTTCAATAAGATCATAGGTCATATTTTACTTGAGTACCACGTTCATGCATATCTTGATTCACTTACTGTTTGAAGATCTGTGTTGATTTTCCAGTCAGGCGAAACATGGTTTTAAGAAACATTTAGACAGGTACATGGACAGGGTAGGTTAGAGAGTTATGGGCCAAATGCAGGCAGGTGGGACTAGTGTAGATGGGACATGTTGGTTGGTGAGATAACCAGTGTAAAGGGTGAGGAGCTGAAGATTATGCATCAATAAGATGACCCGTCATTCTCAAAATCATCAAGACCCATCGGTTTAATCTCTCCAACTATGACAAACAGAAATGCCAGAGACAATCTAGTGAACCACTGCAGTTCAGGTCATAATGCCCTGAGAGCTCAGTTCTGTTTGGATTCATTCTAGTTGGATGGATGGTCTTTATACTATTTTTTCACTATGTAGGTTTGGTAAAATAATGTGTTTTTTTTAATGCAGTCTCATCAATAAACAAATCTTTAGTGTTACTAACATATGGCATCTCTGTGTGGTATCTCAGCTGCACGGAGGCGGAGAGGAGAGCTCTTCAGCGTGTCGTCCACAGAGCGCAGAAGATTATTGGGACACAGCTACCAGCCTTGGAGGGAGTCTACTACACACGGTGCCTCAGGAAGACTGTCAGCATCTACAAAGACTGCTCACACCCTTGTAAGGGACTGTTCGAACTCCTACCTTCCGGCAGACGTTACAAGGCCTTCTACACTCGCACCTCCAGACTCAGGAACAGCTTCATCCCCAGAGCTATAGCTGCTCTGAACCGGCCCTGCTGAGTGCCCCCCACCCCCATGAACTGTTTCCCTCAGGTGGTCACGTCGCACATCGACCCGGCATGGACACATTTGCACTTTAGACTGTTTTAATGTTCTTTTTATAAATCATGTGTCTCGGGGTATCTAAATCTAAATTTTATTAGTTGTTTAAGCTATGACATCGGATGGAGGCTGCATACCAAATCTCGTTGCACATATGTGCAATGACAATAAAATATATTATTATTATATTATTATTATTATTATTATTTCAGTAAGAAATACTGTAAAGGAAATCAAGGAACTTAAGCTGCACAGGTGGAGAGCCATGAGTTTAGAACTGGTCTATTACAGTGGTGGGCATGTGTTTTCATCACTCACTTTAATTCTCCAATCATGTTCCATTCTGAACTCTTTGCTTTTGGCCTTCTATACTGTTCCACCAAAGCCTAATGTCTGGTCAAGGAAATGGGACCTAATCTTCCAATTGGAGATGTTAAAGCCTTGATAATGGATTGTTGTTGTATGTGTATTTAATGTATGTTAACAGATACTCTCTTGAACTTCTACAGAGGTACGGTAGAGATCATGTTGACTGGTGGCTGCACGGCCTGCTTTTGAAAATCAAACACCTAGGATTGAAGCAGAGTGCAGAGATTGGTAGACACTCCCTGGTTCATCACAGGTGGTGACTTCTTCACCATCCAAACAATCCAGAGGAAGCACTGCCTCATAATGCAGCCAGCATTATGAAAGACCCGCACCATCCAGGCCACGCTCTTATTTTCACTCCTGCCATTGGGAAGAAGGTTCAAGAAACCATGTAAACCATGTTTGTCACAGGGGGCGCCGTCCTGTGTGGTATGGCTGCCCAGCTTGCGGCTGTCCGTTTTTTCTCTCTCTTTTATTTTTTTATTTTTAGTTAGTTGAGTGTTTTTTTTTTAGGAGTTTTAGCCTTTTTTTTGGGGGGGGGGGGGGTATGGGGGGGGGGGGGGGGGGGGGGGGGGTGGGGAGGGGGAAACTGCTTTCTAGGTCCGTACGTGGTCGGAGAGGCAGCTTTTCTCTGGGCTGCACCATCGACTCGTCCTCGCGGCCTACCCGCGGGCCTGGAGCGGCGTTTCCTGTCGGGGACCGCCCAGAACCACGGCTTCGACAGCGGCACAGTGCTGGAGCGCTATCGTGGGAGCACTATCGTGGAGCGGGCGATGCCCTACCCGGGTTGCCGCGCTGGAGCTCCAGTCAGCTGAAGACTGCCAATGAATATCGCGGAGCTGTGGGTCTGTGGAGCGACTAGCTGCGGGCGGCGGCGCTGACTTTAACATCGGGAGCCTGGGATCTCTCAGCGAAATCACCAGTTGTGGAGCTCCATCCAGCGCGGCCTTGTTGGCTTCGGAAGCCACGGCCTCCAGTACGGAAGCGGCCGTTCCAGGCGTCCCATGCCGCTGTGAGGATTCTCCCGACGCCGGAGCACCATCACCCGGCGAGAACGGCCTGGAACATTGGGCCTCCGTGCAGGAAACTGTGGAGGCCTCAATAGGCCCAACTATGGGTGAACTTGGGATAGGGACTGGACATTGTGCCTTCTTTCATAATGAGAACCATTGTGGGTGGATGTTTTTATGTTTAAATGTATTTATTACTGTTATGTCTGTTTTCTTTCTTTATGTGCTGCATTGGCAAGAAGAATTTCACTACACCTAGGTGTATGTGACCAATAAAATAAAATAAAAATAAATAACCTTTGAACCTTTAAACTGTAACAACAAAGTTCAAGAATAGATTGTTTGAACAGGGGTTCCCATCCTTTTTCGTCCCGTTTACCCCTGGCAACTAATGATGAACAGTCAGGCAATGAGAAAAAATATGTACAAATCCAGAATCAACAAATCAACCTGGGATAAATCTAAATTGAGACCCCTTGCTCTTGAACAATACACAACACTAACCTCAGCTCTGAACTATCTTTGCTTGCACTAAGAACTTTGGAGTTATTTTGCATGAGTATTGGGGTTATTGATTTATTGAATTTGTGTTTATTATTAGTATTGTGTTTATTAAGATGCTTGACGAGAACTGATATTTCTGTTGTAAGTTCATTAATCTGTAACATTGTCAGTTTTGATTTCTCTCTGCAGATACAATCATCCCGGACATCCTCATTGGTAAACTGGTCACTCTCGGCCTCCCCACTGTCACATGTGCCTGGATTAAGGATTTCCTCACAAACCGGCCCCAGACTGTGAGACTCGGCCCCCACCTCTCCTCCACTCGCAGGTTGAGTACCGGTTCCCCACAGGGCTGTGTGCTAAGCCCCCTCTTATACTGTCTCTACACCTACGACTGTAGTCCGGCCCACAACAACAACCACATCGTCAAATTTGCTGACGACACTACTGTGGTCGGACTTATTTCAAAGGGAGACGAGGCAGCCTACAGAGAGGAAGTCCTGAAGTTGACAACCTGGTGCTCAGAAAACAATCTGGCTCTGAACACCAGGAAAACAAAAGAGCTCATTGTCGACTTCAGGAGGCACAGCACCGACTTAGTCCCCCTACACATTAACGGCGAGTGTGTGGAGAGGGTCAACACCTTCCGGTTTCTCGGCATCCATATCGCTGCTGATATCTCCTGGACGGACAACACGACGGCGGTCATCAAGAAGGCTCAGCAGCGGCTGCACTTCCTGAGGGTCCTCAGGAAGCACAACCTGGACTCTAACCTGCTGCTGACCTTCTACCGCTCGTCCATCGAGAGCCTGCTGACATACTGCATTACAGCATGGTATGGCAGCTGCACCATGGCAGACAGGGAGAGGCTTCAGAGGGTAACCAGGACAGCGCAGAGGACTATTGGTTGCCCTCTCCCCTCCCTGATGGTCATCTACACCTCCCGCTGCCTTAGCAGGGCAAAGAAGATCACCAAAGACAGCTCCCATCCTGCGTTTGGACTGTTCGACCTGCTGCCCTCTGGAAGGCGCTATAGGTGCATCAAATCCAGGACAAACAGACTCAGGAATAGCTGCTTCCCGAGAATTATATCTACCATAAATTCAAATCCACACATGCACTGACTACACCGCCCAACACGGACTTCCATCTGTATATATGTATATATGTATGTAGCGCCGTAGAATTTGTGCACCTATTCCCCCCCCCCCCCCATCTCCCTTCTGTTTTGTTTTTTCTGTTTCTTGTTTTTTGTGTAAAATTGTATGTATGCACTGAGTACGAGCAGCTTTCAGTTTCACTGTACATGTATAGTGACAATAAATGGCATATCATATCATATCATATCAGATGCTCCAATACCACGTGTTTCATTGAGCCTTTTTTGGTCTCCCCTGTCACAACATCTCTATAATACTAAAACTCTTTGTCTTGTTTGTGGCTGTGTGTTGTGTATCTATCTGGTTAATTTTCCTATTTTCCTACTTTCTTCCAAACGCTTGGCCACAGCCTTCCCATTTTCACACATTCTACTCACATTTTTCCCATTGAGGTGATAAATATCTTCCCATTGCATTCCCACCTATATTTCCGGACTTTCTAATTATTTAAAGCTTAAAAAACCCCCAGAAAACTCACACATTTTGGCAAAAAGACCCGAGTGACGTCACAATCGACTTGCAAGGCAGGACGTGACACTCCGGGAGGGAGGGGCATTCCAGCACACTTGCGTGGCAGCTGCTGCCGGCGCCCGATGGGGAGGGTGGTACCGGAGCTGGAGTGAGAGCCGAGCCCGGGGCTTGGGATGGGGCCGTACCGGGGCTGAAAATGAAGCCGCCGCTGGAACCAAGGATGGGCCTGGGTCCGGGGTCATGGATGAGCCCACTAGAGCCCAGGCACCAGCCGAGCTGACGGCTAGAGTCTACAGCCAGGACTGGGCCGAGTATGAGAACCAAGCCGAGTTCCAGGCCCGGTGCTGCTCTCCGACCTGGGTAGGTCCTGGGGCAGCGAATGGGAGTGAGGGGAGGAGGATGAGGGAATTGAGGAGATGTGGTGGGGAGCGGAGTGGTAGAGGGAGATGGGGGGGGGGGGGTGAAGGAGGGAGATGCCCCTCACCTTCTCTACCCCCTTCCCTCTCCCTCCCGCCCTCTACTCCCTCCCTCTCTCCCCCCTCCACCCCCTCCCTATCTGCCCTCACTCCCACTCTCTCTTCCCCTCCCTCTCTACCCCCTCCCTCTCCCTCTCTACCCTCCCTGCCACTCTAACCCCTTCCTCTACACCCCTCTCTCTCTACCTCCTCCTCCTCTCTGCTCTCTGCTCCTCTTCCTATCTACCCCCGCTCCCTCTCCCTCTACTCCCCTCCCTCTCCCTCTCTAACTCCATCCCCCTCCCCCCTCTCTACCATACCTGCCTCTAGGGATTGAAGAGGGAGGGTGAACAGGAGTAGGAGGGACTGCTGGGGGATGAGGAGAAATGAGCCGTGTCTTCGCAGTTAGGGGCTATGCATGAGTGGTGCAATATTGCATTGGGGGAACGGCTTGTGTTGGGAAATGGGTGAGTGGTTGAATCTTGGGGAGCAGACCCAACGATTCTGCACTTGGTCCAGTTACCTCAATTTTTGTCTTCACCACCGTCCGCTCTCTGCAACTTAAAATATTCTAATTTTCTGATCTTTCATAGTTCTGATGAAAAAACCTTAACCTGAAATGCTGATCCCATTGCTCTTTCCATAGATGCTGCCTGAACTTTGAGTGTTTCCCCAGCATTTCCTGTTTTTATTATCTTAGATTCACTGTCCATTGTTAACTGACTGAAAATCAAAACCTCAGGTCTTTGCTCTTTTAGTGTTAACTTTGGTTAAATGCATAAGAATTGAATAAATATATTCCATTTCCATTCTGAGCATTTATTTGAACTGATTTATTTAAAGTATTAATTACAGATGTCTTTCTTTTTAATGCAAGCTGAAAGCATTATTTGATTGATGAAAGCTATTTATTCATGTAGCTGGTATTGTTTTACAAGTACTAAAAACTACACAAAGTCAACTCTGCGACAAACAACTTTATACCTGAGAGACAAGTGTTACTTGAGGTATAAAAGGGCTGGTTGGTTGGAAATCACCTCATTGTAGGAATCTTGATGCAGCACAAACTGCAGGTCATTCTGTTATAACACAACTCGGGGAAGGTTATAAGGTGTTTATCTTTCATGAAAGTAATAAATAATGTAAAAGGATAGGAAACATTTTCTCACCTTCTGAAGACCAAGGTTCATCTTCAGCAAGAGTGCTGTCCATTATTTAGCTGGGTTGGTCAAATAGAACACTAACCCCATATGAATATGGTGTGGTAAAATGAATACAAAGGTTTACTGTCAAGTATTTCAATCTCCGGGAGTCGTTTCAAATTCCTTTGGTGATTTCAGAACAAACGACCTTCAGAAGGGATGGTTTTAAGAAGCAAAGATCTATCCAGAATAGGCAAAAGAAAATCCAGCCTTTAAACATAGCTGTTTGAAAAGTCTAAAATGTTCCCTATTTTAATTTCAGGAAAATATACAGGTACTGTGAACTGTGCAATTATACCAGGTGACATCTTTTTTTCAGTTACCTGTTGCAATCTTTGTTCTTAAGGAGTATATTTTAAGTTTCGGGAAATTCTTTCACTTATCTGGTTGTGCTGAATAAAGACCTGTTACTTTATAGACCCATTCATTATATGGCTCATTGAAAATCACGACATTGAAAAGTTTATTGTCCCCTAATTGGCTTTTGGTCAAGTAAGTTGCAACAGTTTAAAAGTAAAAAGCATCTGATGATAGGTTATAAAGATTTATTGTTAAAATGAGGTTTACAGGAGTTTGTGGATGTTTTTGGACAGATACATGGATAAATTTAGGATATAGGCCAAACGCAGGCAGGTGGGACAAGTGTAGATGGGGAATGTTGGTTGGCGTGGGTAAATTGGGATGAAAGGCCTGTTTCCATGCTGTATGACTCTACAGCAAGACTATATTGTGCAAAGTTCCTTAAATTCATTTTCCTTGCAAGAATTTTTACAAGAAAATGTCTCATTAACCAGTTTGATCCAGTGTGGGTAATGTTTCTCAGTGTTAGTTTTAATTGGCTTGGTAAAATTGTAAATTGTCCCGATCATGTGTAGGGTAGTGTTAGTTTGCGGGGATTGCTGGTCGGCGCAGACTCGGTGAACCAAAGGGCCTGTTTCCATGCTGTATCGCTAAACTAAACTTGTATGGACACCTCTCCTTTCTACTGTCCTAACCCTGTATATAGAGAAACTATTCTGAATGGCAGAACTGTTCTTCCATACTGATGAAATGCTCACTTCGACTAAGTTGTGTTTATAGTCGCAATTCCACGATGTAGGCTGCTTTTGCATGCTCCAGAACCTCAGAGATGGCCATTCTGCCCAAATGTGAAACTTGTTGAGCTGTTTATTTACTGTCTGTAAAGGATCCATGTCTCAGAAAAAACACAAGAATAAGAAAATAGGAGAGGAAGCCCCAAAAGCCCGCCCTGCTATTCAATGATGTATGGCCAATCAACTCCTCTTCTATGCCAAAGATAGACACAACATGATGAGTGGGTCAGGCAGCATCTGTGGAATAGGTGACATTTCGGGTCGAGACCCTTCTTCAGACGCTGCTCTAAAATGTCCCGAAACATCACCCATCTTCAGAGTAAACCAGCATCTGTAGTTCCTTCCTACACACTTCCTCTATGCCATATCCTTATGAAATATAAAGGTCTTCGGTATTGTATGTCAGCAGATCTGTAAATGCTTTTCATGAAGGCCATCTAGGTGCTTGAGTAGATTCCAGATGGAGAATGAAATGCTCTAAGACCACAAGTGCTTCATTATTACATTTTTGTGTTATACTTCAATATTGCAATTTCTGAAGATTAAATGTT
Source organism: Leucoraja erinaceus (assembly GCF_028641065.1). Taxonomy (NCBI): domain Eukaryota; kingdom Metazoa; phylum Chordata; class Chondrichthyes; order Rajiformes; family Rajidae; genus Leucoraja; species Leucoraja erinaceus. Next base: position 15,346,288 of record NC_073394.1, read on the forward strand.
ACAAAATGTCACTCCGCAAGATTTACACCAGGAGATTTTTTGTGATAATTTCAACCAGCAATTGTGACCTGCTTACCAGTGCAGAATAACTCGAGATCCATTTTCATCTGTTCTAAGCTACTTTTCCTCCATGCATGAAATAGTTTGCAAGTTCTGTATGATATACTCATAGAAATAATTTTCTTTTTCAGCAGGTCAGGAAATTGATTGGCCCTCCAAGGGCTACAAATTTCACTCAGGAATGATCAGTTGGGTTTTTCTTTTTTTTCCGAGGAGGCATTGGTCATCCGCGAAAGCATAAAATTCAGACTTGATCAGAATTCATGAATTGAGCGAATTCGGGACTGATGTTCACCTGGGGAGTTTAGATGTCGGAAACTTAAATTATGAGTCTTCATTACTGAAATAAACTCTTTCCACTCTATTCATAAATTGATGTGTGGGATTAACGTACTACTGTTTGAAAAGAAAAAAAAGTAAAAGATTCTTAACACGATTTAACTATGTGTTGGTAGGAACTGCAGATGCTGGTTTACACCAAAGATAGGCACAAAATGTTGGAGTAACTCACCGGGTCAGGCAGCATCTCTGGAAAAAAGGAATAGGTTTTTATTTTAGCTCAGCAAGGTGGAGAGTGTTGGTACAGGGAAATTAGCTGGTTCTGCGGTCAACAAAGTAAACGGAGGGCTTTAAAGCTTTCCTGGTGGGAGATGGAGGTGTAGAGTGAAGGACCATACTAAAGATGAGGGCATGAGGACCTGGAAAAAATGAAGTCATTGAAGAGACAAAGTGTTTGAGGTATCATGGACATAGGTTGTGGAAATAGAGGTATGTGGAAATGATTTCAGTGGGTGAGGAACAGTTATTTTTCCTCTGCTAGGCAGAGGAGACAGTTAGTAGAGTGATTATTTTAGCTCTACCAGGCGGAGGAGAAAGTTGAAAGAGGGAAGAAGGTAGTTAAGGTTCTGAAGAAGGGTCTCGACACAAAATATCTCAGATTTATTTCGTCCAGAAATGCTGCCTGTCCCACTGAGTTACTCTAGCAAATTTGTGTCGGCCATTTAACTATTGTTGGGTACCATTTGTACCATTACAGTGCAGTAATGCATCTATTATTGTATGACCATAAAAATATATTAACAATCTCAAAAAAAAACAAATGCATATCATTCAGAAAAAATATATATATTAAGATGTTTTCATCACCACGAGGTGTGCAATAATTCGAGAAGAACTGAAATATACTGCAAGAAGCAGCTTATTTCAAGGTGTGGTTTATTTCTTCAATTTTTGCTTTTGCTTCTTTACTATGAAATGCATATTGTATGGGCTTCTACAGATAATTTACCGGCATATACTTTATCAAAGTGCATGCTTGAAAAGCTTAAACTATTCTTCGGTGCCAGTCACTACACTGCATACAATCGGAATATTGGATTTAGCCTTACAAAAGTTAAGTTAAGTTAAGTTCATACAAATTGATTAGAAGAAAAGATTAGCCCAGAGGGAAAGTAAATGGTAGTGGAAAGATTCATGGTAGTGATTTTGATCATTAATCACACTTTGAGTTACAGCTCAATACTATCTTTAAAGAGGTTACAGAGGTCAATTTAAGTTCATGTAGACATGGACTGTTCATCGCCTACGATACTATTTGTACTCACTAAAGAGCCTGTCCCACTATGCCCACCTAATTCGTGAGTTTAGAAGAGTTTGCGCTCGCCACAAACTCGCAGCACAGTCCTAGGAGGTCACTGGAACTCTCCTTCATGCTCGAGAGAAGTTCCCACATACTCGCGGCCTCAGTTTGATCGATACAAAATTGGTCGGCATGGTTCTTTTCAACTCATAGTGCAGTGGAGTGGGGTCGACATGTAATTATACGCAGTCGAGGTAGCCGTAGGCAATCTCCTTTGCTGATCGGGCATTTTAATTGGATCATTGGAGTTTTCAGAACAAAGGAAAACCGACCGGTAATGTTAAATGCACGCTAAACTTTATTAAAAGTTGTCTGGCTTCTTAAAAGTGTCTCCACTCCTTCTCCCCCCTTCTCTCTCCTTCTCCCCCCTCCCCGCTCTCTAAAGGACTTACCGTACACTGTGCCAGCCGTCCTTTACATCGCGGGTGTGAATTTCAGACAGCGCTCCCCCGCTTACTCTGGCCCCCGCCTTTGCGATGTGCGTGTGTGTGTGTGCGTGTGTGCATGTGTGTGCGTGTGTGCGTGTGTGCGTGTGTGTGTGTGTGTGTGCGTGCTTGTGTACGTTCATGTGTGTGTGTGCGTTTGTGCGTGTGTGCGTTTGTGTGTGTGTGTGTGTGTGTGCGTGTGTGCGTTTGTTTGTGTGTGTGGGTGTGTGCGTATGTGTATGTGCGTGTGCGTGTGCGTGTGTGCGTGCACAGTCGGTCGATCCAGCTCGCGGTTTCAACGCGGCCCGTCGATCTGTGTGTGTGTGTGTGTATGCTGACCGTCGATCCAGCTCGCGGTTTCATCGTTGACGGTCGATCCATCTCGAGGTTTTTCAGGCAAGTGTCCTCGAGCTTGAAGGTCGAAGACAGTTGCTGAAAGGTTTTGTAAGTGGGACACGCCCTTAATGCTCACATGGTCTACAGTTGAACATGAAGCACATGTTGGATTTTAACCAAATCACATAAAGTACCCTGATTTTCAGAGTTATTAATGGATGCATCACTAAAATCAGGAGGCGGAGCCATCTTGGGGAACGGCTGCTAACCAGCAGCCGTCCGTTTAATTCACTTTTTTTGTAGTTTTAGTGAGTCCTGTGCTTTTTATTGTGGGAGAGATAGACTTTTTAATGTGGGGGGTAGGGGGTAACAATATTTCTAGGTCCCTACCTGGTCGGTGAGGCTGCTTTTTCTCCGGGCTGCCCCGTCGACCCGTCCTCGTGGCCCACCAGCGGGCGTGGAGCGCCGTTTCCTGGCGGGGACCGCCCAGCACCTCGGCTTCGGTGGCGGCACAGCGCTAGAGCGGAGTGGAGTGGGCGGTGCCTTGCCTGGGTCGCCACGCTGGATCGACGCGCTGGAGATCTAGTGAGCTGCGACCGCCGAAATCAACACCTCCGGGCTGCGGGTTCGCGGAGCGGAGCGGGCGGCGCTAACTTTAACATCGGGAGCCTGGGAGCTCCAAAATGGCGCGGCCTTGTCGGCTTCGGAAGTCGCGGTCTCCGGTAAGGAAGCGGCCGTTCCAGGTGGCCCAGCCGCTGGGAGGACTCTCCCGACGCCGGGGCAACAGCACCCGGCCAGTACGGCCAGGAACATCGGGCCTCCATAGAGGCAATAGCGGAGGCCTCAATAGGCCTGACTTTGGGAGAACTGGGGATGGGGACTGGACATTGTGCCTTCCCCCGCAGTGGTAACCATTGTGGGGGGCTGATTTTTTGTGTGTAAGTGAATATTTTAGTCTGTGTCCAAGATGCCGGTTTTTGTAATGTTTGTTTGTGATTATGTTAAGTGTAAGGATGTTAATAAGATTAGATACAGGAGAGTAAGAACAGAAGAATCTATAAATACATTTAGAAATGTATTACTGACCCAAAATTGGAAACAGGTGTTTAAAGAGACTGATACCAACAAAGCGTATGAAACATTCCTGATAATATTTAAATCATTATAAGATGAACACTGTCCTTTGAAACAACACAAGAAGCAAAAATATATAAATAGGCCATGGATGCCAAAAGGACTACAAAATGCATGCAAAAAAAAGAATATCTTGTATAAAGAATTCATAAAATTCAGAACTATAGAAGCAGAAAGTAAATACAAAAGATACAAAAACAAATTGACTAGTATTATGAGGATATGTAAGAAAGATTATTATAATAAAATATTAAACGATAATAAAAATCATATCAAGGGCATATGGAATGTGTTATTAAATAATATTATCAGGAATGGATCAATGAACATAAACTACCCTCAGTATTTTAAAGACAATGATACAATTGTAAGCGATATGAATGATGTTGTTAATGGGTTTAACAAATTTTTTGTAAGTGTGGGACCAAAACTGGCAGAAGAAATCGATAGTCCACAGTCAGAAGAAGGAGAGGGGAAGGTTGTGGATTTGTTAGACAGCAACCCAAACTCAATGTTTTTGAAAGCAGCTGATGAAAAGGAGATTAGTGACATTGTTAGTAATTGTAAGAATAAAAGGTCTACGGACTGGAATGACATTGATATGGCTTTAATCAAGGTGTAATTGTAAAACCCTTAACTTATATTTACAATTTATCTTTCAAAACTGATGTATTTCCATGTAAAATGAAAACTGCCAAAGTCATCCCACTATACAAAGCTGGAGACAGAAATCAATTTACAAATTACAGGCCGGTGTAATTTCTCAGTTCTCAAAAATATTAGAAAAACTATATGTAAGTAGATTAGATAACTTTATCGAGAAGCACGAATTGCTAGTTGATAGTCAATATGGATTCAGGTCAAACAGATCGACATCCATGGCATTAATGGAGTTAATTGAAGACATTACCAGTTCTATAGATAACAAGAAATATGCAGTGGGTGCATTTATAGATTTGAAAAAAGCATTCGATACAATTGATCATCATTTGCTAATCAAAAAACTGGAAAAGTATGGAATCAGAGGGGTGGTACTAGAGAGTGGATGAGAAGCTACATAAATAAAAGACATCAGTTTGTGCAAACAGGGGATTGCAAATCAACATGCTTAGAAATAACTTGTGGAGACCCACAGGGGTCGGTTTTGGGCCCCAAATTATTTATTTTGTATGTTAATGATATATGTAGGGTGTCAAACCTCTTGAAATTTGTGTTATTTGCAGATGATACTAATATTTTCTGTGATGGGGACAATTTGCAGCAGCTTTTGGAGGTGGTCACAGCGGAAATGAGTAAACTAAAAACATGGTTTGATTTGAATAAATTATCATTAAATTTAAACAAAACCAAACTTATGCTGTTTGGAAAACGCAAAATAAATACACAAGTAAAAGTAATGATAAATAATGTTGAAATAGAAAGAGTGTATGAAAATAAATTTCTGGGTGTGATTCTTGATCACAAAATCTGCTGGAAACCCCATATAAAACATGTGAGAGAAAAATGTAGCACGGAGTAATGGAGTGATGGGGAAAGAAAGGCATGTTTTGAATGAGAGAGCACTGTATATTCTGTACAGCTCACTTGTGTTACCGTATTTAAATTACTGTGTGGAAGTATGGGGCACCACCTACAAAACCACCTTACAATCAGTAAGCACATTACAAAAAAAGAGCTATTCGTATAGTAAACAATGTAGGATATCATGAACACACCAATATACTGTATTTAAAATCATGAACACACCTTAAAGATTACGGATCTGGTAGAATTTAAGACTGCACAAATAATTTATAAAGCAAAAAATAAACTGCTACCTGTAAACAAACAAAAACTGTTCAAAGACAGAGAGCGAGGTTATAACTTTAGAGTGAAACTAAACTTGAAACAGCATTATGCTCGGGCCAATTTAAAAAGTATGTGTATTTCCATTTGTGGGGTGGTTTTGTGGAATGGTCTTGACGAAACGATTAAACAAAGTATGAATATAATGCAATTTAAAAAAAATATGCAAAAGATATATCTTTGAAAAGTACAGTAATGAGGAAGGAGAATGTAAATCTCACAGATGTTAATGGTGATTGTTCTTTTTGTTGTTTTCTTTTTTTGTTCTTTTTTTCTTAATAGCTTGATTGGAGTAGTTTTATTTGTATTGTCTGTTTAGTTTATTTTATTGAATTTTGCATTTGTTAATGGTGAAGAATGGGGGTAGGACTTGACAAGCATAGGCTTCTTTCTATCCCTTTTCGAACGAGTCTAATGTGTATTATGTTGAAATTGGCTTTTGAATTTTTAATTTATGTATGTACATATGTGTTATGTATATGTGTATGTGTGTATATGTGTATATGTGTATGTATGTATATATGTACATATATGTATGTGTGTATGTATATATATATAATTTTCCTTTTATTTATTCATTTTCATCTTTTCTTTTCTTCTTTTTTTAATCGTTCAAAAACGGTTTGAAACATTTCAGCTTATGTTGCCTTGAGCTGAATTCTGGCTTTTTAAGGAAAGTGTAAAATCATAATACTGTAACTTTGATGCTTACCATTATCAGAACTATCATACAACTACTTTATCCTCCCTTTATTGTCAATGTGGATATTTCCAATATAAAGTTGTCAAAAATGGTAGAAATTAGTTTAGTTGGAAATTGTTGGAATTTAATATTTTCTGGAATATATGACGGAGAAGAAGGATGAGGTCTAGAAGGATGAGGCTCGCTGGTTACTGCCACTGCCACTGCCACCCAGGAATGCCAGCAAACAAGGTTGTGCTGTGGAAACCAACCCATGGAAGACGTGGCCCGGGAAGGGCAATCAAGACGATGCTGAAGACGTTGATGGAAGATACATGTGCAGAGATAAAAGAGGAGCTTGCCAGCTGCATGAAGGACAGAGATGTGTGGTGCGTCCGTCACCGTGCCCGTCGGAAACCAGCACCGCTGCGTCGCTAATGATTTCAATATATGTAACTGCAGTCGAGGAGCAGTGGTGCAACAGAACTTTGTTGGCCTGGATTGCTGTTGTGAATCAGAGGTGCAAACAGCGTTCCTGACAGCGCCATCCAGCTATCGGGGCGTCATTTACTCCGAGCGGACAGGACATCAGACTCTGGTAAGACCAGAGGGGGGGGTCTGTGCATTTATGTAAACAAAGCATGGTGCACGGACTCCACCATCATCGAGAGTCACTGCTCAGCTAACCTTGAATTCCTCTTGGTTAGATGCAGACCGTTCTATCTGCCCAGAGAGTTCACCTCCACTGTTGTGACTGCAGCCTATATCCCTCCTGATGCTAATGCCACGCTTGCAATGAAAGAGCTGCATACTGCCATTAGCAAACAACAGACGCACAACCCCGAGGCAGCCTTCATTGTTGCGGGTGACTTCAATCACTCCAACCTGAAGACTGTACTCCCCAAATTCCACCAACATGTATCCTTCCCCACTAGAGTAGACAAGACACTGGACAAAGTCTACACCAATATGGCTGAAGCTTACAAAGCCATCCCCCTCCCCCACCTTGGTCAGTCTGATCACGTCTCATTGTTCCTGCTCCCTAAGTACTCCCCACTCATCAGACGGGTTAAACCAACTGTAAGGACAGTTAAAGTCTGGTCAGAGGAAGCGGACTTCACACTTCAGCAGTGTTTTGGAAACACTGACTGGAAGGCGTTTGCAGCCCAGGCCACCCTTGACTCTCACACGGACATTGATTCCTATACATCCTCTGTTCTGGACTTTATAAACTCCACCATCAATAGTGTCACCTCCCTCAAACAGGTGACCATATACCCGAATCAGAAGCCATGGATGAACAGCGAGGTCAGGCTACTGCTGAAAGCACGGGACACCGCTTTCAGGTCAGGCGATGCTCGAGCCTACAGTTCATCCAGGGCTAACCTGAAGAGGGGCATCAGGAAGGCCAAGCACTGCCATAAGCTCAGGATTGAGGAGCACTTCAACAACAACTCCGACCCCCGACGCATGTGGCAAGGCATCCAGGCCATCACGGACTACAGACCCTCCAACATCACCCCCACATCCAGCGACGCCTCCTTCCTTGAGGAGCTGAATCACTTCTATGGCCGCTTCGACAGGGACAATCTAGAGACAGCCATCAAGGCTGTGCTACCTGCCGATCACCAACCCCTCACACTCACCCCCTACGACGTGTACGTGGCACTGAGTAGGACTAATGCACGTAAGGCTGCTGGCCCTGACGGCATCCCCGGGCGCGTGCTCAGTGCCTGTGCTGCACAGCTGACAGACGTCTGGACTGACATCTTCAACCTGTCACTTGCCCAAGCAGTTGTCCCCACTTGCCTTAAAGCCACCTCCATCGTGCCAGTGCCAAAACACTCCACTGCGGCAAGCCTCAACGACTTCCGCCCAGTTGCACTTACCCCCATCATCACCAAGTGCTTCGAGAGGCTGGTCCTGGCACACCTCAAAAGCTGCCTACCCCCCACACTGGATCCCTATCAGTTTGCCTACCGCAAGAACAGGAGTACGGAGGATGCCATCTCAACGGCACTTCACTCCGCCCTCTCCCACCTTGACAACAGAGACACTTATGAAAGAATGCTGTTCATCGATTACAGCTCAGCATTCAACACCATTATTCCATCAAAACTGATCACCAAACTCGGTAACCTGGGCATCGACCCCTCCCTCTGCAACTGGATACTGGACTTTCTAACCAACAGACCCCAGTCTGTGAGGTTAGACAAGCACACCTCTTCAACCCTCACCCTGAACACCGGCGTTCCTCAGGGCTGTGTGCTGAGCCCCCTCCTCTACTCCCTCTTCACCTATGACTGCACACCTGTACATGGTACTAACACCATCATCAAGTATGCAGATGATACAACGGTGATTGGCCTCATCAGCAACAACGATGAGCTGGCCTACAGGGAGGAGGTCCAGCACTTAGCAGCATGGTGCGCTGACAACAACCTGGCCCTTAACTCCAAGAAGACCAAGGAGCTCATTGTAGACTTCAGGAAGTCCAGAGGCGGCACGCACACCCCCATCCACATTAACGGGACGGAGGTGGAACGTGTTTCTAGCTTCAGGTTCCTGGGAGTCAACATCTCCGATGACCTCTCTTGGACCCACAATACCTCTACTCTGATCAAGAAGGCTCATCAGCGTCTCTTCTTCCTGAGGAGACTGAAGAAGGTCCATCTGTCTCCTCAGATCCTGGTGAACTTCTAACGCTGCACCATCGAGAGCATCCTTACCAACTGCATCACAGTATGGTATGGCAACTGCTCTGTCTCCGACCGGAAGGCATTGCAGAGGGTGGTGAAAATTGCCCAACGCATCACCGGTTCCACGCTCCCCTCCATTGTGTCTGTCCAAAGCAAGCGCTGTCTGCGGAGGGCGCTCAGCATCGCCAAGGACTGCTCTCACCCCAACCATGGACTGTTTACCCTCCTACCATCCGGGAGGCGCTACAGGTCTCTCCGTTGCCGAACCAGCAGGTCGAGGAACAGCTTCTTTCCGGCCGCTGTCACTCTACTAAACAACGTACCTCGGTGACTGCCAATCACCACCCCCCCCCCCCGGACACTTATTATTTTTTTTTTTTTTATTCAAATCGTTTGCTATGTCGCTCTTCAAGGGAGATGCTAAATGCATTTTGTTGTCTCTGTACTGTACACTGACAATGACAATTAAAATTGAATCTGAATCTGAATCTGCAAAGACATACTTTTGTTGAGTCCCTTAAACCACCTAACTGATTGAACCCTGCACTGCACAGTTCCCGTCAACTACAATGACAATTTATACATCATTTATTACGTTTAGCCTCAAGTTCCACCTTAAAAAAAAATCAGAAAGAACACTTTAAGCAAGAGACTCCTCTTAATCAGATTACTGGGGCAATAGAAAATTAAGAATTCCAGTTAAATTTTGACCCCATTATCAATCGAGAAATGCTGAAACATTTGGAGCACATTTATTTTCTAACATTTACTGTAACAATGTGAATTAAATAAATGCACAGAATGTACATGACATATTTAAATTCAAATATTTGGATTATATTTGCAATGATCAAAGAAATAATATTTAAACAAAAATGCTTTAAAAATATGAAGCCTTCAAAAGTTTTAAAATAGGAATTATAATAAAATTTAAGTAATTTATTTCACATCCCTGTCCATTTTTTTTCATAGTAATCATATATATGCATACTTAATGCAAGCAACATTCATATCTTAGTGGATGCAGATTATGACAAATTATTTTGCATTCCAATTTGGTTCTTAGTCATAAAGTTATACAGCATGGAAAAAACTATTAAAGCCCAACATATCCATATTGACCATGATGTCTGCTTGAGCTTGTCCCATTTGCCTGTGTTTGGTCCATATCCCTCTAAACCTTTTCTATGCACAAACCTGTCCAAATATCTTTTATACATTGAAATTGTACCCACTTCCACACCTTCCTCTGGCAGCGTGTTCCACATTCCCACCACCGTCTGTGTGGAAAGAATTGCCCCTCAAGTCCCCTTTAAATCTTTCTCCTTTCACATTCAATCTATACTCTTTAGATTTAGACTTCTCTACCTTGGGAACAAAAGCAAACTGCAGATGCATAAAATCTGAAATAAATTCAAAAAATGCTGGAAAATGCTCAGCAGAATCAGGCAGAATTTAAGATGATGACATATGGCAAACATTTCAAATTTGAAAAAAATACAACCCAGTAATGAGTATTTAAAATGTAGAAGGAAGTCATTTTGTCCTGTTAAGATAGTACTTAACTTCACACCTTACCCTGTAGCCTCTGTTTCAAAATTTACTCCTAATGTTCCCCATTGGGGTTGTCTACTATCTGGTAAGCCTACTATATAACCTTATCTCTCTTCTCGCAGTACTCAGCTGGGTTCTGGTGCTATTTACAGCTCAGACGGAAACTTGACTTTCACACGAAATGGCTACAAGAGTGCCTACAGTGCTCAGCAAAGTTAATCCATTAAGCTGAGAACTTAGTTCGCTGCAACAATTTCTTTACGCAATTACAGACGATAAAGATACTAACATCTCAAAATCGTGTTGTCATCACTTCTACCCGGATATCAGCTGGAATCACACTTACATACCAGCTCCTGGCAAATGTACGTACAATTGAGGTCAGTGGAGATTAAACTGCTGGGATTCCTATCTGATTACATCATCCTAACAGTTCAGCATCTTTCAATGGTGAAAAAAAATGGAGATATTAAACATTGCAATCAATTTTCATGGAGCGTGGAAAATATTCAATATATTGCATATATCTGTGTGCTTGACACAGTAAGTCTAAGTCTTGGTTACTGTTAAAATACCCCTGACAGATCTAAGAGTAAAAAATAATAATTTGACTAGCATCCATCTATAGCTCATGCCGTTCTGTTTAATAGGCACTGCTGTTCTCATTATAGATTAATCAATAAGTCAATTAAGACCTCTTCACAGCAAAGGATTGCAGGAAGATAATTCAGTGACTTGAAGCATAGATTTGGTTGCATAAAGAAACAGGGATTTGAACTGCTCATCTAATAGAGAAAGACTATGTGTTTTAATTGGACTTTTTTTTTTAAACAAAAAATCATGCTGTATTTTAATTCGCTTCAAAAGCAAAATATCACATCTGAAATAAAATGAGAAAATGCTGTAAGTGGGGGTCAGGCAATGACTTTCAAAAGAAAAAAATCTTTCAGTCACAGTTTCAGGTTGATGACCTATCTTCAGACCTAGGAACGTTAGAAATCAAAGATTTTTAATTACAGAGAAGAGGGTGGAATGAAGACAACAATAGCATGCTTGTGTGGGGCGTAGACCAAGTGAAGGTAAACAAAACAATTGTCACAGATGTTGGCTGGGAGATAAAGAAAATGGGGAAAGCTTATTAATCACAACTAATCTGTCTGGAAAAGAGGTGTAAGAAAGGAGATGAATAAGAACAGAGAGAGGACAACATGCTGGAATTGAGAGATGCAAAACATTATCTATGCTAGAAATTTAAAATATTCATCAGGTCATCAGGTCATACACCATAGGTGGAGAGATGGAAAACGTTTGATTGCAGGCTGATGACTTTTATTTGAAGTGGACATTTCTGCTGCCAACCGGAAAGGTTATCTAAGTTGGTTGAAATCAAAGTACTCAAGGAACAGCTCCTCATGTGCAGACTGGGTAGTTTCTGATAAAAAGTAATTGGCCTGAAACTTTAACTCCGTGTCTCTCTCCACAGATATTGATTGGCCCGTTGAATATTTGTAACACTTTCTGTTTTCATCCAAATTAGCTGGTTCTTAATTAATCATTTTGCATGTGTGTGGCTTGAAATTAATTTATACAATGCTTTCAGTTGGCAGCAGGAATTTGGATCCACAATTCTAACTTCTCTGATCTAAATACATTTTCAAATCATTTTTAATTCTTCCTTCAATCCTTCCCCTACATTTCAATTTAAACTAAAAATAAGATAAATAAATATCTTCCATTGTGATTTTGCCTTTCACATTTTCACAAGTTCCCAAAGGATTTTTGATCAATTAAATGTGTTTGGCTAAATTATGTTGTCATGCAGATAATCATAGTTGCCAAGAATGGGTACAGCACTCTGCCACAGAAAGCAACATAATGTTTCTATTTTCTTTTTTTGAGTGGAAGTTAAATGTTCACCAAGATCACTGGACAACAGTAGAGACAGCTACGATCTCCACATTTCATTCCTACCACAAATTTTTCAGCACACCCCAAACAATAATTTTAGAAAAAGAATGAGATTTGTACCTTTTGGTATCTTTCCCATTATTTAAAGAAGAACGGGCATAAATTCATGACAGCTCGAGCCTTTAGCTCAGAATTATATATAGCAAATAATGATTTGTAAGCTAAGGAAGAGCATTGAGAAGGTGTATTTTTTAAGTGCCAATAGATCTCCTCTCCCCCCCCCCCCATAACCAATAATGTCAAACATGGTCAAATAATATCCTACATCATCAAAAAATGATGTAAAGCATTTAAACTTTGGTTACACAAACTATGTGTATTTGGTTTCTACATTATATTGATATGCCAATTATGCTTCCAAAATTCTAGGTTGAAAGATTTTTTTTTAATGCTTGCCGGACATAATTATGGATGGTGATAAACAACATGGTCCTTGCAAAGCAAATTGATTGACAAATGCATTTTCAGAGCAGGGGAAGAGTCCATTTAATACTTCCAGTTCTGTCAATCTACTATATCTTCCATTGTGGATTTTCGTCATTGATGACCCCTATTTGGAATTATTCACAAAGCTGCGGATTTCTTTTTGTTAGCCTTTAGTTGTACTTTAGTGACCGAATGGGCAAAGATGAAAAGAGGAATGTTGTGAAAGGGAAGCATGTTAATTTCCATATTTAATTGATAATGGACCCAAAATGCTGGAGTAATTCAACGGGTCATGCCACATCTCTGGAGGAAAGGAATAGGTGACATTTCGGGTTGGAACCCTTCTTCAGATTTTCTTTCCCTTTTTTCTTTAACTTTTCTCCAGAAAAGCTGCCTGACCCGCTAAGTTACTCCAGCCTTTTATGGCCAACTTCAGTATATGCCATCATCTGCAATTCCTTCCTGCACATTTCAATTGATAATGGTTGTGCTAACATTGGAATTGCAGTATTTCTGTTGCATCAATGAACCTTCTCTTGCACAGAAAACCCATTACTTCAGAAAATGCTCCAGAATAATATTTTTGAACCCTGGAGCCATCCTGAGAGAAAAAGAGATGATTCATTTTCTTCATATTCACCACCAGACTTTCCATTGTAACTTCAATTTGATATAAAGAGTTGCTGGCTCTGTATAAAAACTTTATAAAGTTTTGATGCAGATGATCAAGTGCTCTAAACAGTATGTAACGTTGTGAAGTCTCTGAAGATTATAAAGGAAGATTACAATTTAAAATATATTTATTCATGAATGTTAAACTTCAATTCTGATTAATAAATATGAAGCAATCTTTGAATGAGGTTCCCATTTCATGGAACAGATGGTCCAGGGTCTCATCAGTGAAACAAGTAGCAATGATACAAACTCTTCCAGATTGCTGTGACTAAGTAGGTTTCCATTAATTAACATTCATGCAGTGGGAGACTGTTACCGTCACATCAAAAAATAAAATAAAATAATTTAAATGGTTCTTTTCACAACCTCAGAATATTCCAAAACCTTTAACAACTAATTAAGTGTAGAATATATAGCAGTTAACAAACTCACCAAGGTCTGATTTTCTATAAGCATGATTGAGTTAATGACAGGATGATCTACATTACTTAAATTGCTTGAAGATTAAGTGTTGGCCAGAACACTGGGGAAAACCGCCTTACTCTTCTTTCAGTAGTGACAGGTGATCAAAAGCTTTGAAAGAGTGGTAGGATTCGTTGGAATTGAAGGAAGAGTTAGGATTTTAACTGAAGACAACAATTTTGATAAAAAAGTGCCAGTCATGATTTGTGCTCTTGTTGTTGGAGCACCACATGAACCCACCAAGATTAATTCAAAACCAACATCATACAGATGGGTGGCAAGGTGGCGCAGCGGTAGAGTTGCTGCCTTAAGGGCCTGTCCTACTAACGTGACTTTTCAGTGACTGTCTTCAACCTTCAATCACGAGGGCACTCGCCTGAAAAACCTCGAGCTGGATCGACCGTCAGCGATGATATCGCGAGCCCAATCGACCATCTGCGCACACACACACACACACACACACAAACACATCGCAAAGGCAGCGGTCAGGGAAAGCGGGAGAGCGCAGTCTGAAATTCACAAACGCGATGAACACTAAGGTAAACAACGGCTTGCACAGTTACGGTAAGTCCTTTAGAGAGCGGGTATGGGGGAGAAGGGGGGGGGGAGAAGGAATGGAGACACATTTAAGAAGCCAGACAACTTTTAATAAAGTTTAGCGGGCATTTCACCAGTCGGTTTACTTACCTTTTTTTTCTCAACGAGCTTTACCTTTGACTACCTTCGATTATCTTCGATTGCCTTTGATCACCTATGAATAACATGCCAACGTACCCCAACCTACCTTGACTAAACCTACGACTAAAAAAATATAATTTTTTTCCATGGCAATCTTTTTTTACTCGCGGGCATTTTTCAGAAAAAAACGCCGTGACCTAACTGAGGCCTCGAGTACGCGGGGACTACTCTCGAGCACGAAGGAGAGTTACAAAGACCTCCTAGAGCCTCATGTCGACCATGCTGCAAGTATGAATCAAGGGCAAACTCTTCTAAACTCTCGAATTAGGTCGCCGCAGTGGGACAGGCCCTTTACAGTGGCAGAGACCTGGATTCAATCCTGACTACGGGTGCTGTCTGTATGGAGATTTTACATACTCCCCGTGAGCGTGTGGGTTTCTCCCAGGTCCTCTGGTTTCCTCCCACACTCCAAAGGTACACAGGTTTGAGGGTAAATTGGCTTTGGTAAAAGATTGTAAATTTCCCCTTGTGTGTAAGAAGGAACTGCTGTACGGGCATCGTGGTTGGCGTGAACTCGATGGGCTGAAAGGCCTGTATCTCTAAGCTAAAAGTCGAAGAAGCAGGCAATACAATTCTGCATTTGTCAATGGTATGATTATTATTTAATGGAATTTCTAGACTAGATTGATGGTATTTGTCAGATTCAAACTTTAGTTCATGACACTAATCTAGGGTGTGTGCTATCTGGCACTGAAAAAAAAAATGCCGCCAAATAATACAAATAGAAGATGGTAGGATGGACCTTTTGGCTTAAGCACAAATAAAGATTAGGGTGCAAACTGCTCTATTTCATTCTGAGTTAATTCTCAAAATTATTGGCATATTTCAAAGCACAAAATCAGGCACAAATTCACATTTTTTTAAAAGATGATCCTTGGGAGCAATGTTATTTATAAAATATTAATTGCTGAATTTACAAATGGAACTGATTAAGACATTTGAATATAAAATATTTCTCAATGAAAAATCATGATATTAATGCATCAATATTAATCTCAATTTTAAAATCATTAAAAAAATATGGTTAAAAATGAACTGTTCTATTTGCCAGCAATGCTGATGAATAGTAAATCGTTTATAACTAAATTGAGAAAAATCTTTTGCATACATGGCTGTTGGAATCCTTCAAATCAAAAGAACAAGCTATCCTTTTCAAGGCTTGCAGAGAGTTAGATTTGCATATGGCCTGAGGAAACTAACCAGCTTTGTGGGTGGGTGATGTATTTATATCTAATCAACCTCATGAAAACTGATTGAACTGTATTTAGAATCCTGAAATCTGGCTCCCGCGATATAGGATGAATTTTGTATATAGTCATTGAAATCCATTTCCCTCTTGCTAGAGAAATACACACCTGTAGGAAGATACTGCATTAGAAATTTGATTCACATATGTTGACCTAACGTTGTTGCACCGTCAAGTCAAGTCGTCAATTTTATTTCTATAGCACATTTAAAAACAACTCTCGTTGACCAAAGTGCTTTACATTAGTGCAGGCACTAAAGTGCTACAAACAGTGGTGCCTGGATCAACAATACATACATACAACGCTCCCTCAGAGGATCTCAAGAAAGGCTTGTGAGTTGAAATAAGTTATAAGTCTAGACTTAAAAGAGTTGATGGAGGGGGCAGTTCTGATGGGGATGCTGTTCCATAGTCTAGGTGCTGCAACCGCAAAAGCGCGCGGTCGGGCGTAAATCCTGTTTTGAGAGGTGGGGACGATCCATTTTTTGTAATCCGGATTTTAAAACCCTGTGAAATCTCCGCTTTCCGCGAGTCTGTGGGGGTGGGACTGCTGATCGAGGGCGGCGATTGGCCGAGAGAGACGTCGGTCAGCAGGCAATGGGGGCGGAACATGATGATTCAGTGCGATCATTGGAGGAGGGAGGTGTTGGTCAGAGGTGGAAATGGGTGGGGGGGGGGGGTGGGACTGAGGATAGAGCACAGTGATTGGAGGAGGGAGACTTGCAAAAACACTCTTGGCAGCCATGGACACAGACCTGCGCCTCATCCACAGCCAGGATCGATCCTGGTCTCCGGTGCTGTCCCGTCCCCACCCGAGTGCGCCCCCCCCACGCCTGGGGGTGGCCACAGACATCAGGAGTCAGATGGGAGCTGTGACCCCAGGCCCACAGCCACCGCAGAGAAGCAGCGCTAAACCAAGCTCAACTCTGCCTGTCCCTCCAGGTTAACCTACGGCCCTGCCTGGACTTGCGGGAAATATGGCCCAGGTTTACAGCCAGCGTGAAAAATCAGCGCTGGTGTCCTATCAGTCCAGGCAGGGCTGTGGGTTAACCTGGCAAGACAGGCAGAGTTGAGCTGCATTTAGCGCTGGATTGACCCTCCGAAGCCTCGTGTGTGTGTGTGTGTGTGTGTGTGTCAGTGTGCACATCCGCATGTGGCCGCCCTGTCCACCGGTCCCCTCCATATTTTGATAGCGATTTCCGTGCCTGGCCCCTGAGCTTCTGCCTAGACCGCGGGATGGTCAGTAACCCCAAGTCAGCCGACCTGAGGGACCTGGAGGTGGTGTGGTGGGTTGGCAGATTTTTGATGTAGGTGGGGGCAAGCCCATGAAGGGATTTGTATACATAAAGAAGGAGCTTGAAATTGAATCGCACTGGGAGCCAGTGGAGAGAGGCCAGAATCGGGGTGATGTGGTTACATTTTCGGGTGCCCGTCAGGAGTCTCGCTGCGCCGATTTGGACCAATTGCAGGCTGGACAGGGATGATTGGCTGATGCCAGTATAAAGGGAGTTGCAATAATCAAGGTGGGAGTAGATAAATGAGTGGATCATGTTTTCAAGGTTGTCAAATTGGAGGAATGGTTTTATTTTAGCTATCGTCCGAAGCTGGAAGAAGCAAGATTTTACCACGGCATTGACCTGGTTGTCAAATTTCAACGAAAGACAAATATTACGCCAAGGTTTTTGACGTGAGGTTTAAGTAATGGGGTAAGGCTTCCAAGGCTGCATGTGCTATCGTTTTGATGGAGTCCGAGGGGCCGAGTAGGGATGACCTCAGACTTGCTCTAGTTTAGTTGGAGGAAGTTCTGGGCCATCCAACACTTTATATCCTCGAGGCAGTGCATAAGGCTGAGTAGATTTGATCGGCTGTTGGGTTTCAGGGGGAGATAGAGCTGTGTATCATCTGCATAGCAGTGGAAGGAAATGCCGTGCCTTTGAATTACTTGGCCTAAGGGGAGCATATACAGGGAGAAGAGAATGGGGCCTAGGATGGAACCTTGTGGAACCCCGCAGCAAAGGCTAGCTGGGGAGGAGAAAGAGTTGCCTATGTTTGTAGAGAAACTCCTATCTTTGAGGTAGGAGATGAACCAGCTCAGGGCAGTGCCATCGATACCAACCCTGTACCGGAGACGGTCAATCAGGATGATGGTGTCGACTGTATCTAATGCTGTGCTGAGGATGAGAAGGAGCAGGATTGCACAGTCGCCGGAGTCAATGGTGAGAAGTAGGTCATTATGTACCTTCAACAAGGCAGAATCTGCTGTGGTGGGCCCTGAAACGTGATAGGAAAATTTCCAGGATGGTATTTTGGTGTAGGTAAGGCATTAGTTGATTTAAAATTACCTTTTCAAGGACTTTTGAAAGGAAAGGCAGTTTGGAAATAGGTCTGTAGTTGCTAGGCAAGGTGGGGTCTAGGTTAGGTTTTTTCAGGAGGGGCTGGACCACCGCGTGCTTGAAGCAGGTAGGAACAATGCCAGTGGCCAGAGAACTGTTGATGATAGCGAAGATGCTGGGACCGGATATTGTAATGACATCCTTCAGAAGGGCAACGGGGACAGTGTCGAGGGGGCAGGTAACAGGTTTCATAGTGGTGACCAGCTTTACAAGGGAGGGTAGAGTAACGGGTTGGAAACAGGCTAATTTAGAAGACCAGACCAATGAAACAGCTAGGTCATGGATGGGAGGGGAAATATTTGTTCTGATATTCTTAACTTTGATTCAGATTCAGATTCAGATTCAGATTCAGATTCAACTTTAATTGTCATTGTCAGTGTACAGAGACAACGAAATGCAGTTAGCATCTCCCTGGAAGAGCGACATAGAATACGATTTCAATAAATAAATATATTTACATGCATACAGTCATAGTGTTTTTCCTGTGGGAGGAGTGTCCAGGGGGGGTGATTGGCAGTCACCGAGGTACAGTGTTGAGTGGTGTGACAGCCGCAGGGAAGAAGCTGTTCCTGGACCTGCTGGTCTGGCAACGGAGAGACCTGTAGCGCCTCCCGGATGGTAGGAGGGTAAACAGTCCATGGTTGGGGTGAGAGCAGTCCTTGGCGATGCTGAGCGCCCTTCGCAGACATCGCTTGCTTTGGACAGACTCAATGGAGGGGAGCGAGGAACCAGTGATGCGTTGGGCAATTTTCTTTGTACAGTGTCTTGTCTTCTCTAGTGGCGAAGGAGACATGTTGGTGGAATTTGGGGAGTACAGTCTTCAGGTTGGAGTGATTGAAGTCACCTGCAACAATGAAGGCTGCCTCGGGGTTGTGAGTCTGTTGTTTGCTAATGTTAGTATGCAGCTCTTTCATTGCAAGCGTGGCATTAGCATCGGGAGGGATATAGGCTGCAGTCACAACAGTGGAGGTAAACTCCCTGGGCAGAATGAACTGTCTGCATCTAACCAAGAGGAACTCAAGGTTAGCTCAGCAGTGACTCTCGATGATGGTGGTGCACCTTGCTTTATTTACCTAAATGCACAGACCCCCACCTCTGGTCTTCCCGGAGTATGTTGTCCTGTCTGCTCGGAGTAAATGATGCCCCGTTAGCTGGATGGCGCTATCAGGAACATCGATGTTGAACCAAGTTTCCGTGAAGATCAGGATGTTGCAGTCTTTGATCCCGTTGTGGGGGTGATCCTTAGCCGAAGTTCGTCCATTTTGTTTGCCAGTGAGCGCACGTTGGCGAGGAAAATTCTAGGAATCGCTAGCCTGTGTAGGGCTAGCTCTAACCTGGCCTTTAACCCACCTCTGCGTCCCCGGCGGTGCTTTCGTACGCGTCGCCGTCTGTTGGTGCTTCCGGTCGGCCGAGCTGGCTTGGTGTGCGCTGGTGTTCTGCCGCTCCGTTGCTCCGCGGCTCCGGTGGCGTTCTGCCGCCCCGCTGCTCCTCTGGCGTTCTCCAGCCCCGCGGCTCAGCTGGCGGTCTCCAGCCCCACGGCTCCGGTGCTCCGCTGCTCTGACGAGCTCAGGAGCGAGACGGAGATTGCCCAGAAAGTTGTTGCAGCCGCAGGAACCGAAGTCCAGAAGTTCCTGTCGGCTGTACAACAGGAACTTCACCATTTTGTTGGTGAAAAATGTAATAAATTTTTCGCACTTAGCAGGGAAGCCAGCTAAGCTGGTACTGGGGGGATGGCATATGCCAGAGGTAATGGTACTAAAAAGAACCTTGGAATTATGGGCGTTTTTGGAATTAAGGTCGGAAAAGTACGGAAACGTTCTCACAGACTTTACTGCTTCATGGTATTTGAGAAGATTGTTTCTCAGAAGTTCAAAGGAAATTTGAAGCTTATCAGATTTGTACTTCCGTTCTGATTTTCTGCACTCTTTTCTTAGGGCTCTGGTGGTGTCATTGAGCCAGGGCCAGCCTTTAGGCTTAGGCTTTATCATGTTGATCAGGGCCACTTTAGCAGGGACTGCAGGTGAGTTGTGGACCGGTAGCGGGTGGAGATTTAGGGACACCATGCCGCTGCATTTCAAACATGGCCTGGCTCGAGCCCGTGGGCTGACAGACTGGGGACTGGGAAGATCGACCGGAGAGAGGCATACCTGCGCTCGAGGGATTACCAATGGATGGAGAGGTAGGGCCGACCAGATCTGTCTTCACAGCGCTGGGCGAGGTAAGCTGATGTTGAACGGGCGCGGGCGAGAGTATTCAACTTTTCCAGGGCGCCCGCGCGTTTACTCTGCTCCTGGCTCAGTGCGGTGCAGTGCGTACACCCACCGGGAGCCGAGCGAGGAGCGAGTGGTAGGGGAAGCTCTGTCCGTGGCTCTGTCCGGGGCCTGTCTGGGGCCTGTCCGGGGCAGGGCTATAGGTCATAACTTATTGGCGGGTGACATGAAACCTCCCTCTCATCTGCCAGAAAAAAATCAGAATATCACAAATAAAGCACAGAAAGTATATTGTATATTGTGTAGCGAATTCACCAACATGTTGAATCAAGACAGAGGTTAATTATAACAGTGGTGTCTAATGCTTATGAACTATTCCATACCACATTTCCAAAATAATCTGCAGCTTTATATTGGAACTCAAGTAAGTGATGCTTTATTACAGGTGACCCCTAAACCTGCCTGCGATCCAAGGTTTAGCACATTTTCAAGAACAATTGGCAGTCCACAGGAACCAATCCTCATTTGCATTCATGGCCTGGATTCTAGAACACATACTGGAATTTCTCAGATTGGACTCCTCCTGCATGTCTTTTCCCTAAGGACCACAAGGTAATATTGCAGAGTATTCATTCTGGGTTGCAAGGGTTCAAGTTAGACCCATTTTTAATTGTTCCTTGCTGTTATGGTCTTCCTTTTCGTATAAGGTGGTGCACTTCCAAACCACAAAATGATTGTGCCGCTAATGATAGCTCCTTACACAACACGAGTCAATGACGTATTGAGATATCAACTGTAGGAAGCAGTTTGAGGCCCAAATAACCAATAGATGTTTTCCTTACAAATAGGAGAATGAGTATTCTTTAAGTAAGTTAATGAAAAGCTTGAGAAAGGCTAAAAGGTTCCCAAGCAATCACTGTTTGCTGAAAATTCAATCCTTGGTGGTAGCTCTAAAGTGGAGTTAATGGGATGTAACATCAGAGACAGGGTGGAATATATTACCATTATCACAAATCTGTGTTGAGTGCTATCGACCATGGTTGTATTTCTAATAGGAAGCCATTTGGTAAGTCTCCACATGAAAGGTTATTTCCAAAAATGATATTTTGCAGAATTGGAGATAACCATGTGAAATTGGGTCACAATTCATTGAGAATGAAAATGTTAAAGGAATGAATGGCACCAGTAAATACACATTAAATTGTAGGGGTGTGCTGCACCAGTGAGTATTTTGTGTACATTTAATCGTACTGAAATTAAATCGCATGCACTAAAAAAATGCGGCATTATGCAATTCAATTCCAACATTCCAAGGGGATTTGAACAGATACTTACATGGAAAAGGCATTGCCAAATGTGGGCTATTGCAGGCAAATGGGATTAATTTAGATAGACATCATAATCAATATTGACACGGTGAGATGAAGAAGCCCTTTTCTTTGTTGTAAATTTTTAATGATAAATTTGGAGCATGAAAATAAGAGCATTCATATTATTGTAATGTTTTGTAATTACAGGGTCATAAACATAAAGGAACGCAGTCACTTCCAAACCACAAAATGATTGTGCCGCTAATGATAGCTCCTTACACAACACGAGTCAATGACGTATTGAGATATCAACTGTAGGAAGCAGTTTGAGGCCCAAATAACCAATAGATGTTTTCCTTACAAATAGGAGAATGAGTATTCTTTAAGTAAGTTAATGAAAAGCTTGAGAAAGGCTAAAAGGTTCCCAAGCAATCACTGTTTGCTGAAAATTCAATCCTTGGTGGTAGCTCTAAAGTGGAGTTAATGGGATGTAACATCAGAGACAGGGTGGAATATATTACCATTATCACAAATCTGTGTTGAGTGCTATCGACCATGGTTGTATTTCTAATAGGAAGCCATTTGGTAAGTCTCCACATGAAAGGTTATTTCCAAAAATGATATTTTGCAGAATTGGAGATAACCATGTGAAATTGGGTCACAATTCATTGAGAATGAAAATGTTAAAGGAATGAATGGCACCAGTAAATACACATTAAATTGTAGGGGTGTGCTGCACCAGTGAGTATTTTGTGTACATTTAATCGTACTGAAATTAAATCGCATGCACTAAAAAATGCGGCATTATGCAATTCAATTCCAACATTCCAAGGGGATTTGAACAGATACTTACATGGAAAAGGCATTGCCAAATGTGGGCTATTGCAGGCAAATGGGATTAATTTAGATAGACATCATAATCAATATTGACACGGTGAGATGAAGAAGCCCTTTTCTTTGTTGTAAATTTTTAATGATAAATTTGGAGCATGAAAATAAGAGCATTCATATTATTGTAATGTTTTGTAATTACAGGGTCATAAACATAAAGGAACGCAGTCACTGAACCAGGCCCCATGGTCAGTTGAATCCACACCATCCATTAACTACACATTTTTACACTTAGCCAACATTATTCACATTTCCTATTCTCCCCCACACTGTCTTCAACTTCCCTCAGATTATAGCAGGTATTCATTCATAAGGGGCGATTTATAAAGACCAATTAATCCACCAACCCTGTATTTTGGAAAGAGGGGAAACCAGGGCACTCAGAAGAAATGTGCTTGGTCACAGGAAAAATGTGCAAGCTCGACAGAAACAGCACCTGAGATCAAGATTGAACATGGGTCTTTGGTACCATGAGGCATTGGCTCCATTAGTTGTGCCATTGTGTTACTCCATCACATTGTGTCTTTTTTTGTATCACCCAAGCACTTTATGTCTGTTTTTGAAGAAGTGCTGCCTGACCCACTGAGATACTCCACCGCGTTGTGCCTTTTTCTTGTAAACCATCTTCTGCAGTTCCTCGTTTTTTCCACTGTGTTGCCACTGTGACACAGTTGCCACTGTGTCAAAGTTATACGTTACATCAAAAACCATGACGTGTCTATCTAAGTAGCAATGGCCTCTTTCTTGCAGAAGCTCAGTCACCAGGTAAAGAAACTATCCTGTACTAACAGGCTAGTTAGTCAATCCACTGAATTTTATCAGCCCTCGGTTTCCCTACAGTCAGTGGGTTAATTTCAAACTGAGAGAAATTAGTAGATGTCAAGTTTCAGGAAAAACAAGCACCAGATGGTGGGAAATCAATAAAGGAGAAATACTTGTGGGCTTTCAGAAAAATAAAGGAAAAAAGGGACAGCAGTTAACTCTGTTAATGTCATGCTTGAAATAGGCCAAAGCTGACACAACCGTATGCATCCTGGGCATAAAGAGTATTTACTTGACAGAAAATTGTAGCTAAAAGCATTCAGCTGACAATAAACTCAGTAAGTGTGACAGAAAATGGTTTTGTTTTTATGATCCATTTGGAATAAATATTTGCCTATTTTTCACATCAGTGCATTTTCAATTCCCCGCAGCTGAAATACTCATTTCAACTGTATTGCTAGTCTGCTATTTACAGGAAACTGGGGTGGCTGTGGGTGGGATTAAAAGCAGACAAAGAGCTCAGCTCGGCTGGAGAGGCGGTAGTCTTGCTGAATTAATGGCTTGACTGCGTTTACATTTCTCAGCTTGATTTCTCTCCTGTCCCAAAGAGTGGTCTGGCTTTTGCTACAGTTAGGAGAAATTGTCAATTGCAGGAAAACTCATCCAAGGATCTATTGGTTATGAGATCTGTGAATTTGGTAAATTGGTCCTTGATTAATATATGGTGACCATGAGTGAAGACTATGAAGTCAGCACTCGGCAGGATGAGGAACATTCAAGGAGGAAGAGGCCTTGCAAGGAATATTGAAAGAGGCTCTTACTTTGTGGAACAACTAACCCCCGCCACTAATTTACTGACCCTCAAATAGGCCCAAATAATTCATTTAAGGGACCTTCTCCCTATCTTGGTGGAAGTAAATGAAATGTTTGAATAGTGAAAGGCCTGGATAGAGTGGATGTGGAGAGGATGTTACCACTAGTGGAAGAGTCTAGCACCAGAGGTTATAGCCTCAGAATTAAAGAGTGTTCCTTTAGGAAGGAGATGAGGAGGAATTTCTTTAGTCAGAGGGCGGTGAATCTGAGGAATTCTTTGCCACAGAAGGCTGGGGAGGCTGTCAATGGATATTTTTAAGGCAGATATTGATAGATTCATGATTAGCACGGGTGTCAAGGGGAGAAGGCAGGAGAATGGCATTAGGAGGGAAAGATAGAGCAGCCATGATTGAATGGCGCAGTGGACTTGATGGGCCGAATGGACTGATTATGCTCCGATCACTAATTGTGATAGGAACAGAATACCACCTTATTGTGAAAGCAAGTTGGTAGTTTATTTAGTTTAGCTTAGAGACACAGAGCAGAAACAGGCCCTTCAGCCCACCGGATCACCACCGATCAGCGATCCCTGCAATTAACACTATCCTACACCCACTAGGGACAATTTTTACATTCACCAAGCCAAGTAACTTACAAACCTGTACGTCTTTGGAGTGTGGGAGGAAACCGAAGATCTCGGAGGAAACCCACGCTGGTCACAGGGAGAACGTACAAACTCCGTACAAACAGCACCCATGGTTGGGATCGAACCTGGGTCTCTGGCATTGCATTTGCTGTAAGGCATCAACTCTACTGCTATGCCACCGTTACCGCTGTGACTGTTACAGTGCCTCTAAGTTTAATGATTCCTTTCCCTGCCATTTTTAAAATCTAAATCCAGCTATTAGTTTGAAGTGATATTTGATCTTCAACAAAAAAATAAGCCACCGGAACTCAGGTATTGCGTTTCATCATTCTTATCTAGCACAAAGCTTGAGAAATTATACAAAGCACAAAAATACACATCACAGAATGATACAATACCTTAAATTTGGCTTTGATACTATTGAATTGTGTTATAACAACATTCTAGACCACCTTCGTGGTGGGGTGGGCTGGTGGTTTCAAATAGCTTGTTGCTGTGCTAAACCGTTCCATAACTCTCTGATGCCACGTGTTTTTTGAAGATTGCATAAAGATTGAGATCTCCAACTGCCAAGTTTACAGAAGAGGATTGCCGAGTTTCCCTCTGTAATGTTGAATGGAGTGGACATACATCAATGACTGGCGATGTATTTCAAGGTCTCAACTGCTGGTACCCAACCTTGCAGTTTGTAAAGAGACATACATCAAGAGCAATCAATACCCCTTCAGCTACATAGAAAATGTGGCTTCAGAATGATTATGTGTTGAAATCATGACGGGTTTTGGGGTTGAAAAGTGTGTTTCCTGGGCAGTCAGAGGAAACAGAGTAGGCTAATGAAGAGCAGTGTCTGCAGGAGGTATGTTCTTTAGTTCATAATAGTTAAAAAGTGATAGGAGCAGAATTAGGCCATTCAGCCCATCAATTCTACACCACCATTTAATCATGGCTGATCTATCTTTTCCCTCTTAACCCCATTCTCCTTCCTTCTCCCCATAACCCCTGACACCTGTATTAATCAAGAATCTGTCTAATTCTGCCTTAAAAATATCCATTGCCTTGGTCCCCACAGCCTTCTGTGGAAAAATGCCATAAAAAAATATTCAGAGCAACAACCAGATGTGTCTGTCAGAAATTAAATATATCCTATGGAGGGTCATTGACTTGAAAGGTTCACTGTGTTTCTCTCTCCACTTCTCTAACCATTTGAATGTTTCTAGTGCGTTTAGTTTATAGTGCTGGCTGGAAGTTTCAGGGAATATCGGTAAGGATGTGAGTACAATCCTTGGATGCCTCCACTTTCGAGAAGCCAGCCATGCAGGCGTGTCTTTTTTCACCCTCTCTACTCCTGCGGACTGAATGAAAAGTAACTGAAGTTTTCTCTACTTTAGGAGATACTAGATTTGATTTGATTTGATTTGATTTGATTTAATTTATTGTCATTGTCTTCAATTAAGAGACAACCAAATTCTTTTTCCCTTACAGTCATACAAAAAATAAAATAAAGTAACCACAAAAATACAGAACACAGTAGTCCACAACACAAACATCCCCACTGAGGCACCAAAGTTCCCCACTGTGAGGGAAGGAACCAAAGTCCAGTCAACCTCCTCGCCGATGTTCCCCAATGTTCACCCGTGGTCGGGGCCTCTCGAGCACCCCGTAGTCACTGCCACGGGCGGCCCGATGTTCAGTCCCTCTCGCCGGGAACGATGGAACCCCAACGTCGAACGGGAGACCATTCTCAGTGGCCTGGACCTCTGAATCGGCCACCTTCCACCTTCCACCGGAGTCCACGGCTCCCGATATCCACAGGCCGCGCTGGACGGAGATTCGCACTGGCAACCCCGGGCAAAGGGTCCTAGGACTCCGTGATGTTAAAGTCAGCACCGCCCAAGTTGGGAGCTGTGCACCCACAGCTCCGCGATGTTGGAGCAGCGGCCCAACACTCCGGAACTCCAAGTGGTGATCCCAGGTAAGACCTCGACCGCTCCGCGATGTATCAAGCGCAGCGCCGCAGCTGCTGAACCTCTGGTCCGGTCCCGGCAGGAAAGGCCGCGCCAAGGACACGACTCAGATAATAGCCGCATCCTCGCCAGGAAGCGACTGAAGGACAGTTCCCCTCTTACCCTACCCGCTTCCCCCCACATAAAATACTGGAAAAAAACTAAAACACTAAAAAAAACACACTCAGAAAGGCAACCAGACCGTGGGTGCAGGCAACTAATAACAGCGCCACCAGATGTCCAGCCCGGATACTGTAGATGCTGGAATTTTGAGCAAATTAACAAATGCTGGAGGAATGAAGCAGGTCAGGCAGTATCTGGGATGGAATGGACAGAAGAAGGCTCCCAACCAGAAACATCATATGTCCATTCCCTCCAGTATGAAAGCCAAATTTAGGTCAGGGTATCATGCTACCTGACACGTTGCATTTCTCCAGCTCTTTGTTTTTTTTCTCTCCTTGAATATGGAGCTGGGAAACTTCTTCAAAGCGGCAGTGAGCAGCATGACTGCACTACCACATTGGGATAAGAATGGACTGATAAGGGATAGTCAGCAAGGTTTTTGCATGGGACATCATGTCTAGTAAATTTGATAGAGTTTCTTGAAGAGGTCAGCAAGAGGATTCATGACGGCACGGCAGTAGACGTTGTCTACATGAATTTTAGTTAGGCCTTTGACAAGGACCTGCAGGTCTGGAGGATTGGATTGCATGGTTATCTAACAAGCTGGATTTAAAACTGAGATGAAGGAAAGAGTCAAAAGGTAGTTGTGGAAAGTTGTTTTTTGATGAGAGGCCTGTGACGAGTAGAATGCTGAAGGGGTTGGTGCTGGGTCTACTGTTCTTGTCACCTACATTAATAATTTGGATGGCAATGTAATTCACAGATAATACCAACATTTGTGGTATATTGAGCAGTGAGGAAAGATATTCAAGTTTGCAACAGGATCTGGATCAATGGGGAAGGTAGGCCAAGGAAACACAAACTGAATTTAACTCTGACAAATGAGAGGTTTGTAGACTAAACCAGAGGAGGATTTGCATTGTAAGTGGTAGAGTTTAGGAGAATGCTGCAGAGCTGAGTATGTTATGAGTATAGGTGCATGGTTTCCTGTAAGTAGCAAGTCAGGTGGACAGACTGGTGAAGAAGGCATTCTTGCATTCATGGTAAGAGTATTAAGTTGGCACATTTGAAAGTGACAAGGGAATGTGGAAAAATGTGAACTCATTCTTTCTTTCTGTTCTTCAACAATCATTAATACAAACTAATGTATTCATGCAACTTCTTATTAGGATGGGGCCTAATTGAATACCTTTTGTATCCAGAATATTTCCGGACTCAAAATTCACAACTTTGAAGCCTGCTCCTTTAAATCCATATGGGAAAGTAGTGTGGAGTGCTAGAATCAAGAATAAAGCAAAGGAGAATGTGTTCTGCACAGCAGTAGGTGCCCAATGTAGGTCATGCTTTGCTTAATTTCAAAAGAATTAGCGAAAAAAACAGCTGCAATTAATGAAAAGGGCTTTATTGCCTTGTCTAGTTTTTTTTCAAATTATGGTAATCAGATCCTTTTGGCCACGAATTGTAGATACAGGCTGACTAATCCAAAAGGAATAGTCAGCCTGTATCCATTTAAATGAAAGTCAGCCCTAGACTATGCACACACTGTTAATCACAGATGTCTGAGACTAATGAACAGATTTGGAGGATCAAGTCTGTCAGTTTGCTCTGCTCAAGTCTGTCAGTTTGCTCTGCAACTAGACTCCATCCTGCTGGCATTCCCCAGCACCATGCTCCAGAATCACCCTAAGGATCTTGCACAGGTTCAGCACAGACTGGAGAACTATTGAATTCAGTGACGATTTGGATAAGGAGGCAAAGGGGAATGGCTGATAACATATACTAAAAAATGGTTTTGTTCGATTATTTAGGCATTTCAGTTAACTTGTTTTCATGTATTAATTTTTAGGCATTATTTACTCCAGCGTTACAATTTGTAAATGTGGGGCTGTAACTCTTTCATGAGTGCTGAGAGAGGAGCATCCACAGTGGACCTGAGAGGCTGTTGTCAACACTTAGTTCACACCAGTAAGTGACAGTATGCAAAGGACAAGTAAGTTTTGCCCTCTGTATTTGCAGCAAGAAGTGAAAGAATGGAGAGACTGCAGAAAGTAATTCTTGGTGAAGGTATAACTCAATCAATAATCCCAGGTTGGGGGTCAAGGAAAGAGCATTCACGTCGCAGCTCTGTTTCCACCAATCGTTCCACCACCACGCACAAG
The DNA here is from genome assembly GCF_028641065.1 of Leucoraja erinaceus. NCBI lineage: Eukaryota > Metazoa > Chordata > Chondrichthyes > Rajiformes > Rajidae > Leucoraja > Leucoraja erinaceus. Next base: position 15,375,487 of record NC_073394.1, read on the forward strand.
AAGCGCAAGAAGCGCAAGGTGCAATTGTATGCAAATGCCGAGAAGTGTGTTCAGCTCTGGCTGAACAATTTCTAATCTTGTAATGTGTACTTGATAAAAGGTTCCCAGGTTCAATGAACGTCCTGTTCATGGTCTTCTATCACTGGTAATTAATTTATAAGGACATTTATCTGATACCACTCTCACCATCGACGGCACCACTGTCTCCTCATCTCCCCAGGCCCGCAACCTTGGCGTGATCTTTGATTCCACCCTCTCCATTGAGCCTCACATCCGCCATGTCATTAAAACCTCCTTCTTTCACCTCCGCAACATCGCCAAAATCAGACCCTCACACCTCCCGCTGCTGAAAGACTCATCCATGCCTTCATCTCCTCCCGACTGGACTACTGCAACTCACTTCTCCTTGGCATCAGCTCCACCTACATCAAACCGACTCCAACTGGTCCAGAACGCAGCCGCCCGACTCATCACCCACACCAAATCCTGGCATCACATCACTTCAGTCCTCAAACAACTTCACTGGCTTCCCATCTCCCATCGGATCACCTACAAAATCCTGATCCTCACCTACAAAGCCCTCCACCATCTGGCCCCCCCATATCTCACTGACCTCCTCTCCCTCTACCAACCCTCACGGTCCCTCAGATCCACATCAGCTGGTCTCCTCTCCATCCACAAGTCCAACCTCCGCAGTTTTGGGGACAGAGCCTTCTCCAGGGCAGCTCCCAGGCTCTGGAACTCCCTCCCCCAACTGATCCACAATTCCGTGTCCCTCACCATCTTCCAGTCCCGCCTCAAGACCCATCTCTTCACCTCTGCCTATCCTTAGTCCCACTTCCCCCTCCCTTTTCATCTGTGCTTGAATTGCCTCATATTGTGTTTTGAATTGAATTCTGTCTTTAATTTGTGTACTAGTCATGTCTCTACTATTTATTTCATTCCGCTTACATGTTTTTCCTCTACTTGCTAAATTTTTGTAAGATGTCCTTGAGACTCTTGAAAGGCGTCCATAAATAAAATGTATTATTATTATTATATGCACATTATTATTTAATACCAACATATGGTATTAAATAACTAGAAGTTAGACACAAAAAGCTGGAGTAACTCAGCGGGTCAGACCGCATCTCTGGAGAAAAGGAACAGCATCTCCGGAGATGCAGTCTGACCCGCTGAGTTGCTCCAGCTTTTTGTGTCTATCTTCGGTTTGAACTGGCATCTGCTGTTCCTTCTTACATATTTCATTAGAAAAATGATATCAAGCATGAACATAATTTTGATAAAAATAATTCAGAACTGAAGCGTTCTATCCTGTTCTGCACAATTACAATTCCCCTTTAAAATTATTAGAAATGGTTCAACCATAGTTCCAAATTAATCATTGCAAAGTAGGTAACATATATGTGGAATGAACTACAAATCTTGTATGATTAATGTTTGATGATTATTAATATTCATAACATACCTATTTATCATTGTAAGAATAACTAATATTCAATTGAATTAGTAATAACTGGTGCTAAAATATTGATGGATGGGAATCCTCATTAGTATGACTTCTTTCATTATAGTGATATAAAATATTTATTCCCTTCCTTTACCTAGTTCATAAATGTAACAGGTTGTGATGGGAGCACAGGACAGAAGCAACTGGCAATGTTCTGTAGCAGAGGCAGTCAGATCAACCAGAATTTACTCGCAATTTCAACCAGGAATAGTTACACCTGCTGCTTTTCTCCCCTGTATTTCTTCATTTTTTTAAATGTTTTACTTTTTTTATTTTACAGACATAGAGTGGAAATAGGCACTTCGACCCACCAAGTCCATGCTTGCTAATAATCACCCCACATACTAGTTCTTTCCTACACTCTAGGGACAACTTACAGAAGCCAGTTAACCTATTAACCTGCAAGTCTTTGGAATGTGAGAAGGATCTGGAGCACCCAGAGGAAACACACATGGACATTAGGTCAACGTGTAAATTCCATACAGACATGACCCATAGTCAGCGTCAAACCCAGGTTTCTACCTCTGTCCGATTGCGCTGCCCCCTTCAGATTTTCAGATATTTTTTGTTCAGGTATTTATCCAGATACCTCTGAAGGCTACTATTAGATTTGCACCCAATACCCTATCAAATTCCAAAATGTTAACCAGTTTCTCTTTACTCTTTCCAAACCTTTCCTCAATTTACTTTGGAGTGTAATTTACTTTATATTGGGCCAATCATTCTTATAGGTGATTTATTTACTTATTGTGCAGGAAACAGCCTCGTTCAGCTCATTGGACACATACTATCTCCCAACAGAACAATCCCATCAGTCCTATTCACCTATATTCTTCTCCTACTGCAACTTGTTCTCTTGCACTTGCCCATTTTTTTCTTGTCATTTACCAATGCTTTACAATGCAAATAAAATCCACACTCTTATGCATCACCTCATTAGACATTTTTTGATAGATAATAACGCATTCATAGAATCAAAAGAATGTACATCACACTAAGGGGCCCTTTCAGCCTACCTTGTCCAGGCTGATCATTACACCTATCTACACTAACTAAATTACTCTTTCTGTTTTCATTATCATTCATTAATATAAACTGCAAGTAGCTGTGGCCATGGGATTGGACCCTTTGGTAACAAGAGTTTGCCAGTCTCACCACTTTTGTTTCTCCCCATTCTCTACAGATTTTCACTCTGGGCATTCACATATTTTAAGCCCACAAGATAAGTGAAAACTAACCCCTAGCCATTATACTCCAAAATTTTGGAACATTTTTTCCAGCACCTTAGGAAGTACTGGACAGGATTATAAGAGGTTGATGATGAAATGGGATATGGAAGAGGAGACTGCACAAAGCACTATCATTTCTCATTCCTGCCCTTCAAGTAGTCCATTTTCTTTTCTTTTTTTGGAATGAATGACTGGTCTACCCTGCAAGGTAATAGTGTGTGACAGGGGGGTGTGTGTGGAGGGGACAGAAGTGGTGGGGCTCACTTTGGTGATATTGATTATCATTCTGACTGTAGAAGGAGTAATCAGGCCAAACTGTGTCTTCCTCTGTTGAAACTGCATGCGTTACTCGCAGAGAGGTACCAGAATGAGGAAAGGCTGCTTGTATTCATGATTTTTAATTCTGGGATTCAACCCAATACTTTTTGTTTGGAATTCAACCCAATGTTCTTTGAGCATCCAAGTCAGCAAGTTAAAGATCAATGACTGGAAATTACGAGATCCTGGGTCTAAGGCAAAAAAAATACTTTTGATGATTAATAATTATTGGATTTATTTGCTGCGCCCAAAAATCCACACAGAACTATATTTTAGTTATGAAGCACTGAACAATGATAAATAAATATTTTTGAACATCAATGAAAAAATTATAGTGCCATTATCTCTCCTGAGGATGTCAATGCACACTCTTTTCTAAAACTTGTTCCATCGTTTGTAACCACACAGATACCAAATTGAAAAAGACCATCTGGTTCACTCATGTCTTTTTCGGGAAAGAAACAACCTTGCCAGTGATAGTCTGGCCCATATGTTCTTGACTGGTAACCAACGTCTGAGTAATGACACAAGGCACTCGCTTTGATAGCCAGTTAGGAACAGGCAAGAAATGCTGGCTTAGTTTAGTTTAGTTTAGAGATACAGTGCGGAAACAGGCCCTTTGCCTACCGAGTGTGCACCGACCAGCGATCCCTGCACACTTACATAATCGTACACATATTGGGAACAATTTACATTTTTATACCAAGCCAATTAACCTCCAAACTTGTACATCTTTGGAGTGTGGGAGGAAACTGAAGATCTTGGAGAAAACCCACGCAGGTCACGAGGGGAAGGTACAAACTCCGTGCAAGCGCCTCTCGTCAGGATCGAACCCGGGCCTCTGGTGCACTGTAAATCAGTAGCTCTACTGCTGTGCCGCCCTTGCAAGAAATGTCAACTGTGATCGATCAAATAAAAATAGAAAGGTTTTCCTCAGAAGTATACTCATGATTACCAATACAATTCATTAGCGGTGTTCAACACACTTCAGATTCAGATTCAGATTCAATTTTAATTGTCATTGTCAGTGTACAGTACAGAGACAATGAAATGCATTTAGCATCTCCCTTGAAGAGCGACATAGCAAACGATTTGAATTAAAAAAATAAATAATAAGTAATAAGTGTCCGGGGGGGGGTGATTGGCAGTCACCGAGGTACGTTGTTTAGTAGAGTGACAGCGGCCGGAAAGAAGCTGTTCCTCGACCTGCTGGTTCAGCAACGGAGAGACCTGTAGCGCCTCCCGGATGGTAGGAGGGTAAACAGTCCATGGTTGGGGTGAGAGCAGTCCTTGGCGATGCTGAGCGCCCTCCGCAGACAGCGCTTGCTTTGGACAGACTCAATGGAGGGGAGCGTGGAGCCGGTGATGCGTTGGGCAATTTTCACCACCCTCTGCAATGCCTTCCGGTCGGAGACAGAGCAGTTGCCATACCATACTGTGATGCAGTTGGTAAGGATGCTCTCGATGGTGCAGCGGTAGAAGTTCACCAGGATCTGAGGAGACAGATGGACCTTCTTCAGTCTCCTCAGGAAGAAGAGACGCTGATGAGCCTTCTTGATCAGAGTAGATGACATTTCAGAGGATGCTTCAGCATTTTATAACCCGGCAAGGCCGGTTGACAAATCTACTGCAATTTGACAACATGTAATAATAATGACACTTTTATTATATAAACTATTACCAATAAGTATGCAATTGGTTCCATTGCAATTCTAAGTATTTATCCTTTTTTTAAAAACTTTATGGTAATGAATATAGTATTGTTGGGGGCATCAGAACGGAACAAATATATCTTAAGACTTTAATAATATTAATTCATCCTTCATTATTTGAATTTTTAGTTGTAGGTGGACATTTAAAATTATCTAATACTATGCTATTTATCTATTGCTGCTATCCACCTCTGATGTCTCTTAGACTATTCTTAACGTGACTGTGCTGGGGTTATCTTACACTAAAAGTTATTATCTTACCATGTATCTATACACCATAAATGGATTGATTGTAATCATGTATTGTATTTCTGCTGACTGGTTAGCCAGCAACAAAAAGATTTTCACTGTACCTCGGTACACGTGACAATAAACTACACTGAACTGAACAGTGACTAGATAATGACTATTTATATTATCTATCTGTGATTCCTTATAGTGGAAAGATTCACACATGAATCCCAATGTATTAATCTTTGACAAAGGTACAATCCTTGCGTAAGTGAAAAGATTAATTGCTCTGCAGAAGCTTCCATGAGGCAGGAAAGCCCTGGAAATACCATGCTGAGATTTCAATTAAGATGATCTTTTCTTATTGTACATATTTTTCTGAAGGCCAACAAATGATTAATTAAATTAAATGTCTCCTCTGACAATTTTCAGTTATTTATCTTGAATTAAATCATAAATTGCACCTTTTTGTTCTACTGAGAGAAATGTTATTATCATCTTCAATATTATATCAGGAAATTACATTGAGGAATTTGTAAAATGAATTGAAATCAACCTTACAAAACTATCATAGTAAAAAATAGAAAGATTAAACAAGAACTTACCGTTGGAAGTTTGATCTTTATTTTATAAGAAGTTGAAGTGAGGGAATAAGTGAAGACCCCGCCAGCCCACATGTGCATCAATCTTCGGAACAGCTGTATGAAACCACAGACTAGTTGCTGGACTTAAGCTATAGAAAGATTAACCTTAGAATTACTGAATGATCTTTATGAGAAGTAGGGTTGGGAGTAGAGGGCACGTATTCCCTCACTTCAACTTCTCATAAATTAAAGATCAAACTTCAAACGGTAAGTTCTCGTTTAATCTTTCTATTTTATATCGAAGTCACGTGAGTGACTACGTGAAGCCTTCAAAGCTTTGTGGTTTCATGCAGTAACCCAATCTGTGTGTGAAACACTTAAACAGATAAACCATTAATGGTAGAAAAACATGCGTTATTAATACCATGATGCTAACTTTCATACATGGCCATTGTTCTTAACCGGACCATAGTCCCAATTGACTTTGAGTTTGACAATAACTCATGCAACACTGTGCAGAATTCTACCTGCAAATATCCAGCCATATTCAACCATATTTTATAACTTATTAACATGCACTATGTAAGCCTCTTGCTGTATGATGAAAGGGGACTATCCATTCTATTGGCTGCTAATGAGCCATCAGCAATATCGTGAAACTATTGAATAACAATAAAGAAACTATCTTTCATCTCATAGGTACTAGCAAGCTCAGTGTACTTGTATACTTAATGACATCCCAAATCTCCACTGGTGGGTATGCTGTCACTCCAAATGTATGCAATCATGCCCATTTTGCTTATGAGATCATTCCCATAACAAGCTACCCTAATGTCAGTTATGACCCAGAGACCGAGCCAGAGATTGAGTACAAACTGTGTTCTCTGTACTGAAATCAATTGCTGAAAGCATAATCAACGTAAAAATACTGCTCCCATTAGGAATACAGTAGAAGAATATTTGCATAATAATTTACTGATATACATCGCACACTACGATGAGTGTAGGCTTTTAGAGTGGTCATATAAAAGACACCCTGCATAATGTTAGTGAACAGTGGGTGAATAACCAATCATTTATTGTCTCACTTATGGTACTATAGAGAATGACAAAGCAGCACAAGCAGTGTCAATTGTGCTATCACATAAACGCTTCTCTGAAGCCCATACTGAAAGCCACACAAACCTCTGTTACTTCCGTTTAAAAGTAACTCACATATTCTGTTCACAAACTTCCCATACAATCGTGCAGAGCTAGCTGCCCGAGAAGACAGGCTGCCCCAGCCATCACTCGTGACTGAGTAAATGGGAGTGGCTTCAGCCGCCTTACCGTGGCCTGAATGAATAGGCAAAGTTGGCACTATTAAATTTCATGTTGCCTCATCCTTAATAGCGCAAGAGGTATCTACTGATAAACCCCTAATTTTTATCAGCTCCAAATTTTGCATATGATCTAAAACTGGCCATATGGGTCATATTGACCAGGGAAGCACTGCCACAACATCTGTGACTGAGGTTATCAGGCTGCTCAGTAGAATGAAGTAGTTGAAGTCTCCCTCAACACATGTTTAAATTTCTGCTCAGTTAGTGGAGTTGCCAGTTCATTCCAAACGTGTTGCCATCCTCTCTGGGATAGGTATCTAAAACTGGCCATGATGGGTCATATTGACCAGGGAAGCATTGCCTCAACATCTGTGATTGAGGTTATCAGGCCTCTGGCTCCCATATGACCTGGATGAGCCGGCATCATAATTGGAGTCACCTCTTTCCGATACTCCCCACGACAGAGTGGGGGAAATATTGCAACCTTGCCAGGTGTTAGCACAGGCATATGGCTGAAGCCGCCTGTAATGCCTCTGGTACACAGAGCATAGTTTGTTCATATGATTAAAACAAGCATATCTCCATTAGACCAGAGATTCGACTGCTCTATCCATATCCACATAGTTGGAGTCTCTTATAAAAGAATCTCCAACAGTCCCCTCTACTGAGCGGAAATTATCATGACGCCACCCTGAACCAGGTGTAGCTCCCACAGGTGTCTGATAGACACAGCTCAAAAAAGGCTTCCTAAGCGAGGAGCTCTGGACTGCAATGGCAAGTCAAATTTCACTACACCATTGGTCCTTTGTATTCAAATTAATTCATTTTCAATTTAAAACTTGGCATGATAAGATATATCGTTATATTGCCAGTATTAAACATGACCTTCGTATACTATCTGCTACGATAGTCACAAACATGACCGAGCGGCAACCGCTATTAAAAACCTGCCAACTCTATTTATAGCCGCCCTAAAAATAAAGCAAACACTATATGCTGGTCCAGCGTAAGCTGAGCCGACCTCAGCCGGCAGCATCCATGTTTAAAATTGCTCGGTGCTTCAGTAGCTGAGCT